>NW_006408607.1:8964715-8971448 GCF_000296735.1 Chrysochloris asiatica | reverse complement strand
AATGTTTAGGCACCAAAAACCTTAGGAATAGCAGTGAAACACTGTGAGATTACACCAGAATATGGAAGATTGAAATATGATGAGTAGTACTGTCAGATATAGTGCTGGAAGAAGAGTCCCTAAATTTAGAAAGCACTGAAATATGACTTAGGAAGAGTTGCGACTTCAAAGTAGAGTTGACCATGGTAATGCAAATGGAGTAAAGGTTTGGGAACCTTCAATTGCTGATGGAGAACAACTCAAAATGAGAAGAAACAGCTGCAAACATCCATTCATAATTGCAACATGAAGTGTACAAATTATAAATCTAGGAAAACTTGAAGTTCTCAAAAATTAAATAGAACACAAAAATATTGATATCTTAGACATTACTTAGCTGAACTGTAATGGTATTGGCCATTTTAAATCTAACAATCACATGGTTTACTATGCCAGGAATAACAAATTGAAAAGGAACTGCATTGCATACATAATCAAAAAGAAATTTTCTAAATCTCTCTTGAGGTATAATGCTGTCTGTGATAAAAAAATTTTAAAAAATCAATATGTCTATAAGTTGTTCTTAAGTGCCATCGAGTCGGTTCCGACGCATAGGGTTTCCGAGGAGCAGTTGGTGAGCTTGAACTGCCGACTTTGCAGTTCAAATGGCTTTGCAGTCTGGGACATTAACCCACAGTGCCACACCAGGAGTCCATGTCTATAAGGAAGACCACTTAATACCACTATTATTCAAATTTATGAGCAATCATTAAAGCCAATGAGGATGAAACTGAAGAATTCTACCAACTTCTTTAGTCTGAAATTGATTAAACATTCAATCAAGATGAATTGATTCTAATCACAATTAACTGGTGATTGGAATGCAAAGATTGGAGATTAAAAGGAAGGATCTGTAGTTGAAAAATATGGCATTGGTGATAGAAACTATACTGGATATGACATAATAGGATTTTGTAAGACCAATGACTTCATCATTGCAAACACTACTTTAAACAATAGAAAAGATGATATACACATGGACCTCACTAGATGAAATACACAGAAATTAAATTGACTACATCTGTGGAAAGAGATGGTGGAAATGCTCCATATCATCAGCCAAAATAAGACCAGTGGCAAACTGTGGAACAGGCCATCAATTGTTCATATACAAGTTCAGTCTGAAGCTGAAGATATTAAAAGAAGTCCATGAGAGCCAAAATATGTCCATGAACATATCCCACCTGAATTGAGAGATCATTTGAAGAACAGGTTTGATGCATTAGACACTAATGACCAAAATCTAGAAGAGTTGTGTGATGACATCTGAGGAGAAGCTGGTGAACTTGAACTGCTGACCTTGCAGTTCAAACTGACTTTGTAGTCCAGGGAATCAACCCACAGTGCCACACCAGGACTCCTACAGAGCCATGTGGTGGTGGTGGTAGTATGGTAGTGTGCTGTGACGTCAGTTCCAACTCAGAGCAATCCTACACAGGGTTTCCAAGGCTGTAAATCTTTACAGGAGCTGAAAGCCTCATCTTTCTCTTGTGGAATAGCTGGTAGGTTCAAACTGCTGACCTTGAGGTTAGCAGCTCAACTCATAACCACTATGCTACCAGAGCTCCTAGGGACTGTTTAGGAGAGTGATAATGATATTTTTTAAAAAGTCAAGAAATACTAAGACTGGAGAACTTGGGCATAGGAAAGGTACAACCATTTCTTAGTTTCAACAGTTGTGGCCACATAAAAATGCAAGGTTATATTTTTTCAAGAAAAATGAGAAAACTAAGACTTTAGATAATATATTCCAATTTTTAAATTCTGGTTTGTTTTAAAAGAATCAACAAGAGCCTCTTATGGATCAAATACAACAGGTCTCCGGGGGCAAAAGGCCTGCCAGCTAACAATTTAAGTTTCCTCAGTGAAATGTAAAGGAATTGTTCCATCTTTAGAGTATTTGTTGGTACAGTGCTGTGGGATAAGCTCTGACTGCTAGCTCCAAGGTCGGCAGTTCAAGCCCACCGGTTGCTCCTTGGAAACCCTATATAGGGTTGCTTTGAGTTAGAACCAATTTGACAACTATGGGTTAATGCGCTGGACTGCAAAGTCGGATTGAACCTCAAGGTCTGCAGTTCAAGCTCACCACTGACTCCTCAGAAACCCTATACACAGTCGCTATGGGTCAGAACCAACTCAATGGCACTTAACAACAACAACAATGACAATCAGGAAGTCTCTTGGTGGTGCAGGCAGTTAATGGATCCACTGCTAAGCACAAGAGGGAACATTCAAGACTAGCCAGAGGCCCCTTGACAGAAGGTCTGGTGAGCTACATACAACAAAATCAACCAATGAAAATCCTGTGTAGCGGAGCTGTACTGACACACATGGGGTCACCATGAGTCAGAATCAACTCAATGGCAGCTGGTTTGATCAGTTAAATTAGACCAGGAATGAAAGCATTATTCATGTTGCACCTTAGAAAAATTATTCATCATTGATTCCAAAAATGAACCCACTTGCACCCTGTTCTCCTGGTGTGGCACTGTAGGATCAGCAGCGCTGGACTTCGAACCACAAACTCAGCAATTCTAACCCACCAGCTGCTCCTTAGAAACCCTAAGGGTTTCATAAGGTCACTATGAGTCCGAACCAGCTCAACAACAGAGACTGAGAAACATTTTTCTGGGTATTCAGTGAAGGTGTCAATAGTCTTTGAATGGGGACTTTAGTCATTCCAAATTATTTGAAAATGAACAAAATCATTATGCCATTGGAAGCATGCTTGTGATACATTCAGACTTTGAAGGTTGCACTTTTCAAATGAGCAAATCTAATTCTTGCATAAGTAGATATTTGTTTATTCAGGTTTATCTCAAACCATAGTGAATATTGTCCCTATCTCCAATTGATCAGGTTTCTGCATAGGCAATCTTAATTCTGCTTTAAAAAGATAACTCCCAAACGTTAGAGACTATGTTTACTGAACTTGTTATCCTCACACAATAGGATGTTAAATATTTGATGATAATCTTCCCATTCTTTGAATTAATACAAGTGCCAAGCTAAACAGTCCATGTTGAACAAAAATTTGATTTTAATTGCATTGTCCATGTACCCTTCTCTTCACATAAATTCTAAGAATAAAGTTAAAGTCAGCTCTAAAAAAATTGTGTCTTTCCTCCTGGAAATGACATGAAGACATTAGTTTCGCCTTAATCACTTTTCACTTGAGCCGCTTAAGAAGACTCAGCATGAATTTTTTATGTGTCAGATACACTCTTCCACCTACTCAGTCCCTTCCTGCTGCTTTCTGCATTTCTCCCCCATCCCCTTTTGACTTTGCAGCATTTCTTCCCTGACTCTTGGGGGTTTTGTAAAGTATTATTACTCCCAGTTAGCAGAGATGATGCTCTGTGGCCTGGAATCTTGGGAAACTCAGAATTCAACAGGCAAAAAGGGAAAGAAAATACCTTGATATTTTGGTAAATCATTGGTAGATTTAGGTACTCCCTGGTGATGCTGGTGATGCTCCTACAACTGAAAACCCTATACAGTGGGATAAGCATCAGACTGCTAACCCGATAGACATACTTTTTATTGTACTAATAATGAAGCTGAAAATTATTACAGTTAGTAGTTCAAACCCACCAGCCACTCCTCGGAAGAGTGTAAAAGCTGTCCAGTCTCAGAAATCTTACAGAACAATTCTACTCTGTCCTATGGGGTGGTTATGAGTGGACTCAGGTCAATGGCAATGGGTTAAGATTTAGATATTAGACATTGTCCCCAGGGTTTGTGGACGCCCTGAACAGCCTGAGAAGCAGTTTTCATTTCCAAGTCAGGAGAGGACTTTTTTATTTCTTATATGTGCTCACCTAGAGGAGTGAAGTTCGGGAATTAAAGTTTAATGAAGAATCAAGTTTGAAATTCTGCACCAGTGCACAATCCTTATAAATACACCACACTGATACTACCGGGTATTATAAATAATACATGTAGTGTTGATTAAAAATTTGATGTAAATTTCTAAAAACTTTATTAAAGTTGTAAAATAACTGACATGGGTTGTTTCCAGTCAGGTGACAACTTAATTAATCAAGTGCTGTCTGTCCCCACTGTAATAAAGACTCGAAAGGCCTTAATCACCACTTTATTTTTATCCCCAAAGAATGAGGCAGAAAACACCAAATTATCGCTCATTCAAAACACCACATTATCTTTCTTTCAAAACAGTCTGAGAATTAATTGTGAAGTATGAAAGCACACAGTCTTTGCCACACAATAATTAATCTAGAAAATACAACTCCCTGACATTTGATAGGTAAAGAACCAAAGTGATAATTAGGGAGCATTTATACACATTCAGTCCAGAAATGATACTTTTTGTCTTGGTGCACAGCAAATCTTCAGGTTTCAGGATACTAAACAATTGAGTGAGACTTGCCCTTTTTAAACTGAGAGATCAAAAATAAATATGAGAGTGCTTAAGCCAACATTCTAGTCAATGTGTTGTTGTTAGGTGCCATTGAGTCAGTTCCTACTCATAGCAACCCTCTACTTTGCCAAGCATGATGCCCTGTTCCAACTCATAGCAGCCGGATGCACAACAGATGCTCCTGTGCCATCCTCACAATTGTCGTCATGTTTCAGCCATTGTTGCTGCCATTATGTCAATCCATATCACTGGGGGCTTTCTTTTTCTCTGACCTCTACTTTGCCAAGCATGATGTCCTTTTCCAGGGACTCATCCCTCCTGATCCACATGCCAGGACAAAGCCTCCTTGTCCTCACTTCGAAAGAGCATTGTGGGTGCACTTCCTCCAAAGCAGATTTGTTTGCTTTTGCAGCAGTCCATGGTACTTTCAATATTCTTCTCTAACACTGTAATTCAAATGCAGCAGCCCTTCCAGAGTCATGCTAATTCATTGTCTAACTTGCACTTACATATGAGGCAATTGAAAATACCATGGCTTGGGTCAGGCTCACCTTAGGTCTTAAATTGATTTCTTTGCTCTTTAATCCTTTTAAGAAGATTTTCTTTTTTTGCAGCAGATTTTCCTAATACATTATGTCATTTGGTATATGACTGTTAATTGTGCACCCAAGCAAAATAAGACTGTATAACTTCCCTCCTTTCTCCATTTATCATAATGTTATTTATTGGTCCATTTGTGAGGATTCTTATTTTCTTTACAGTGATGTGCAATCCATACTGGTTGTCAATCTTTTATTATCTTATTATTGTCCTTTTTAAATGGTTCTTTTACAAATGAAATACTTTAGAAATTACATGATACTAGTTCTTAAGAGAACCATTTGTCATTGTTGATGCAGGCTCTGCTTGTTCCTTCAATCATTTATTCTTCTTTCACTCAACAAACACTAACTACCTGCAAGACAATATGGAAGTGCCAGGTCGGTGGCAAGGGTCAGCCAAATGCAATTCTGAATAAAAGAAATATACCTCCTAGCAGACAAGACACAACATGGACCTAAATTTGTAGCATAACTGTCGAGCCAAAGTACCAAACCAAACCACACCAGTTGCTGTCAATTCAATTTTAATTCATGGTAACCCATGGGTTACACAGTAGAACTGCTCCATGGGATTTCTCAGGTATAATCTTTATGGAAGCAAATCACCAGGTCATGTTTCTTTGGTGTCTCTGAGTGGATTGAAGCTGCCAGTTTTTCAGTTAGTAGTAGACTGCTTAACCCTTTGTGCTACTCAAGGTCTCTTGAAGAAAACACTCTTGGTTTTAGATCCCAGCTCCATTTGATCTCTCTGAATCTCAATTTCTTAAGCTGTAAAGTATGAATAATGGTTGTTGTTGTTGTTGGGTGCTGTGGAGTTGATTCTGTTGCATAGCGACCTTATACACAACAGAACGAAACACTGCCTGGTCATGAGCCATTCTCATTGTTAATCATGAGCCCATTGCTGCTGCCACTGTGCCAATCTGTCATGTTAGGGATCTTCCTCTTTTTCCCTGACCCATGTCCTTCTCCAGGGACTGATCACTCCTGACAATATGTCCAAAGTATGAGAGATGAAGTCTATGACGAACAGCAAGTTTCAGAGTTTCTTCTGACATCCATTTAGGTCTCTTCTTTCTTCCTGCCTTCTTAATGACTTTTTGTTTTCTTCCTATATAATGTTCATGATGTCATCCCACAACTTTTCTGATCATCGATCATTAGTATCTACTCCATCATTGCTGTTCTTGAGATGATCTCGAAATTCAAGTGGGATATAGTCAAGTTCATATTTTGTTTTAATTTTCTCCAGTTTCAGTATGAACTGGCATATAAGCAATTGATGATCTGTTCCACAGATTTCCCCTGGCCTTGTTTTAGCTGATTATATGGAGCTTTTCCACTCTCTTTTCCACAGATGTAGTCAATTTGATTTCTACATATTCCAGCTGGTGAGGTCCATGTGTATAATCGTCCTTTCTGTTGTTTAAAAAATGTATCTGCAATGAAGAAGCTATTGGTCTTTCAGAATTCTATCATGCAATCTCCAGCATCATTTCCATCACCAAGGCCATGTTTTCCAACTACTGATCTTGATTTCCAACCTTTGCATTCCAATCATCAATAATTATTAATACATCTTGATTGCTTGTTTGATTAGTTTTAGATTTAAGAAGTTGTTAGAATTCTTCAGTTTCATCATCACTGGCTTTAGTGGTTGGTGCATAAATTTGAATAATAGTGGTATTAACTGGTCTTCCTTATAGACATA
>NW_006408607.1:8955116-8961285 GCF_000296735.1 Chrysochloris asiatica | reverse complement strand
ATGTTCTGTTCGAACAACTGCTTCTTGGTTCAGGTACAGATTCCTCATGAGTACAATTAAGTGTTCTGGAATACTCATACTTCGCAATGTTGTCTGTAGCTTGTCATGATCCACACAACTGACAGTCTTTGCATAGTCAATAAAGCACAGGTAAATATCTTTCTGATATTCTCTGCTTTCAGCCAAGATCCATCAGACATTAGCAATGATATCTCTCATTCCATGGCCTCTTCTGAATCTGGTTTGAACCTCTGGAAGTTCTCTGTCGATGTATGATTGTAGCCATTTCTGTACTACCTTCAGCAAAACTTTACTCGCATGGGATATTAAAGATATTGTCTGATGATTTCCTCATTCCATTGGGTCACCTCTCTTTGGAATGGGCACAAATATGGATCTCTTCCAATCAGTCTGCCACATAGTTGTCTTCCAAATTTCAAAGTACTTAGCAGTCTCAAATACAATTTCTCTGTAAGACATTGATTCTTCTTTCTGCTGTGGTTGTAGTGTTGTTGTCATTGTCCAGAACAGTCATTGCTAGGACCTGAGTTCTTAGCATACAACAATAAAAGACAATTTATTATTATGCAAATCTGAATCCATTCAAATGACCCCCTCCCATGATTTTCCAGATAGTCCCCCTAGGCTCAGCCAATGTAATAACTACCTATGCTTTCAATTGGACTCACGTTGCTTATCTATAAACAATGACTTTTTGTTTTCTTCCTATATGATGTTCTTCCTATATGATTAGCCCTGAACTAATCATAAAGCAAATTAAGTATGTACTTAGGGCATCAAGGGAAGGGGGTGTAGGGCCCCACTAGATCATTTCTTTCCTAGTTTAGCTTACCCTACTCTGCTAGCATAGTGGTTCTGAATTGGGCTGCTAACCTCAGGGTCTGCAGTTCAAAACTACCAGCTGTTCTGCAGGGGAACAATGAGACTTTCTGCTCCCGTAAAGATGTACAGCCTCAGAAACCCTGTACAGGGTAGCTATGAGTCGGAACCAACTCCATGGCACATAACAACAACAACACTGTTTTACTTCTCTCTCAACTTTAGAACATGTTTTCTCTTTGTCTTTATGTGCCATGTTTTCCTCAAACCTGTATTTTTTTTTTTTTTTAATGCTTTACCAGACAAGGTGAGTAATTAAAGTTTACAATTTTAGTTTGAAGGTATCATCAGTTATATATATTGTTTTGTTTTCCATCACATGGTGTGAGACTTTAGCTTCCCTCTAATGTAAACAGAGCTGGCTGGGTCTGACTAGCATTTAACTCATTAGCTGCTTGGTTGAAGGAACATATAAGGCCTTGGGTATATTCAGTGGAAGCGCTGAGGAAACACCACCGTTAGATTGTACTTAGGGCATTCAGAGCCCTTACTCTTGTGCACCCCTGATAAGCACCTACAGGGTGAACAAACTCTTTTACCTCCAATATTAAATATTTTCCCATAGGTATATTTGCCCGGCTCCTCAGTCAGAAGAGAGAATGACATTCCTGCTTCCATGAACTCACCAGTGAACAACTTTGTACAGGCCTCTCAACATTACTAAATCTACCTCTGTTGAAGGTCTAAATTTCCTCTCAGTTGTCCTATAAATCTTTCAGCTGCTCCCTTCATTATGTACTGCTTCTGTTACTACTTTGAATGTCCCACCATTATAGTACAAATCAATTTGTACTATCATGATTGGTTTGCATGTTTCTTCCTTCAGGAGTACATTTTATCCATCTGCCACTCCTTAGCTGTTGACTCACATACACAGTGAGCACTCAATATATTTGAACCAATAAATTTGTCATTTAATTGCTTTTTAAATCAAGCAAAAAAGCTGAAACATACTCAATACTTCTACCCAGGAGTCTTAATAAGGTTGAACTCTGATTGTCTGATAATCCACAGACATGTTC
Organism: Chrysochloris asiatica; assembly: GCF_000296735.1. Lineage (NCBI taxonomy): Eukaryota > Metazoa > Chordata > Mammalia > Afrosoricida > Chrysochloridae > Chrysochloris > Chrysochloris asiatica. Next base: position 8,959,363 of record NW_006408607.1, on the reverse strand, counting down.
CCTTAACAGAATTCCTTCATCACAAAAGCTTCTTGACCTGAAATCCCAAATTGACCAAACATATATCTCACAGGGCCATATGATATGCAGTCCTTTTAGACAACATGAAAGGCAGTCAACATGTCTAGGTCATTTATAGTTCAATCTTCTACTTAAGTTCATATTGAAGCCATTAGTTAAATATTGATTTACATTGTATGTACATCCTCCAGCAACTACCACGCATTTCTGCTGCCTTTCAGAGCAAATTTCCTCAACACACATGTTTAGTCTTGCTACTTCTACCCATAATCAGCATTGCTATATCCAATAGGCAGTTTTCAGTCCTCATCCTAAAGGACAGTAAGGCAGTTTATTAACCTCTCCTCTATGAGGACACTTTCTTCACTTGACCATTTCTCAGCCTTCTTGACTAGTTTCTCTTCATCGCCCTCATCTCCAGACACAATGTGCCCACTACTCTGTCCTTCAATTTCTTCCCTATTGTTAGGCATTCCTTTGTCAATCTCATCTGGTCCCATAATTACCAAAACCAACTACTGGGAGTTTTCAGTCTTCTTAGCTCGTTTCTTTTCATTGCCCTAACCTCCAAACACTGATATGCCGAAAGCTCCATTCCTCATTTTCTTCCCTACCATTAGTCATTCCTTTGTCCATCTCATCCAGTCCCATAACTTTCAATACTAACTGTTGAAAGTTCTCAGTCCTCTTGACTAGCTTCTCTTTATCTCCTTAACCTCCAAATACTGGTGTGCCCACAGCTCAGTCCCTCAATTTCTTCCCTATCTTCAGTCATTCCTTTGTCGAGCTCATCTTGTCCAATCACTTTCAATACCAGCTATGCACAGAAAACTCCCAAATGTACATCTCCAATCCAAACTCACCCATCAAGTCTAGAGCTATAAATCCAATGGACTGCATACTATCACTACCTGGATGCTCAATGGGCAACTCCCATCAAACATATTCAGAACTGGCTAAGGTAATAGAAACTCTTTCTTTCAGTAACTTAGACCAAACTCCTTTGGACCATCCCTGACTCCTTTTTTTATTCTCATAGCTGCTCTACTTGCAAATTCTATTGAGTCTACCTTTAAAATATATCCAGAATGTAACCCCTTCTTGTCACCTCCATCCTGGTCCAAGACTCATCATTTTCTACTTGAGTAATTATTATGGAAATCTGCTGAGTAGTCTTCCTGCTTCTAATTTTTCTCCCTCTGCAGTCCAGCTTCAACAGACACAGGGCAATCTTGTAAATTGTTCTGGTTGCTGTTAAGTGCCGTCGAGTCAGTTCTGACCCATAGCAACCTTGTATAGGGTTTCTGATGACAACTGATGAGCTTGATCCTCTGACCTTACAGTTCTTGTAAATTGTTCTGGTTGCTGTTAAGTGCCATCGAGTCAGTTCTGACCCATAGCAACCTTGTATAGAGTTTCTGATGAGCAACTAATGAGCTTGATCCTCCAACCTTACAGTTCAAATGACTTTGCAGTCCAGCGCATTAACCCGCAGCACCACACCAGGACTCCATCTTATAAATTAAAAAAACAGGCTTCCATCTCATCAGGAAAATGCTGAGGATTATACAACAGCCAGTAAGACCCTGAAGGGTCTGCTTGCCTGGTCTCTCACACTTCGTCTTCTTCCATCTCCTCCCTCATCCTGCTCCAGTCAAACTGGCCTCCTTGTTGTTCCTCAAACACACCAGAGCAGATAGTTATTTTGAAAGGAAGTGAAGAAGGAATTGAAAAATGGGTTGGCCGCAGCATGCAAGAAACAAAGCAGCTATAATTAAAATAATATGCTCTTATTCTAACAGTTAACAAAAATAGCCTTTAGAATATACCTCAGCAGAATTTGGATTTTGATACTAGCATGAAGACTAAATTTCAGGCTTGTGACCATTCTTATGATTCAGTGTTTTCAAAAAATTAAGTGCTAGGGGCAAATGGGATGGATGCATTATAGCGCTTGAGAATGGTTTCAGAAACAATCAAAGCATCTCATATAAAAGGGGGGAAAAGGCATTCTGGAGAATTACTTCAAGGAACACAGGCCTTTATTTCATGGACAAATAAAAATTGCAATGCTAAAGAAATTGATGTTATGCCAGAAAAAAGTATGCAACTTTGCGGGGGGAGGGAAATTTAGGTTGTGAGAACAGAAATGACCAACCTATGACAGCAAATAAAAAATTCAGACTAAGTAGTCATAAGTTTGTAATAGACACAGTTGTTCAACGCCTCATAGATCGATTTCATTGCACTGCAGAAATCACACATATGGATGGGCAAAACATCAGTTACTGAAATTTTAATATCTTTGATATTGTTTTAAGAAAAAAAAGCATCAAAGTCTCAAAGCTCACAAACTAGAAACAAACTAAATTTGAGGTCTGAATAATGCACTAGGAGCTTGTGCGGAGACACAAGGCAGAGAGATATGTAGAGAGGGAAAGGCAAAGGGTTGATGTCACAACTTGTGTAAAAAAATTTAAACTGACTATTCAATATTTGATGTAATTGCTTGGGATGCCCCGATATGATAAGCCATACAGTGGCTCCCTTTTATCTGCCTAGTCCACCTAACTGACTTACACAGATAACAGAAGCTTACATGATTAAGTGTCAGCTGTGGGTTTAAATATGCCTAAAGTGTATGAGCTCCTTGCCTACATTCTTAAACAGACTTCATTGGGTGTAATTAAGCTTATTTCTGATGGCTGAGCCATTAGCTGAGAGACAATGGAGTATAACAATAAAAAATGGGGCTTTAAAGACAGATTGAATACGAGTCATAACACGAGTAGATATATGCACACCAATGTTCATAGCAGCACTATTTACAATAGCAAAGAGATGGAGACAGCCAAAATGCCCATCAACTGAAGAATGGATATACAAACTGTGGTACATACACACAATGGAATACTATGTATGCTACCTTGAAGAACAACAAGGAAGCTGCAAGCCACCACATAACATGGATGAACCTTGAGGACATTATGCTGAATGAAATTAGTCACAAAAAGAGAAATACTGCATAGGACCATTATTATGAAAGAGTAAGAAAAAGAACCCACACTAAAAGGAGGGGAAATTATATATATATATACTGATCAGCAGGATGTATGGAATGAGAGAGGGGAGGGATGGAGGGAAAGATAGAGCACAGGGTAAGGAATAAACACAGGATACTTTGTGGGGGGACATGGGGGAGGGGCATTACACAAGAAGGGGGAGCGGAATGGAAGAACAAGGCTGATGGGAGAACAGTTAGGCAGGTTCACATGGGTTAAGTGGGACAGAGGTAAATGATGATGTATGCACAACTGCACAATCTTGAAACAACAGGGCTCTGGGATATAGGAATTGAGGCACAGTTTGAAGGGGTAAAAGAGGGGAATAGTGTTAAGATGCTTGACTGTCTTTTGAATCTTGGTTTCCCTTGCCTACCATTGTAAAATAGACACTTGAGGTGGGAAGAAAGGAATAGCCAGAATCATCACTACAGAAAACTTGTAAGTCAGTCTTCAGGCTATAACTGATTGGAACACCTTAAAGGGGGCTAGAAGTTGTTTAGTGAAAAAGGCTTCCTGTTGAGCCTTTACATTGCACAAGACCATAGGTGGAATCCAGAACCCCATCCAGAACCGACTGAAGTAGGATATTTCCACTGGAAAGGACAAGTAGACCAGCCTGGAGTGACTAGAAGAACAGAAGATACTTCATGAAAGAAAGACCGTCAGGAAAAATCAGAAACAATAATGGCAGTCTGATTGATTACTACAAGAACAAGTAAGCTGTTTTCCCGGAAGTCATCAAGGCAATTGGTCGGGACCCCTCAGAGAAAACCCCCTTCTAAGACTGAAACTCAAATGCAGGAATGTGGACTGGATGGTGAGCACGTTGGTCATCGATAAGCGAAGAAGGAGACAAAACAGCAATGAAGTTGCGAGCTAAGCCTGACTACATTCAGTATACCACAGTGAACCCAGGTGGAGACCTGGATGGCCAGCAGTACGGCAAGACCAGGGGACTCCTGGGTCCAGAGGGAGTGACATGGCCACAGAGGACTAGAGTGGAGAGTGAAGCATCCAGCTGATATGAAGTGAGGGGAGATGCATAGGAACACCTATACTTACAGATAGGACCCAGTTGACCTGACTTCAATGGCTTGATGATCAAAACTTGACTAGAAGAAGAAAGAAGAGGGGGGGAAAAAGAGTAACCTGCTACAATTT
>NW_006408607.1:8941301-8952311 GCF_000296735.1 Chrysochloris asiatica | reverse complement strand
TTCTCCAGCATGAATTCTATCACCAAGGCCATAGTTTCCAAGTACTGATCCCTCCTCTTTGCTCCCAATCTTTGTATTCCAACAGACATTGGCTACCCAAAATGGGGAGGTGTGGGGGAGCTTATAAAGACAAGAAGTGACTGGCTTTCAACCTTTCAAGAGGGAGCCAAGTTTCAGGTGGGACAGGGGAAGGTAGAATCTCCACTGAATGATTTCCAATCCGTTGGGACCAGGTTAGAAAAAGTAAATGGGTATAAGACCCTTGTGGTACAATAGTGAATAATTGCCATCAGGACTGACTGTGAGGGTAGGAAATATAGTCGTAGATGTGTTTTGACAAAAGAAGGAGAGTGATTAATTTTGCAGCCCAGGAGCAGAGGTCCCTGGGACCATCAAGTGAAATGAATGGAGATTGGGACCCTACCCAGAGAGACGTGGAGATCAGGACCGTACCAGAGAGGCAGTGACACCAGGAATGGAGACAGAGATGATGACATGGAGAGATTGAGCAGCTGGGGACAGTGGACTCAGGGAAGGATATGGGCTGTGTAATGGTGGCCGGGGAGTGGGGCTGTGTGGTGTACCCTTTGGGGTTATTAGATGATGCATGGAGGGAATTGTAATCATTGCAATTAAATGAAATATGATAGGATGAGTATAAAGTTGATGCTCTTCCATGTAAACCGCATGATAAAAACTTTAAAAAAAAATTTTTTTAAGACAGACTGAGAGAAACTGCTCACTCTTTCATTGCAAAGATGTTTGACCTTCAACAACGTTTTTTTAAATTCTAAGTTTCAGTGTGCACACTTGGAAAACAAAAGCAGAGAAGCAGTTTCATTGTGTTCTAAAGAACAAGAACTATATTATATAGATATATACATACACACTAATGAAGAGGCTTCCAAAAGTAGGTGGAAACATCGAATTGAGATCATGGAATTTTTCATGCAGTTTTTGAAGCCACCTCTTGTGTCTGTGTACACATATGTGGATAAGTCAAAAAAATATGAGCATTAGGATTCCCGTTCATATATGCACAATTTAACCCAAACAAAATATGTGTCAACATGTCTGTGAGTAATATGCTTGTCTTTGTCTCCTTAAGTTGCCTTCTAAAATAAAGTCCAGCCAAAACAGTGGCTTCCAAGAAAATCTGGTGGACCAGTTCAATTCAAGGCAGAAAAGTCAGCTCAGAAGGTTATGGCAAGTGTCATTTAGGATTCCAGAGGGATTCCTTTGATAGACTTTCACAAAGGACACAGAGTTATCACATAATTAATATGACAAGGGCTTATTATGAAGGAGTTTAAAGAAAACAGAAGACTGCATTGGTGAGAAAAATGTCGGGTAAGTTGTGCTGAGGGAATTTTTTTCCATCACAGCAATGTACCTGCTCATTTCTTTGAGAGTAGCAAGGGGTGTGCTGCAAGAATTTCACTGGGACACTACCCCACCCACCCTACAGCCCTGATATTTCCCCTTGAGATTGATTTTTGTTCCTAAAATTCAAAGAACATTGAAAAGGAGCCCAGTTTGAGTCCATCAAAGATATTAAAACTGTTATTTTGATGTGGGGAAAATTGAAGAGGGCAAATTCTTCAGGGAAGAGTTAGAAAGCTAGAAACACAACTTTCAGTTATGTATATTGTTGTTAAGTGCTGTAGAGTTGGTTCTGACTCATAGCAACCCTGTATAGGGTTGCCATGGAGTGACTGGTGACTTTGAACTGACAACCATGTAGTTCAAACAGACATTATGGTCAAGTGCTTATCCTACAGTGTCACATGTATATTGTTGTTGTTGTTGTATGTGCTGTTGTGTCGGTTCCAACTCATAACGACCCTGTACAGGGTTTCTGAGGCTGTAAATCTTTATGGGAGCAAAATGCCTCATCTTTCTCCCATGGAACAGTTGGTAGTTTCGAACTGCTGACCTTGAGGTTCGCAGCATGATGAGTAACCACTACGCTACCAAAGCTCAACCATACAAAATAGAAGTCATACAAAATAGAGGATGTGTCAAGAAACAATAATGGTTTTACATTTTGATGTTTTTGTTTGGCAACCTTACATGTGCAAAGTAGAACTGTGTTCTGTAAGGTTGTCAAAGTTGCTACATTTCTAAAGGAGCTCTGGTAGCATAGTGGTTACAAATTTGGCTGCTAATCTCAAGGTTAGCAGTTCAAAACTACCAGTTGTTCCATGGAAGAAAGATGAGGCTCTCTGTTCCCATAAAGATTAACAGCTTTGGAACCCCTATGCAGGGTCACTGAAGGTCAGAACTGACTCCATGACAAACCAGCAAAGCTTTCTAAACAGATCTCTAGACCTGTCTTCTGAAGACTTTTGAGTGGATGGGAACTTTCAACCTTTCAGATAGTAGTCAAGTGATTAGCTGTTTTTGTCATCCAGATACTCTCTGTGTGTGTGCATATATAGGTATGTACGTTATAATGATAGTCCTGGCATGGCACTGTGGGATAAGGCATTGGACCACAGTCAGTTTGAACCACAAGATTTGCAGTTCAAACTCACCAGCTGTTCCTTGGTCCTTGTGTCAGAACTGCTCACCAACATCATCTTATAAGGAGCCAACATCAACATCATCAACAATATCTTACAAGAAGCCCTAATGGCACAGTGGTTAAGCACTCTGATGGTAACAAAAAGGTTGGTTAGAACCCAAAAACTGCTCCATGGGAGAAAGATATAGCAACATACTTCCAAAAAAATCATAGCCTTGGAAACTGTCCAGGGCAGTCCTACATTGTCCTACACAGTTGTTGTGAGGCAAACAACATGACAACATACAACAGCCACATACATATACTGGATAACACATAGATTCAAGTGTGTTATACCAGGGGACTCCAAAAAGTTCAGGGGAAAATTTCTGATTTTTATCTTTGATTTTATGGATTTGGCTCATGTGATTGTGGGGAACTGGCAAGTCTAAAATCTGTATGTCAGAAGACAGATGAAAACAAGTGATAGCATTTATCATCATCTTCCACAAATATGTTGCTTTATTTAAAGATGCCTTCAAGATTAGGACTTACTGTTACTGCAGGCACACACACTGCCCTTCCCCCTGTGCCATTATGATGAGGCTTTCTGCTCCCGTAAAGATTTACAGCCTCGGAAACCCTGTACAGGATTGCTATGAGTTGGAACCGACTCCACGGCACATAACCACCACCACCAACTTACACTATTCAATCTTGGTCCCAATGCAAACCAAAAAGCTATGGATCATAGAGTTTTTCACCATACTTTTAGGCTGGCATCCACCCTATCTCATCAGACAATTCTACATTTTTTTCAAATTCTGAAAATCACATCTGTGTGGCTGATGCAGCCTTTTGCAGGAGTCCTGGCATGGTGCTGTAGGATGAGCACTGGACTGGTGACCACAAGGTTGGCAGTTCAAGCTCACCAGTTTTCTCAGAAACCCTATGCAGGGTCACTATGAATTGGAATGACTCAATGGCACACAAGATACCTTGCTTGCTCCTTGTTACTGGGAATGTTAGACCAGAAATGCAAAACAATTCACGCCCACAGTGGTAATGCTCTGCCCAAGTGCCTGGTAATCTATTTCTAAGAAATCTACCGTAGACTCAAGATCTAGGAGGAAAAGGGTCAAAGGATAGAGGCAACATTCTGTGGTCCAGTGTTTACTTCTTGCTGTTGTTGTTAGGTGCCACAGAGTAGATTCCGACTCACAATGACCCTGTGCACAACAGAGTAAAACACTGCTTGGTCCTGAGCCTTTCTAAGTAATGATCTCAGAATAACTTAGACAATTCCAGGTCTACTTTTGTTTTTCAAATGAACCTCTTATCCACTGTCCGTCATGCCTTATTAACTGCTGAGAGTATCATCTCCAAAATTTCCTTCTTAGCCCTACTTTAACCAAATAATGCACCTTCCCAACATCCTCCCTTGGCACTCAATATCATATCAAATTCAAATACATCACAGCTGACTTTAAAACCCTCCAGCAATTCATGTCTGCCTACATCACCTCCCACACTCTGCAGTTGCTCTTGTCACATAAACCTTCTCACAGCCCTCTTCCCACCATTACTCGCAATTCTCTGCCTGCCTTCCTTGCTCTCTCCCCCACCTGTATCAACTTCCCATCGCTATCAAATTACTTACTTGAAAAGAAGCAGAAAATGTTGAGTCAGATATCTTGGTTCATATTTTTACCTTACTAATTCCTAACTGTGTTGTGACCATGGGGAAAACATAAGAAGGAGGTGAACAAGCATTTATCAAACGCTCTCATGTTTTAATACACTTACACCTCACATCAGCCCTCTGAGATAGCTACCATCACTACCCACATTATAAATAAGTTCTTTAAAAAAAAAAAAAAAATCAACACAATCTCTAAGTCCCAGTTTCTCATTTAAAAACTGGAACTAATATTTTCTTCTGAATAATGAAAAGACATGAAGTAGCGATATGCATGCCATATAGTATGTTCTCAATTTCTATCTATTTCCTCCCTCCCCAACCTCACTGACAAACCCACTATGCTCAGTTTTTGCTGTGAACTGACATCAAGTTGGTTTTGGCTCATAGCAACCCTGTATAGGGTTTCTGAGGCTGTGAATTTTTTGAAAAGGCAGAAAGTCTCATCTTTCTCTTGTGGAACAGCTGGTAGGAATGAACCACCAACCTTATGGTACAAAGGTCAGTGCTTATATTACAGAGTCACCATGCCAACACATTGTTCACTATTGTCCATAATTTCTGGCTTTCTGATGACTTTTCACTGAGTTAAGTGAGAAAAAGGATGGAGCTCCTCTCCAGCAATTATATACCATTCCTTCTTTCTTTCCTCCACAGAGTATGAGAACAAAGCATCATTTCTTTCTAAAGGAAATAGAGGTTTATATCAGAAACACAATGAACCTCAACTTAGTACTATAATGCTCAGAAAAAAACAAACAAAAACAAATCATGAGTTTACCTTTGGGAGAGACAGACACCTGCTTGCTAAATGTATATTGAAGAATTCCCAAAATATGCCCACTTCCTCTAGAAATAAAGCATCTTTACCATCACTTTCCTGAAATTCCTTCAAAGAAGGAAAATGCTTTTCATTCTAGGACACCAGGTTGAAAATGCAGATACCACTGGATCAGTTCCAATGTTCCTGAGACTTCAAATTAAACTGTAAGTTACAACCTTTGTATCTTTCCTTGATAGGAGCAGTTACCAGAGAGGGAAAGAGGTGCAGTGAACTAAGGTACAAAGACAATGATGTCCACTTAACTATTCAACCCAGAATTAACACCATTCCTGACCATTCCTAATATAATACTCAATAGAGATGAAACAGCTACACTAACAATCAAGCTGAAGGACATCAGTGGTCAATGTGTGTTCTAAAAGAAATTGTTTTGGTTACATGCCACCAAACCGATTCTGACTCATGTTGTTGTTGTTAGGTGCCATCAAGTCATGACCGATTCATAGTGACCATATGCATAACAGAATGAAACACTCCCCAGTCCTGGGCCAACCTCACAATCATTGCTACATCTGAGCCCATTGCTGCTGCCACTTGCCAGTCCATCCCATTGAGGGTCTTCCTCTTTTTCTCTGACCCTCCACTTTACCAAAAATGATATCATTCTCCAGAGACTGGTTCCTCCTGACAATATGTCTGAAGTTTGAGAGACAAAGTCTGGCCATCCTTGCTCCCAAGGAACACTCTGGCTGTACTTCATCCAACACAGATTGGTTTGGTCTTTGGGCAGCCCCATGATCCATTCAATATTCTCCTCCAACAACATAACTCAAATCAGTTCTTCTATGGTCTTCCTTATTTCCAACTTTCACATGCACATGAGACCTTTCTTCTGAATCTGTCTTATTGTGGAATCTCTGCTAAAACTTGTCCACCAGGGGTGCCCTGGTGGGATTTGAGATATCAATGGCATAGTTTTGAGCAACCTAGCAACATAACAACTCTATGACAAACTGATAACTGGGTCATAGACACAACTAATGCAAGTGTCTTTTTCCCACTGCTTTAAAGTCACTAAGAATTTAAACTGTGACTTTCAGGACCATACAAAGAACTAATGTGTTTAATAGAATTCAAAACATCAGCCACATTACAGCTTCTTTGTTTTCTGCTACCTTTTGCAATAGCTTAAATAAAAACAGGTGTTAGAACATTCTGGCTTATATAAATCCCAGCTGCAGTTTCCTTTAATCAATGTTAGATTTCAAGGGTTATGTGATACAGAGGATTTTAAAATACTAGCTTAACTATTTATCTCTCTGTAAGCATCCATAAGCTTTCTTGGAGAATCACAGCATTCTTGAGGGCATAGAAATCATCTAGACCAGTTAAAATGTAAGCAAACTGAGCCTCAGAGGGGTTAAAAGACTCTCTTGCAGTCCCAAAATTAGTATGTGGCAGAGCTCAGACTGAAATACACATTTTCTAACTCCCACATCATTGCTCTTTCCAATTCACTACTTTGAAAAACCAAGACATCATGGTCAGCTATAATAATCTTGTCCATTCTACCCAATAAAATTGAAACATCATCGGAGAAAAATTAAAATGCCCTACAGTGGCCCAGCAATCCCTGGTCCGTTGTCACAGCTTTCAACTTGCAGTCTGCATCTCAACAACAAACGGCTAATTGACTGACCAGTTTATAAACACTCCTGATTTCACAAGAAGATTTTATGGGGCAAGAGCTCTCCTTGGGGTTAACATGCACTTTGCATAGGTTAATTTAAGTAGCAGAGAAAATTTAACTTGAAAGGATAATTATAATATTTCACCTCCTTTTATCTCAGGTTATGTAAATGAGGCTTTAATCTTCTCACAGTTCATATTATATTAATACAGGGAATAAAAAGATCTCGATATATTGTGTGCTGTCAATCATTCTAAAAAAATATGCTCAAGTAATCATGGTGGGTACAAATTGGGCTAATTCCCATAATCATGTGCTGGGCATATTATCACCCAGTAAACAGATGGACTCTAGAGCTTGATGGAGCTCTCCACCCAGTAAACAGATGGACTTAGAACTTGGCGGAGCTCTCCCTTGGCCAGTGTAAGCTGTCATTTTATCAGATTACAAAGTTTGGGGTTTGAAGGTTTGTATTTTTTTATTCTTTTGACATTTCTCCAATATCAAGAGTATTTACTGGATGATTAGGAATAGCCCCGGAGAAGCAAGTTCAACGTCTGCCCTCTTTTAGCCTCCAGTTATCGTATCCTGCTGAAGGTGATGAGCACACTGACCTTGTCCTCTCCTTTTCGCCATGGCTCTCATGGGAGCCTCTGTCATTCATGGTTTTGAATAGTGAGATGTGATGGTTACAGAAATGTAGCAGTGTTGCATTTAATATACATCAGAAGGAAGCTGGCAGAAAAAAATTAACCTCAAGGCATTTGTTAAAAGCAAACAAAATGATTTTTAAAATGCCTTTTCTTTAACCACCCACATACTTGTGATATGATACAGTGTATTTACACTAGAGTTTAGAAAGAGGGTATAAATAAGTTTTTTTATATTTTAGCTGAAGATCTAATTCTTCCAGGAAAGCTTCTATGATCATCCCTGCAGTGTGGCTGTAGAAAGCAACTTGTGTTGGGTAAGGTACTATATGATTGTGATGATGAGTACAAGTTCTGTGACTAGACTGTCCAGCTTCAAATTCCAACACCATTCTCACTAGGTCCTTGAAATGAGCAACTTAACATTGACAAGTCTCCATTTTATCTCTATAACAAGGATAGCACCTGCCTTGTAGATTGTCTTAGACTGGGTTATCTAGAGAAGCAAAACCAGTGAAACACACATATGTAAATACATGTTGTTGATGTTCTTCTTCTTACTGTTGTTAGGTGTAATAGAGTTGGTACCGACTCATAGTAGTAACCCTATGCACAACAGAATGAAAGACTGCCCAGTCCTGGGCAACCTCACAATCATTGCTACGTTTGAGCCCACTGATGTTGCCACTGTGCCAATCCATCTCGCTGGGGATCTTCCTCTTTTTCTCTGACCCTCCACTTTACCAAGCATGATATCCTTCTCCAGTGACTGGTCCCGCCTGACAACATGTCCAAAGTATGAGAGACAAAGTCTGGCCATCCTGGCCTCAAAGGAGCACTCTGGCTACTTCTTTGAACACAGATATATTTGTTCTTTCAGCAGTCCATGTTACAGTCAGTATTCTCCTCTAACACCACAACTCAAATGCATCAATTCTTCTATGGTCTTCCTTATTCATGGTCCAATTTTCACGTGCATATGAGGATATTGAAAATACCATGGCTTGGGTCAGGTGTACCTTAGTCCTCAAACGGACATCTTTGCTCTTCAACACTTTAAAAAGGTCTTGTGCAGCACATTTGTCTAATGCAATACGTCGTTTGATTTCTTGACTGCTGCTCCCATGAATGCTGATGGTTGATTCAAGAAAAATGAAGTCTTTGACAATTTCAATCTTTTCTCCCTTTATATGAATGTTGCTTATTGGTCCAGTGGTAAGGATTTTTGTTTTCTTTACATTGAAATGCAACCCATACCACAGGCTGTGGTCTTTGATCTTTATCAGTAAGTATTTTAAGTCCCCTTCACTTTCAGCAAGCAAGGTTGTATCATCTGCATATTGCAGGTTGTTAATCTTCCTCCAATCCTGATGCCACGTTTTTCTTCATATAAGCCAGCATCTGGATTATTTGTTCTGCATACAGGTGAAAGAATACAACCCTGTTACACATCTTTCCTAATTGTAAACCATTCAGTGTTCCCTTGTTCTGTTTGAACAACCACCTATTGGCTAGATAAAGGTTCCTCGCAAGCACAATCAAGTGTTCCAGAATACTCCTACTTCACAATGTTTTCCATAGCTTGTCATAATCCACACAATTGAAAGCCTTTGCATAGTAAACAAAGCATGGGTAAGCACCTTTCTAATATTCTCTGCTTTCAACCAAGATCCATCTGATGTCAGAAATGATATCCTCATTCCACATCCTCTTCTGAATCCATCTTGAACCTCTGGAAGTTCTTTGTCAGTGTATGGTTGTAGCCACTTCTGTAATACCTTTAGTAAAACTTTACTCACAAGGGATATCAATGATACTGTCTGATGATTTTTGCATTCCATTGGGTCACCTCTTTGGAATAGGCACAAATACAGATCGCTTCCAATCAGATGGCCAGGCAGTTGTCTTCCAATTTTCTAGGCATAGAAGAATGAGTGCCTCCAGTGCCACCTTACTTTGTTGAAAGATTTCAATTTGCATTTCATCAATTCCTGGTGCCTTGTTCTTTGCCAATGCCTTGAAATTCTTCCTTCAGGATCATTGCTCTAGATCATATGGATCTCTTGAAATGGTTGAGCATCAACTATTTCCTTTTGGTACAGTGACTCTGTGTATTCCTTCCATCTTCTTTTGATGCTTTCTGCATCATTCAATAATTTGCCTACAAAATCTTTCTATGCCACAAGATGAGACTTGAATTTTCTCTCCAGTTCCTTCAACTTGAGTAATGCTGAGTGAGTTCTTCCCTTTTGGTTTTCTAACTACATGTCTTTGCACATTTTGTTATAATATTTGACTTTGTCTTCTTGAGCTGACCTTTGAAATTTTCTGTTCAGCTCTTGGTCCTCTTCACTTCTTCCATTTGCTTTAGCATCTCTATGCTGGAGAGCAAGTTTCAGTGTCTCTTCTGACATTCATTTTGATTTTTTCCTTCTTTCTTGTCTTTTGAATAACTTTTTGCTTTCTTCATGTATGATATTCTTGTTGTCATCCCACAACTCTTCTGGTTTTCAGTCTTTAGTGTTTAATGTATCAAATGCATTCTTCAGATAAATTCAGGTGGGATATATTCAAGGTCATATTTTGGCTCTTGTGAACTTGTTTTCATTTTCTTCAGCTTCAGTTTGAATTTACCTATGAGCAATTAATCATCTGTTTCCCAATCTATACCTGGCCTTGTTTGGGCTGATGATATGGAGCTGTTCTCTTTCCACAGATTTAGTCAATTTGATTTCTATGTGCTTCATCTTGTGAGGTTCATGTGATAGTCATCATTTATGCTGTTTTAAAAAAGGTATTTGAAATAAATAATCATTGGTCTATCGTGTAATATACAGCATAATTTCTGTCATCAAGGCCATATTTTCCAACTACTGATCTTTCCTCTTTGTTTCCAAGGTTTGCATTGCAATCACCAGTAATTATCAATACATCTTTATTGCATATTTGATCAATTTCAGACTGAAAATTTTGGTGGAATTCTTCAATTTCATTCTCACTGCTTTAGTGGTTATTGTGTAAATTTCAATAATAGTTTCCTTAGTGGTCTTCCCTGTAGACATGTGTGTATTATCATATAACACACAGTGCTGTACTTCATGACAGATCTTTACATGTTCTTTTTGATGATGAATGTGATACCATTTCTTTTCAGTTTATCATTCCCAGCATAGTAAATCATGTGATTGTCAGGTTCAAAATGGCCAATACCAGTCCATTTCACCTCACTAATGCCTAGGATATTGATGTTTATGTGTCCCATACCATTCTTTATGATTTCCAATTTTTCTAAATTCATACTTCATACATTCCACGTTCCAAATATTAATAGATGTGGATGCTTACAGCTGTTTCTGTTCATTTTGAGTAGTGCCCCATTAGCAAATAAAGGTCCCAAGGGTTTTCCTCCATTCATGTTATCATGGTCAACTCTACTTTGAGGATGCAACTCTTCCTTAGTTACATTTTGAGTGCCATCCAACCTGAGGGGCTCATTTTCCAGCACTATATCTGACAGCGTTTCACTGCTATTCATAAGGTTTTCAGTGACTAAATATTCAGAAGTAGTCTGTCTCTCCTTCTTCCTAGTCTGCCTTCTCTGGAAGCTTGTCTAAAACCTGTCCATCATGGGTAACCCTGGTGGTATTTAAAATTCCCGTGACATAGCTTCCAAAATCACAG
>NW_006408607.1:8931875-8941176 GCF_000296735.1 Chrysochloris asiatica | reverse complement strand
ATTGTCAAGGAAATGGCTTACAATTACAAAGTCTCAGGTCCTCAGTGGAAGAGAGAGTTTTTTCCATTTGTCCATTATATTGGGAGCAGACCACACTCCCAAGCAAGATCTCTTTAATTGATTGGCTTCTCATAGCCACTCACCATAGAGCTGTATTAGGTTTCATCAACAGGGGAATAAGTACATCCGAACTGCTAAACCTCTGGAAATCCTGGCCTAGTCAAGTTGACATAAAACCCTAACTATTACATAGATTGTTTGAGATAATCATCTAAGTGTCTTGAAACTGGATTCCTGGTGGGGTGCTGTTGGATAAGCCTTGGCCTGCCAACCACAAGGTCATCAGTGCAAACCCAGCAGCTGATTCTTGGGAACACTGTACAGGGTCGCTGTGAGTTGGAATCAACTTGACGGTACTTAACAATGAAGCTTGAAACTGCATAAGATACTGAACATTGTCTCTTGAGTATTTACTCTAT
Organism: Chrysochloris asiatica; assembly: GCF_000296735.1. Lineage (NCBI taxonomy): Eukaryota > Metazoa > Chordata > Mammalia > Afrosoricida > Chrysochloridae > Chrysochloris > Chrysochloris asiatica. Next base: position 8,940,697 of record NW_006408607.1, on the reverse strand, counting down.
ATTACACAGAAACTTCATATTATCTCTTAATTTTCATAACACCTTTCCAAATTAGATATAATTACACATTTTACAGATGAGAAAGACAAGGCTCCAAGTAAGTAGGAACCTACCTACCGTCCCCCTCCGACAAGCTGTTAAAAAGTTGTATTACTAGTAACTGGACCCTGCTTGTCTGAGCCCAAAGCCTGTATGTTTAACCTGTATGAAATATCACAGCTCTGTTTCTGGTAAGTCTTCCCTGAAATAGACATTATCTAGTGTTCTTTCAGAGGCAGTGATGGCTCAGTGGTGGAATTCCTCCCTTCCATGGGGAGACCCAGGCTTGATTCCCAGTCAGTGGGGAACAGATTTCAGTGCATGAACAGGATTGAATAGCATTTTGTCTTGTTGTACATGGGGCCATCATGAGTCAAAAAAGGAAGCTAACAATAATAAATCACCCTCATTACAATGCTAAGTTTCTCTGGAGCAAGGTTGGTTCTGTTTCATGTAGGAATTCCAGTGGCTAATATAGCACTTAACTTATAATACCAGGGTCTTCAAAAAGTTCATGGAAAACAAAAAAACATGCATGCATTTCTTTTGAACTAAAATAAACCCATACTAACTTGTTATAACATGTCCGAACAGGGTCTGTTTTGAGGCAATAAGAAAGACAAGACATTAGTTTGAAAACAGCTCCTGTGAAAACTGCATGAATTCTACTAAAATGAAACAAGAACAAACATCAAATTTATAATGAAGCTTGAGTGGAAGGATTATGAAATGTTGATGCATTATGAAAAGCTTATAGGGACAATGGCCCAAAGAAATCAGTAGTTTATAAATAGACAACTTGTTTTAAGAGGGGAAGAGATGATGTTGAAGATAAAAGCAGCAGCAACAGACCATCCACATCAGTTTTAGGGAAAGCAGTTAATTGACGAGGACCAATGATTAATGGCAAAAATAATAGCCAATGCCACAGACATCTCAACTGGTCCAGCTTCTGCCATTCTGGCTGAGATATTAAAGCTTAGTAAAGTTTCTGTTAATTGAGTGACAAAATTGTGCACACATCAGTTGCAGAGAAGAGTAGAACTTTCTATGGAAATTTTAAACAAGTGGATCAAGATCCTGAAGAATGTCTCGAAAGAATTGTAACAGGAAATGATATATGGCTCTACCAATACAATCCTAAAGACAAAGCACAATCAAAGCAATGACTACCAAGAGGTGGAAGTGGTCCAGTCAAAGCAAGCAGACTGGTCCAGAGCAAAGGTCATGACAACAGTTTTGGAAGGTGCTCAAGACATTTTGCTTGTTGACTTTCTGGAGGGCCAAAGAACGATGGCATCTGCTTATTATGTAAGTGTTTTGAGAAAGTTAGCCAAAGCTTTGGAAGAAAAATGTCCAGGAAAGCTTCATCAGAGAGTCTTCTCCAGCATGACATTGCTACTTCTCATTTTTCTCATCAAACAAAGGTAATGCTTCCATGGGAAATCATCAGACCTTCATCTTACTGTCCTAATTTGACTCCTTCTGACTTATTTTTGTTTTCTGGTCTTAAAAAATACTTAAAGGGCACCCATTCCTGGTGTGTCACTATAGAATAAGCACTTGGCTGTTAACCTCAAGGTTAATGCTTCAAACCCACCAGCCACTCCTTGGAAACCCTATACAAGGTAATTAGGAGTCAGAACAACAATAATGTAAAAAATGACTTTATTAGCATGATTAAATTCTCAGAACCCTCAGTTCTTTAGGAATGGACAAAATAATTAGTATCATCACTTACAAAAATGATGAATTGATGTTGAGAAATAGTTTGTATGTATATTTTTTTTATTTTCGTCTTTTAATTCCATTTTCCATGTACTATTTGAAAATCCCTCATAGATCCTCAATAAATTTTCTTGAAAAAAGATGAGTTTGGAAAATTGCAGCACCTCCTCCCCCATAGGAACTATTATCCTTCATTAAGAAAAAAATTCTATTAAGAAAAGAAAGGTCACCAATTTCCTTGAGCAAACAAAAGTGTTGAAAGATGAACAGACAGAATGATGGTCCCTAAGCTGTCAAGTCAAAATGGAACTGAGATTCTGCCAGAGGCATCTCTTCTCTGGTACATCAATCAGTATGTATGTATCGATTATCTTCTAGACTCTAACCTAACCTCATGATATCAGTGGCTTCCAAACAGCCGGGTCAACCTGATTTTGACATTCTGAAAGAATTCTACAACTGACTATCTCACTCTGAAGGACACTGGGGATTCTCTGGTTCAAGTTGTCTGTAATCGTTCACAGCTCTGTAACAGGCTGCACCTTTGCACTAAAGTCCCCTCAGAAAAAGAAAGTTGTGCTTTTTAGTTCCTACTGAGAGAAAGCATTTGTGGATGTTGCACCGCTCAGGAACCAGATAAATGTCAGAAATGGAGTTAACTATTAAAGTGTGTGGTGATGGGAAGTTTATCTGATTTTTCTCATTTAGCTGTTTAGTTTGAATTTCAGAGATATTCTTTTTTTTTTTTTTTAAGCTTTTATTGTGAATTGAGTGATAGTTTACATGGGAGAACATCAGTTTTACACTCATCCTATCATATTTTGTCTCATTGCAATGATCACAATCCCCTCAGCGCATCATCATTCAACAATATTTACTTCTATTCCCTCTGGTTTTGTTTTATTTATTTTATTTATTTATTTATTTATTTGGGAGGGGGATGTACACAAAAATGCTCAAAATGAATTCTTAAAAAAAAAAATTATGGGAAGAATAAAAGAATCAATGAGCATTGTACTCCCTAACTCAAACAATTATTTGAGTCAAGTCTCTTCATCTACTTTCTGTTGTAGTTAAGTGCTATTGAGTTGGTAGTGACTCATAGCAAATCTGTGTAGAGGTTCCAAGACTGTAAATGTTTGCAAGAGCAGAAAGGCTCATGTTGCACCAGCTGAGTGACTGGTGGGTTCGAACCTTGTAGTTTGCAGTCCAGTGCTTATCCTACAGCCACCATGCTCCTTTTCTTCAACTAGTAGAAGCATAACCCCATGGTGATGCCTTGCAGAATCTATCCTTGTGGGCTTACATGCAATCTTATTCCATCATACCTATTTCCACCCTGCCCCTTGTAAAACACAGCATCATTACATTTAGCCAGAAATGATTTCCTTTCAAAATTTTCTTGATGAAGAAATGAAATACAATTTAGCTCAAGTGAAACTATCTCATGAAATAACAAAAACCACATTATCCTGAATCTAGTCTAAATTCATTCAAGAACCTCCAGGGGAAACACCACAAGGATTTCACTCTAAGGTTTGTAGTGAAAATTGTTTACAGTAAAAAGTTATTTTCCTCTTGGGGTTCAAGCTGCTGTTTTTCTTTAACTACTTTACATAAACTTACCCTGGAGCGTTGAAGTTGTTATTGTAATAAGTAAGAGCATATATTTAGACTCTTAAATGTCTTCTGAAAATGACAAAACATTAACATTTACTTAGAAAAAGGTAGTGAATGGTTAAAAATGGCCTAGCAAACTGTGATGGAACTTTTAAACTCAATATGCTATTTCACAGATCCCACATGACAGTGGACAATAAATGAATCTAACTAAAACCCTGAAAATAACAAAGTCATACATAAATTTCGGCAAGCACTTTTCAGACCATGACGGAGAAAGCAGTAACATTGATTGTACTGCTAGTGCCCTTAGAGAACAGTGGATTACTAAGGCTTACGTCTAAGGAAGGCGCTCTGCACCTAGATCTCTGAATCCATATTTTTAAAACAACGTACACAATTTATAAAAATAATAAAACAAAATAAAAATGCATGGTCATCAAGTTGGTTTCAACTCCTAGTGACCCTAGAGGACATAGTAGAACCACCCCATTGGATTTCCAGGGCTGGAAGCAACAGTCCAGAAATCAAACAGCATTTTGCACTGGGCAAGTCCCCTGCAAAATATCTTTTTTTAAGTGCTAAAAGGCAAAACTGTCACTTTGAGGAATCAAGTGTACCTGATACAAGCCACGATCTTTTCAATTGCCTCATTTACGTGCAAAAGCTGGACAATGCATAAGAAATACTGAAGAAGAATTGATACCTTTGATTTATGGTGTTGGTGAAAAATATTAAATATGGACTGCCAAGAAAATGAACCAATCTGTCTTAGAAGTACAACCAGAAAGCTCCTTTTAAACTAGGTTAGGGAGACTTCTTTTCACATACTTTGGACATGTCATCAGGAGGGACCAGTCCCTTGAGTAGGATAGGATATCATGGTTGGTATAGTAGAGGGTCAATGTAAATGAGGAAGACCCTCAACTAAATGGATTGACACAGTGACTACACAAATGGTCTCAATCAAACCTAAGGAAGATTGTGAGGATGATGCATGGCCAGGCAGTATTTCATTCTGCTATACATAGGATCAATATGAGTCAGAACTGACTCAGTGGCACCCAACAACAACAACAACAACCTTAACAAAAGCAGGCTAACACATCTTTCTCCAGAAGTTGATTCAAACGACTTTGGGTTAATAGCTGACGGCTTTAAACACAGCGCCACCAGCACTCCTATTTGCTACAATTGTTGTTGTTGTTATGTGCCGTGGAGTCGGTTCTGACTCATAGCGACCCTGCACAGGGTTTCCGAGGCTGTTAATCTTTATGGGAGCAGAACGCCTCATCTTTCTCCCAAGGAGCAGCTAGTAGTTTCGAACTGTTGACCTTGCGGTTCGCAGCTCGATTCGTAACCACTACGCTACCAGAGCTCCTTACTTGCTACAATAGGCAAGTTAAATGGATATGTGTGTATTTTCACACCACCATTGTCTTCACACCATATCTTCAATGGGTCTGGGAAAATGTACAGTGATAAGCCTTACTGTGGGCACATTTTTGAAGAGTAACCAATTCTTGACAAAAAGTAGGATTATACAACAACTATGGAATGTTAGTTATATGTAAGGCAGTTTGAGGAAACAAGAGTATTTGGGGTGCCTCCATCTATCCCTGCAACCTGGGGCCTTTACGTCAGACCCTCAGTACCTACTCCTTAACTCATTGTTCTCACTTGTTTTCTCCTCCCAAAACCCTGATCTCCAGAAGCTCTAACATTCACTAATTCCTTGCTCTAGCTCCAATACCCAAATCAGGGCATGGCTGTGGTTATTAAGTTTGTTTATTTATTGAAATAGAATGATCAATAAATACTTGCTGACTTAATGAGTCAGCAGAGAAATCAATGAGATCTGTGTCTCTTTGAAGGAGTCATGATGGTGCTGTGGGACATGCACTGGGCTGCTAACTGCAAAGTCAGTGGTTCAAATCCACCAACCATTGTACAGGAGAAACATGAGGCTGTCTGTTCTCTTAAAGATTTACTGTCTCGGAAACCCTAAGGATACACTCTACTCTGTCCTATAGGGTTGCTATAGTCAAACTTAACTCAGTGGCAGTGGATGTGTATCTATTTGAAAGAGTGAATGACTTAATAGACAAATTTTATTCTTAAGTTATCAAGGAATCCCTGGGTACTGAAAAGGTTTAACGCTCTTGACTGGTAACCCAAAGTTGGAAGTTCAAGTTCACCCAGGGATGACTGGAAAAAAACGTCCTAGAGGCCAGCTCCTGAAAAGTCAGCTCCTCAAATACCCTGTGGAGCACACTTCTACTCTCATACACATGGGGACACCATAATCTAGAATCAATGCAAAGGCAGTTAGTTGGTTGTTTGTTCTCAAGTAGCTATCAAGACTTCTTGTTATCAATGGTCCAACAATTGTTTGGAAAACAATATGACACTCCCTCAGAAAGTTGGAAATAGAAATACCTTATGATCCAGCAATTCATCTACTTGGTATTTATCCACAAGAAATACGAGTCATAACACTAGTAGATATATGCACACCAATGTTCATAGCAACACTATTCACAATAGCAAAAAGTTGGAGACAGCCTAAGTGCCCATTAATGGAAGAATGGACAAACAAACCATGGTACATACATACAATGGAATATTATACTACCTTGAAGAATAACGAGGAAGCCAATAACCACTGCATAACATGGGTGAACCTTGAGGACATTATGTTGAGTGAAATTAGTCAATCACAAAAGGAGAAATACTGCATAGGACCATTACTGTAAAATATAAAGAAAAAGTACCCACACTAAAAGGGGGAAGGAATTCCTTACTGGTTACTAGGGTATGTGGGATGGGGTAAGGGGAGGGAGGGGAAGGTGAAGCACAGGGTAGGAAATAGACACTGGATAGTTTGGGCGGTGGAGATTGGGAGCAATACACAAGAAGGAGGAGGGGAATGAGGAACAAGGCAGATGGGAGAACAGTTAGGCAGGTTTGCATTGGTTAAGTGGGACAGAGGTAAATAATGATGTATACACAACCTTGGAACACCAGGGCTCTGGGATATAGGGATAGAGACATGGTTTCAATGGGTAAACGAGGGGAAATAATGTTAAGAAACTTGGCTGTCTTTTGAAACTTGGTTTCCCTTGTCTACTATTGTAAAATAGACACTTGAAGGGGAAAGAGGGGAATAGCCAGAAACATCACCATAGAAAGCTTGTAAGTCTGTCTTCTGCCTTTAACTGACTGGAATACCTAAAATGGGGCTAGAAATTGCCCAGTGAAGGAGGCTTCCTATGGAGCCTCTGCATTGCATAAGACCATAGATGGAATCCTGATCCTAATCTAGAATCTTCTGAGGTGGAAATTTTCCACTTGAAAGGACAAGCAGACCAGCCTGGAGTGACTGACTAGAAGAGCAGAAAATACTTCTAGAAAGAAAGACCAGCAGGAAAAATAAAAAATAATGGCAGTCTGAATAACTACTTCAAGAACAGGCAAGTTGTTCACCTGGTAGCCATAAAAGCAAGCAGTCAGGTCCCCTGAGGGTAAACCCATTTCCAAGACTTTGACTCAAGAGAAATACACAAGCAGGCATGTGGTCTTGCTGGTGACCACGTTGGTCACCAATAAGGGGAAGTGGGGGGAAAACAGCAATGAAATTGTGAGCTAAGTCTGACCACATTCAATAGACTCCTATCAACTCTGGTTTGAGACCTGTTTGGCCAGCAGTATGGCAAGTCCTGGAGACTCCAGGGCCCAGAGACAGGGACATGGTCACAGAGGACTACAGCAGTAGATGAAGAATCCAGTTGATATGAAGTAAGGGGAGACTCACAAGAATAACCATACTGCAGATAGTATCCACTTGACCTAAATTCAATGGCTGGATAATCAGAACTCAACTAGAAGACGAGGAAAAAAAGAGTAATCTGCTACAATTTGATGAGCTTGACCTATACTTATGCATATATTAACTAAAAAGAGGGAACAAATCTTTACAGTGAGAATCATTCCCACTCCCTCGGTACACATGGTTGACAGGAATGGGCAACTTAGACATTGGCTACACAAAATGGAGGGAGGGGGTGTCTACAAAGGCACGAAGTGACTGGCTTACAAGCTTTCAAAGGGGATCCTAGTTCCAGAGGGTGTGGGGGAAGGTAGAATCTCCAACCTGTCTGGACAGGGCTGATGAAAGGAAATGGAGATAAGACTCTTGTGGCTCAGTAGTGAATAATTGCTATCAGTACTGACTCTGAGTGTTGGAAATGTAAAGGTAGACTAAAAAAAGGAGGGGAGTGCTTTATTTTGCAGTCCAGGACGGAGGTCTCAGGAACCATCAAGGGAGAAGTGTGGAGTGTGGGACCATATCCAGAGAAGCAGTGATGCCAGAGATGGACAAAGAGATGATGACGTGTAGAGATAGAGCAGCTGGGGACTCTGAACTCAGAGAGGTAGAGATTCTGTGGGCTGACAGACAGGGGGCAGGCTTATGGGCTATACCCTTTGGTTGAATGTAATCAATGCAATGAAACAAAATACGATAGGATGAACGTAATTTTTTTTTTTTTTTTAAAAAGAGTTCTTGTTCTTGTTATTGTTGTTGTTAGGTGCCATTGAGTCAGTACTGACTCATATTAGTAACTCTATGCACAACAGAACACTGACTCATATTAGTAACTCTATGCACAACAGAACAAAACACTGCCTGGTCCTGTGCCAACCTCACAATTGTTGCCACATTTGAGCCCATTGATGCTGCCACTTTGCCAATTCATCTCACTGAGGACCCTCCACCTTACCAAACATGATATCAAACATGATATCATTCTCCAGGAACTGCTCCCTCTTGACAGCATATACAAAGTATAAGAGACGAAGTTTGTCCATCCTAGCCTCCAAGGAGCACTGTGCTGCACTTTTTCCAACACAGACCTATTTGATCTTTGAAAGCCCATGGCACTTTCAATATTCTCCTCCAACACCATAACTCAAAAGCACCAATTCTTCTATGGTCTTCCTTATTTTCTGTCCAGCTTTCGCATCCATATGAGGTTATTGAAAATACTATGGCTTGGGCTAACATCTTTGTTCTTCAACATTTTAAAAAGGTCTTCAAGCTAACATCTTTGTTCTTCAACATTTTAAAAGGGTCTTGTGCAGCAGATTTATCAAATGCAATATGTCATTTGATTTCTTGACTGCTGCTTCCATGAGTGTTGATGGTTGATCCAAGAAGAATGAAGACCTTGACAACTTCAATCTTTTCTCTGTTGATAAGAATGATGTTTATTGGTCCAGTGGTGAGGATTTTTGTTTTCTTTACATTGACATGCAAGCCATACCAAAGGGTGTGTTCTTTGATCTTCACCAATAAGTGTTTCAAGTCCTCTTCACTTTCAGCAAGCAAGGTTGAGTCATCTGCATATCGCAAGTTGTTAATGAGTTTTCCTCCA
>NW_006408607.1:8930086-8931286 GCF_000296735.1 Chrysochloris asiatica | reverse complement strand
ATTTGTATTCCATCAATTCCTGGTGCCTTGTTTTTTGCCAATTCCTTCAATGCACCTTGGACTTCTTCCTTCAGTATCATTGGCTCTTGATCATAATGGTTGAACATTTCCTTTTGGTACAGTGACTATGTATATTCTTTCCATCTTCTTTTGATGCTTTCTGCCTCATTCAGTATTTTTCCCAAAGAATCCTTCAATAACATAAGTCAAGGACTGCATTTTTTCTTCAATTCCTCCTGCTTGAGAAATGCTGATCATGTTCTTCCCTTTTGGTTTTCTGACTCCGGGTCTTTGCACATTTCATTATAATATTTGACTTTGTCTTCTTGAGCTGAACTTTGAAATTTTCTGTTCAGCTCTTGGACCTCCTCATTTCTTCCAATTGCTTTAGCATCTCTACACTGGATAGCAAATTTCAGATTCTCTTCTGACATCCATTTTGACCTTTTCCTTCTTTCTGGTCTTCTCAATGACATTTTTCTTTCTTCCCATATGATGCTTTTGATGTCATCCCCCAACTCTTCAGGTCTTCAGTCTTTAGTTTTAATGTATCAAATCTGTTCTTCAGATGAGCTCTAATTTTATGAAAGATATATTCCAGGTCATAGTTTGGCTCTGTGGACTCGAATTCATTTTCTTTAGCTTCAGTCTGAATTTGCATATGAGCAGTTGATGGTCTGTTCCACAGTCTGCCCCTGGCCTTGTTTTGGCTGGTGATATGGAGCTCTTCTGCTGTCTCTTTCCACAGATGTAGTCAACTTGATTTCTATGTATTCCATCTGGTGAGGGCCATCATCAAAAAGAACATATCAAGATCAGTCATGAGGTACAACACTAGCTGTGATAGGATAATATCCATGCACCTACAGGGAAGACAAGTTAATACCACTATTTTTCAAATTTACACACCAACCCCTAAAACCAGTGAGGATGAAATTGAAGAATTCTACCAACTTCTTCAATCTGAAATTGATCAATCATGCAATCAAGATGTATTGCTCATTACTGGTGATTGCAATGCAAAGGTTGGGAACAAAGAGGAAGGATCAGTAGCTGGAAAATATGGTCTTGGTGATAGAAATGATGCTGGAGACCGCATGATAGAATTTTGCAAAACCAATGATTTGTTCATTTCAAATACCTTCTTTAGACAGAATAAGAGTTGTTATTAGGTGTCATTAAGTCAATTTCAACCCATAA
>NW_006408607.1:8927128-8928236 GCF_000296735.1 Chrysochloris asiatica | reverse complement strand
GAAACGATAGAAGATAGAATGAATGTAAAACTAATGTTCTCCCATGTAGACTATCACACAATTCACAATAAAACATTTATTTAAAAAAAAAAAAAAGATGAACTATTTGGATGGAGGAACTCTGAGATAGTATATAAGAAAGCTACTGCCAGTGAAATTCCGTTTTTGCATCTCTCTTGGTCTGGCATGATTTATTTGGCTTTATTTTGGCCATTTTCAATCTTTACTAAAAGATGAAAGATGTGCATTGAAAAAAGTATTTGTCACAAATTATATTTTAATGAATGAGACCATGCATTAAACACTTACTGGACAAGGAAGAATCCAACACAGTCATCATGGTCTTTGCTTTTATAATAATAATTACATAAAAGAGTTTATAGTTGCTTTGTAAACTAAGTCCTAAGGTTAGGCTTGAATTTTTGATGCTCACTGTAACTGAAATATTTTATGCTCACAATAAACACTCATTTTCTAACAACTATATCTTATAAAATTACATACTACTTCTTCTCTTTGTAAAGTATGAGCTGATAGTCAGATTGGCCACACTGATCATAAAGTTGGGAGTGGGGCAGCTCCTTGAATGAAGGAAACATTCTTTAGAGAAATTTTGACCTGAAATTTCAGAGGTTTTTAGTAATCAATTATCAGGGTAAATGGATCTTCATCACTATTGATGCGTTTGGAAGAAGGTCCTCATGCTTTCGAGTGAGACAGACAAAATTTTGAATTTTGGTTCTATGTCTTTTCAATTATGTTATTTGTTTTTAACTGTCATCAAGTTGGTTATGACTCATAGCAATTCTGCATAGGGTTTCTGAGGAACATCTGGTGAATTTAAACTGCTGACCTTGAGGTTCAAACCAACCTTGGGGTCCAGTGCTTATCAGACAGCACCACATTAGGACTCAAGTTTCAACTATAAGAAGGAATAATAATTTTCTTAGGCAAGTTGCTTAACCTCATTACAGCTAGAATGTTCCTTAGAAAAGAAGATGGCAAGATTTCATTTCACATACTTTGGTCATGTTACAGGAGGGATGTGGAAAAGGATATCATTTTTGGTAAAGTAGAGGATCAGTGAAAAAGAGTAAGACCCCCCCCC
>NW_006408607.1:8924607-8925908 GCF_000296735.1 Chrysochloris asiatica | reverse complement strand
TTGGGAGCAAAGAGGAAGGACCAGTAGTTGGAAAATATGGCCTTGGTGATAGAAATGATCCTAGAGAACTCATGATAGAATTCTGAAAAACCAATGATTTGTTCATTTCAAATACCTTCTTTAGACAGCATAAGAGATGACTATACACATGGACTTCGCCAGACAGAAACAGACCATCAATTGCTGTTGTTATTAAGTGCCGTCGAGTCAGTTCCAACTCATAGCGACCCTGCATAGGGTTTCCAAGGAGCGACTGGTGAGCTTGAACCACGGAGTTTGTAGTACAAACAGCTTTGCAGTCTGGTTCATTAACCCACAGCACCACATGAGGACTCCCATTACTTACATGCAAATTCAAACTACCGCTGAAGAAAATGAAAACAAGTCCACGAAAGCCAAAATATGACCTTCAATTGAATATATCCCACCTAAATTTAGAGATCATCTGAAGAACAATTTGATACATTAAACACTAAAGAATAAAGACCAGAAGAGTTGTGGGATGACTTCAAGAACATCATACGTGAAGAGAACAAAAAGTCATTAAGAAAACAAGAAAGAAGGAAAAGGTCAAAATGGATGTTAGAAGAGACTCTGAACCTTGCTCTCCAGTGTAGAAATGCTAAAGCAAACAGAAGAAATGAGGAGGTCCAAGAGCTGAACAGAAAATTTCAAAGATCAGCTTGAGAACATAAAGCCAAATATTATAATAAAATGTGCAAAGATCTGGAATCAGAAAACTGAAAAGGAAGAACATGCTCAGCATTTCTCAAGCTGGGGAAACTGAAGAAAAAATTCAAGTCTCGACTTTTCATTATTGAAAGATTCTCTGGGCAAATTATTGATTGATGCAGAAAGCATCAAGAGAAGATGGAAGAAATACAGAGTCACTGTACCAAACGGAAATGATAAATGTTCAACCGTTTCAAAAGGTAGTATATGATCAAGAGCCAATGATACTGAAGGAGAAAGTCCAAGGTGCATTGAAGGAATTGGCAAAGAAAAAGGCACCAGGAATTGATGGACTGAAAATTGAAATCTTTCAAGAAAGTGAGGCGGCATAGGAGACACTCACTCATCTCTGCCAAAAAATTTGGAAGACAACTATCTGGCCAACTTATTGGAAGAGATCTATATTTGTACCCATTCCAAAGAGAGGTGACCTAATGGAATGCGGAAATCATGGGACAATCTCTTTGCTATCTCAAACAAATAAAGTTTTGCTAAAAGTAATACAGAAATGGTTACAATCATACATTGACAGAGAACTTCCAGAGGTTCAAGCTGGATTCAGAAGAGGC
>NW_006408607.1:8921237-8923748 GCF_000296735.1 Chrysochloris asiatica | reverse complement strand
CAGCCAGAGTGCTCCTTAGAGGCCAAGATGGCCAAACTTCATCTCTCATACTTTGGACATATTGTCAGGAGGGAACAGTCGCTGGAGAAGGATATCATGTTTGGTAAGATGGAGGGTCAGAGAAAAAGAGGAAGACCCCCAATGAGATTTATTGGCCAGGTGGCAGCATCGAAGGACTCAAGTGTGGCAACAGTAGTGAGGTTGGCCCAGGATCAGACATTGTTTTGTGCTTCTGTGCATAAGGTAGCTATGAGTCAGTGCCAATTCGATGGCACCTAACAACAACAACAACAAACTACTAATAGGTGTTAGCTGCTTAAAAATGATGGCAGCAGTGATAGTCTGAAATGGATTTGTCCACACATAAGAAGTTATGGCCTAAAAACCCAGGAGCAGTAAGAAGGCAAGAGAAGGTAACTGTATGATCATGAGGTCCTGTTACATGACCTCACAACAGACATGTGACCCAGCTGCCATCATGTCCATTTCACAGATGAGAAAATGAAGCTCAGGCAAGTGTAGGTAATTTGCCAAATGCCATTTTGCTAAGGCGGAGGAAAGCTGGGATTCAAATTTAGGTGTTTGTGGCTTCAAAGTCCATGATGATTTTAGTAAAGTAACCTAGTTTACAGGTGCTCGGCTGGTAACCAAAAGATTAGCCATTCAAACCCATCCTGCAGCACTACAGAGAAAGATGCCTGGTGATCTGTTTCCATAAAGGTTGTTGTTGTTAGGTGCCATCAAGTCGGTGCCAACTCATAGTGACCTTATGCACAGCAAAACGAAACACTACCAGATCCTGGGTCAACCTCACTATTGTTGCCATATTTGAGCCTACTGATGCTGCAACTTGGCCAATCCATCTCACTGGAGGTCTTCCTCTTTTTTTCTGACCCTCTTCACCTTACCAAACATGATATCCTTCTCCAATGATTGGTCCCTCCATAAAGGTTACAACTATAAAAAAAATCCCCCATGGAGAAGTTCTATTCAGTGATACATGGGATTGGCATGAGTTGGAATCAACTCAACAGCACAAGACAGCAATAATTAACAGTCAAGTTTATGAGAATAGCTGATTTATCAAACATAGACCAAAATACAATCATCAGTGTGAACCATTCAGCTGGGTCTCACTCAATAAAAATATTTAAGTACTATAAATTAGACATAATAATCGATCACTCCTGGTAGCATTCTGTGGCCACACTACCAACATCTTTCACATTGTACTTATATATTTAGGCCTCACGTTAACATTTTCCAGCAGCTGGAAATCGTTCCCATACGATAACATTCAGCTCCACTGACATTATCAGTTAGCGGGTGACATTCAATTAGTGAAATGCTAGGCACTTCTATTAAAAACACTCTAGGAAAGATTTCTAGATCTCCATAAACTAACTGACCACAACCCTGAGTGGCTTTTTGAAGTAGAAGACCTGTGTTGGACTATGTGGGACTTTGAGATTGCAAAATAACAATCTTTTTTTTTTTTTTTTCTTGCCATCCTTTTCATTTCAAATGTTTGGGTTACATCATATCATTGTTTATGTCCCACCATATGAATAACTTGGTGGGTTATCAATGAGGTAAGGCAAACAAAGCAGGATCTCTCAGTAGCAGGATTTGATGTTGCTCACAAGAATACATACAATATGAATTCAAAAATGTAAACTAGATTAAATACAGCAAGAGAAAATATAGGCAGACCAGAAGGATAATGTCAGCAGGAAAGATTAAATGATGACATGAAATTGATAACGATCTTAGAAGAAATAATGTTTCTTTGTTTTTAAGTGACATCCAGTCAATTCCGATTCATAGCAACCCTGACCATCTTTAGGGGAGCAGAAAGCCGCATCCTTCTCCCACGCAGCAGCTGGTGGTCTCAAACCACCGACCCTTTGGTTTGCAGTCCAGTGCTTATCCTAAAGAGCTACCACATTCCCAGGGGAAATAATACTCAGTCAAAATCAGACCTGTGAAGTTCTGATTGCCTTTACCATTGGAGATAAATTAGTTTGATTATAATATCCATGTTGTATTTATGGGGAGAAATATATATATATTTCAAGAAAGTGAGGCAGCACAGGAGACACTCACTCATCTCTGCCAAGAAATTTGGAAGACAACTGGCCGACTGATTGGAAGATATTCATATTTGTGCCCATTCCAAAGAGATGTGAGCCAACTGAATGTGGAAATCATTGGACAATCTCTTTGATATCTCATGTGAGTAAAGGTTTACTAAAGGTAATACAGAAATGGCTGCAAGCATACATTGACAGAGAACTTCCAGAGGTTCAAACTGGATTCAGAAGAGGACGTGGAACGAGAGATATCATTGCAGATGTCAGATGGATCTTGGCTGAAAGCAGAGAATGTCTCAAAGATGTTTACCTGTGCTTTATTGACTAGGTAAAGGTTTTTGATGGTGTGGATCATAACAAGCTATGGACAACATTGCGAAGTATGAGTATTCCAGAACACTGAATTGTGCTCATGAGG
>NW_006408607.1:8915431-8917417 GCF_000296735.1 Chrysochloris asiatica | reverse complement strand
AGAGAAATACTATTAACTGATGGTACATAGAGGGAATTATAATCATTGTAATGAAACAAGGTGTACGATTTATTGAAAGAAAGCCTGATGATCTGCCTTGTAAATTTTCACTCAACTCACAATAAAAACTTTTTTTTTAAAAAAACTGACTATGCAGCCCAAGTACATTACCATATGATATCACTTTTATCTAAGAAATTGGAACGGAATCATTACCATTGTTTCTCTTTAAACCAATATATTTTGATTTCTGTTCTGCAGGTTGTATACGTTCTGATTCCTAAAATGGAATACAGTACAGTGATGCAAATAAAGAAAAAGTGATTTATTTTCATTTGTTTCTCTAACTGTGAAACCTAGTTCAAATGTAAGAGATCTATGGAATTACTTTTTCTGTGTATCTATCTAAAATAAATGAAACTATTTCAATTTTCATATATAAAAAAACAGCAACAAGAAAAAAAATCTAGTTGTTGTCAAATACCATCCAGTTGGCTCCAACTCATAGCAACCCTGTATAGGGTTTCTGAGGAGCAGCTGGTGGGTTTGAACTCGTGACCTTGTGGCTCACAGTCCACTGCTGGTTCTACAGCACCACAACTGGAGTCCAAATTCTAGTAGTCATATTTAAAGAGTAAACTAACAATAATATTAAAATTGTATGTAACCTTATACTATATCAAAATATTATCATTTCAACACGTAATCAGTATCAAAATTATTGAGATTTTTTTCACTCATTTTCTACATATTGTCTTCAAAAATATAATATACATTTAGTATTCATAGCTTTCTGTTTCCATAAGGATTTATAGCCTTGGAAACCCTATACAGGGTCGCTATGGGTCTGAACTGACTCGACGGCACTTAACAACAACAATAACATTCATAGCACATCCCGCTAGAAAAATAAAAATGTTATTGGAAAAAAAAAAAATCTCTATTATTAGTGGTGGTGATTGTGTGCTCTAAGTCAGTTCTGACTCATAGCAACCCTGTATAGAGTTTTGGAAGCTGTAAATCTTTATAGAAGTAGAAAATCTCATCTTTCTCCCTGGAGCAGCTGATGGATTTGAACTGATGATCTTGAAGTTAGCAATCCAATGCATAACCCCCTATGCTACCAGGTCTCCTGTGTTATTAGACTATTTTTTAAAGTGCAGCTGAAAAAGTAGATTTTCATATCCAAGTTGTATAAAGCATTCTTACATTCTTTTCAAAGGCTGAATATTAGTTTTTCAATTTAAATTAACTAAAAATTAAATAAAATCTAGTTCCTTCTTCCCACTTGCAACTTTTCAAATGCTCAGTAATATCAGATGATTGATGGCTATGATACTGGACAGTGTAAGTCTAAATAATAATAAGACAAGTTTAGGTCTCCTTATAGAGACTACAATGGGAGTCCTGGTGTGGCGCTGTGGGTTAATGCGCCAGACTGCAAGGCCGTTTGAACTGCAAGGTCGGCAGTTCAAGCTCACCAGCTGCTACTCAGAAACCCTATACAGGGTCACTATGGGTCAGAACCGACTCAACAGCACTTCAGAACAACAACTAGAGAATACAAAGTATTATGCATTACAATATCTTCAGCAGTAGTATTTGACTTTTGAAGTCACTTCTCTTCAGCATTTCTCTAATATCAGCTCAGGACTTAATGCCAAAGTCCAACTCACTGTTTAGCAGAAAGTCAAGGCAATGAGATCCATTTATAACACCCTTTGATGATTTGTAATGAAAAGACCTCTCAGAATGTCCTTCAGTTGACTCTTGTTCCATATTATTTCCCTAGACTGAGCTTTGATTCACAGGCCGAAGAAAATAGTCACAGGCAAAAATCTAAAGTTCAAGTAATATGGTTTTATAAAGAATAATCCACATATTATAAAAATCATCTAGCAGAAAATTTATAAATACATTAATTTAGGTCTTTATAAAAATGATGCAATATATCAAATTCTGAAAACAAAGATTAACTTTTAAAAA
>NW_006408607.1:8897153-8915090 GCF_000296735.1 Chrysochloris asiatica | reverse complement strand
CTTGCAGTTCAAAAGGCTTTGCAGTCTGGTGCATTAATCCACAGAGTCACACCAGGACTCCTCATATACGAATAGATGCAGGAATTCACCAATTAAATGTGAAAATCTTTTGCTCTATCTCTAAGAAGCCTAAATAGCTCTGATAGCATACAGAGTTACAAGTAGGGTTAACAACAAGGTCAGCAGTTCGAATCTACCAGCTGCTCCATGAAAGGAAGATGAAGTTTTCTACAGCCTTAAAGATTTACAACCGCTGAAACCTAATACAGGGTCATGATGAGTCAGAACTGACTCCATGCACATAATTACAACTGCCACCATCTAAGAAGCCCTGGTTGATGACAGAATAGTTATAAGTGTCAGGAGTCAAAACCTACCAGCCATTCAGCAGGAGCAAGATATGACAGTTTGCTTCCAGAAAGATTTCCAACCTTGGAAACCCTATTCCAACTCAAGCGGCGCTATGAGTTACAATAGACTCACTGACTGTGGGTTTGTTTGCACTATTTTACTCTTTGCAATTCCCTGCATACTCTACTATACACATTTTATTATGGAATAAATGAGTTCAAGCCTCTTTATGTCATGGACTAGGTGAAAGAAAATGACCAAAATATAAGTATAATACCAAGCAGGGGAAAAAAACAGTCAATTCCCTGTCTCTAAAGTAGAAAAACACAGAAATATTATCACTTGCTGTTAATTAAAAATGCCAGCTCTGTCTATAAATCAGTTGTGTAAGGAACTTTCCATTTAAATTGAGACATCCATCTCTAGAAGAGAATCCCATTGGGAAAGGGTCCTCTGGCTCCAAATGCACTCCCGTGTATCTCCTTGGGCAGTCAGAGATAATTATCTACTCCACAGGATGGGTAGAATAAATAAAGGTTAAATGATTATCAAAATGTGACCAACATCTGAGCAAACAGCATGCACCTTGGCAGGAGGGATTTCAGAATTAAGGCAAATCACAGCCAACTGTGGAAATAAACTTGTCAGACACAGGCTGGTGCTGGGATCCTAGCTACAAACCTTCTCCTGGGTTTGCTCCAGAGAATAATTCCAGTGGTTCACCAGCACCTGACCCAATACTTCCTAAGGCTGTTTGTAATGTTGGTCTCCTGCCAAGATGTACATGATTCTAAATGTCATCACAGTTGATGGTTTCTGAACTTTCAAGTGCTCATTGGAGGGAGCTGGGTTTGGAAAGTACAGTCATCTTTGTATAATTTAAGCATGAGTTCTGAGAAGAAAAGAATGTCTAAGCTGTAAATATCCACAGTTAAGCCAGGGGGGAGATATTTTGAACAGATAGTACTGAAAGAGATGGGATGGGGTCTCTCTTAAGGGAAGAGAGTGAAGTAGGCTTATTGTATATGAAGAGCATGGATTCTATTATTCAGTCCACACAACAACCGTATACTGTAGGCCCTAATATCATCCCCATTTTACAAAGAAACTATGATAAGAGAAACTAAGGCACTCTCCCAAGGCCACACAGCCAGGAAATGGCAAAGCTGAGATTATATCCCCAGGTGGCAGCTAAGAAAGCTCCCTCTGAACAGCAATGCCACAGTGCCACCCCATGGGCCTGCTAGACAATGAAATGTAGCCAAATAAGAATCCACATAAGAATTTAAATCCAGGAATGAAGAACATTAAAAAAGACTGAGGCTAAATTGTGGTTCCATTTAAACAGGGTTTCAAACCAGTTCATTCCAGTTCGACCCCCTGCTGAAAATTTAGATTTTAACCCAGATAATTCAGAATCACATTCTACATTTTAACAAGGTCTCCAGGATTTTTAAGAATCATCAGGGAATCCTATTAAATTACAGATTCTAATTTAGCACTCCTAATGTGGTGCTGTGGGTTAATGCTCCAGACTGCAGAGTCCTTTGAACTGCAAGGTCCACAGTTCAAGCTCACCAGCTCCTCCTTGAAAACCCTATACAGGGTCACTATGGGTCAGAACTGACTCGGCAGCACTTAACAACAACAACAATTTACTGCAAAGGTTAGGAGCAAAGAGGAAGGACCAGTAGTTGGAAAGGATGGCCTTGGTGATATAAATGATGCTGGAGAACACATGATAGAATTCTGCAAAATCAATGATTTGTTCATTTCAAATACCTTCTTTAGACTATAAGAGATGACTATATACATTGTCTCTACCAGATGGAATACATAGAAATCAAATTGACTACATCTGCTGAATGAGACGATGGAAAAGCTCCATATCATTAGTAAAAACAAGGCCAGGGGCAGACTGTGGAACAGACCATCAATTGCTCATATGCACATTCAAACTGAAGCTGAAGAAAATGAAAACAAGTCTATAAGAGCCAAAATACGACCTTGAATATATCCCACCTGAATTAAGAGATCATCTGAATAGATTTGATACATTAAACACTAAAGACCAAAGAGCAGAAGAGTTGTGGGATGACATCAAGAATATCATACATGAAGAATGCAAAAAGTCATTGAGAAGACAAGAAATAAGGAAAAGATCAAAATGGATGTCAGAAGAGACACTGAAATTTGCTCTCCAGCATAGAGATGCTATAGTAAATAGAAGAAATGAGGAAGTCCAAGAGCTGAACAGAAAATTTCAAAGATTAGCTCTAGAAGATAAAGCCAAATATTACAACAAAATGTGCAAAGATCTGAAATCAGAAGACCAAAAAGGAAGAACACACTCAGCATTTTTCAAGCTGGGGGAACTGAAGAAAAAATTTAAGCTTCGATTTTCATCATTGAAAGATTCTCTGGGCAAATTATTGAATTATGCAGAAAGCATCAAGGGAAGATGGAAGGAATATACAGAGTCACTATACCAAAAGGAAATGGTTAATGTTCAACCGTTTCAAGAGGTAGCATAAGATCAAGAGCCAATGATACTGAAGGAGGAAGTCCAAGGTGCTTTGAAGGAATTGGCAAAGAACAAGGCACCAGGAATTGATGGAATAAAAATTGAAATCTTTCAAGAAAGTGAGGCGGCACAGAAGGTACTCACTCATCTATGCCAAGAAATTTTGAAGACAACTATCTGGCCAACTGATTGAAAGCGATCCATATTTGTGCCCATTCCAAAGAGAGGTGACCCAACGGAATGCGGAAATCATCAGACAATATCTTTGATATCCCATGCGAGTAAAGTTTTACCAAAGGTAATACAGAAATGGCTGCAAGAATACATTGACAGAGGACTTCTTTCAAGCCGGATTCAGAAGAGGCTGTGGAACAAGGGTTATCATTGCTGATGTCCGATGGATCTTGGCTGAAAGCAGACAATATCAGAAAGCTATTTACCTGTGCTTTGTTGACTATGCTTTTATTGTGTGGATTATAATAAGCTAGTGACAACATTGCAAAGTATGAGTATTCCAGAACACTTAATTGTGCTCATGAGAAACCTGTACATGGACCAAGATGCAGTTGTTTGAACATAACATGAGAACATTGAATGGTTTAAAATTAAGAAAGGTGTGCAACAAGGTTGCATTCTTTTGCCATACTTATTCAACCTGTATGCTGAGCAAAGACTCAGAGAAGCTGGGTTATATGAAGGAAAACGTGGCAACAGGATTGGAGGAAGACTCATTAACAACCTGCAATATGCAGATAATACAACTTTGCTTGCTGAAAGTGAAGAGGACGTAAAATATTTACTGATGAAGATCAAAGAGCACAGCCTTTTGTATGGATTACATCTCAATGTAAAGAAGACAAAAATACTCACCACTGGACCAATAAACAACATTCTTATCAATGGAGAAAAGATTAAAGTTGTCAAGGACTTCATTCTTCTTGGAACAACTATCAACACTCACGGAAGCAGCAGTCAAGAAATCAAATGGTGTATTGCATTAGGCAAATCTGCTGCACAAGACCTTTTTAAAGTGTTGAAGAGCAAAGATGTCAGCTTGAGAACTAAGGTGCACCTGACCCAAGCCATGGTATTTTCAATAACCTCATGTGCATGCAAAAGCTGAACAATGCATAAGGAAAACTGTAGAAGAACTGATACTTTTGAGTTATGGTATTGGAGGAGAATATTGAAAGTGCCATGGGCTGCCAAAAGAACCAATAGATCCGTTTTGGAAGAAGTGCAGCCAGAGTGCTCCTTGGAGGCCAAGATGGCCAAACTTAGTCTCTCATACATCGGACATATTGTCAGTAGGGACCAGTCACTGGAGAAGGATATCATGTTTGGTAAGGTAGAGGGTCAGAGAAAAAGAGGAAGACCCCCAACGAAATGGATTGGCCAAGTGGTAACATCGATGGACTCAAGCGTGGCAACAGTAGTGATGTTGGCCCATGATCGGGCAATGTTTCGTTCTGCTGTGCATAAGGTCACTATGAGTTGGTACCAATTCGATGGCACCTAACAACAACAACATATTTGGGGTGAAAATGCAAATTATCAGCAAGATGTTGGACTGGAATGAACCAGTTTGAAACTCAATGTTTAAATATATACAAATGCTAGACAAGTTGGACAATGAATAAGGAAGATTTGTCGATATCAAACAGAAAGAAATAAAGTAGACATTATTTTTTTAAAGTAATCTAATATGAAATGGCTCCAAAAGTTCATGCAAATATGGAAATAAAAGATAATGGAATTTTTTCATGAACTTTGGAAGTTCCCTCATATAACATACACAGGGTCACTACAAAGTAGAACCTACTCAATGGCATCTAACAACAACAATAGTACATTGGAAAGTAGAGGATGGAGAGGTGGTAGAAAATGTGCGAATGCTACATTTTTATGACAGACTCTGAAATTCCTAATGTGGTTTTGAAAAGTTATAACTCCAATTTCATAATATTTTTCATTATCTGTTTTTTAAATTGAGTGAAATCTTAGAGATAAACTAACCATGATTTTTTAAAAGATGTGTTTAAAATTCCATTTTGTTCATTTTATTTTTCTTAAGTTCAAATCAAACGAAATTTAATTTAATTGTATTAAACAATACCAATAATGCAAATTTCCTATTTTTAATATGTAATACATTGATAAGGAGCTGCCAGAAATTCAAGATGGATTTGGAAGAGCAAATGGAATAAGGGATATCATTCCAGATATCAGATAAATCTTGGCTGAAAGCAGATAATAATAAAAAGATATTTGTCTGTGTTTTATTGAATATGCAAAGGCATTTGGCTGTGTGCATTATAGTAAATTATAGATAACTTTGGTAAGAATTGGAATTCCAGAACATTTCATTGTGCTCATGCAGAACCTGCACAGAGACCAAGAGACAGTTGTTCAAACAGAACAAAGGGATACCATGTGGTTAAAATCAAGAAAGGTATGTTTCAGGCTTATATCCTTTCACCATATTTATTCAAGCTGTATGCTGAGCAAATAAGAAGAAAAGCTGAACTATATGAAGAAGAACATGGCACCAGGATTGGAAGAAGTCTCATCAACAAACTGTGATACAAAGATAATGCAAGCTTTCATCTGAAAGCAAAGAGGACTTAAAGCACTTACTGATGATCAAAGAACACAGCCTCCAGTATGGATTACAACTATAAGCAATATCTATCACAATAAAGGGAGAAGAGACTGAAGTTGTCAGGATTTCATTTTCTTGGATCCGCAATCAATATCCATGGAAGCAGTAGTCAAGAATTCAAATGATATATTGCATTGTGTAAACCTTCTGTAAAATGTATCTTTAAAGTGCTAAAAAGCAAAGATGTCACTTTGAAGACTAAGGTGCACCTGACCCAAGTTATGGGATTTTCAATATACCTGTGAAAGTTGGACAATGAATAAGGAAGATCAAAGAATTGATGCCTTTGAATTATGTGTTGTGGTTGCTGTTGATGTTGGATTTTTAAGGTGCCATCAAGTCACTTCTAACTCATAGTGGCATTGCATAACCAAACAAAATACTGCCTGATCATGCACCATCCTAACAATTGTTGGTAGGCTTGAGCCCAATACAGTTGCCACTGTACCAGCTGATCTCTTTTTCACTGACCCTCCACTTCTCCAAGGACTGGTCCCTCCTGACAATATGTGTGAAATATGACAGATGAAACCTCATCATCCTAGCTTCCTCGGAGCATTCTGTCTGTAAATCTTCCAACATGATTTGTTTTTCTGGCAGTCCGTGGTATCTTTAGTATTCTTCTCCAACACCTTAGAATTCTTCTCCAACTCAAAGGTATCAATTCTTCTATGGTCTTCCTTATTCACTGTCCAACTTTCACATGCATATGAGGCTATTGAAAATACCATGGCTTGGGTCACATGCAATTTCATCCTCAAAATGACCTCTTTACTCTTGAACATTTTGAAAAGGTCTTGTGCAGCAGATTTGCCTAATTTAATGTGTTATTTGATTTCTGATTCTACGTGCGCTGACAGTGGATCCAATCTTTACTACATTTTCATGATGTTATTTATTTGTCCAGCGGTGAGGATTTGTGTTTTCTTTACATTGAAGTGCAATCCATACTGAAGGCTGTGGTCTTTGATCTTCATCAGTATTTTAAGTCTTCTTCATATTCAGCAAGCAAGGTTGTACCATCTGCATATCACAGGTTGTTCATGAGTCTTCCTCCAATCCTGATACCATGTTCTTCTTCATATAGTTCAGTTTCTTGGATTACTTACTCAGCATACAGATTGAATAAATATGTGAAGGAATACAACCCTGGAGCACACCGTTCCTGATTTTAAACCATTCAATGTCCACTTATTCTGTTCACATGACTGCTTCTTGTTCTATATACTCTTGTTCTCATGACCACAATTAAGTGTTCTGGAATACCTATTCTTCACAATCTTATCTATGGCTTCTTATGATCCACTCAGTAGAAAGTCTTTCCATAGGCAATAAAGCCCAGGTAAACATATTTCTGGTATTATCTGCTTTCAACCAAGATTCCTGACATCAGCAATAATAGCCTTCATCTCACATCCTCATCTCAATCCAGGTTAAACCTCTGGCAATTCCCTTTCAATGTAGCCATTTTTTATTTATCTTTTGCAAACTTTTACTTGCATGTGATATTATGATACTGCCTGATAATGTCTGAATTCCACTGGGTCACCTCTCTTTGGAATGGGCACAAATAATTGATCTAATCAAATCAGCTATCTTCCAAATTTCTTGGCATAGATGAGTGAATGCCTCCAGTATTGCATCAGTTTATTGAAAGATTTCAATTTGTATTCTATCAATTCCCAGTACCTTGTTCTTTGCCAATGACTTCAGGGAGCCTTGGATGTCTTCCTTCACTATTATTGGCTCTCGATCATATGCTATCTCTTGAATTGTTAAAAGTCGACATTTTTGTTGTTGTTGTTGTTGTTGTTTTTGGCACAGTGACTCTGTGTTCCTTTTATCTTCTTTTGATCCTTTCTGTATCATTCAATATTTTGCCCACAGAATCTTTCAATACTGCAAGTTTAGGCTAGAAGTTTTTCTTCAGTTTCTTCAGCTTGATAAATGCTGGGTATGGTCTTCCCTTTAGGTTTTCTAACTCTAGGTCTTTGCACATTTCATTATCATTTTTTACTTTGTCTTTTCTAACAGATCTTTGAATTTTTCTGTTCATCTCTTTTACCTCCTTATTTCTTCCATTTGTTTTAATTTCTGCAAACTGGAGAGCAAGTTTCACACCAAAACATCCATTTTGGTCTTTTCCTTCATTATTGTCTTCTTTTGCTTTTTTCCTGTATGAAATTCTTGATATTATCCTACAAATCTTCTGGTCTTTGGTCATTAGTGTCAAATATATCAGATCTGTTCTTGAAATGATCTTTAAATTCAATTGGGGCATGTTGAGGGTCATATGTTTGCTCTCATGGACTTGTTTTTAATTATCTTCAGTTTCAACCTGAACTTGCATATGAACAATTGATGGTCTGTTTCACTGTCTTCCCCTGGCTTTTTTTTTTTTTTTGGCTGATAATATGGAGTTTTCCACTGTCTTTTTCCACAGATGTAGTCAATTTGATTTTGTGTTATTTCCTCTGGTGAGGTCCATGTGTATAGTCTTTTATATTGTTTAAAGAAGGTATTTGCAATGAAGAAGTCATTGGTCTTGCAAAATTCTAAAATATGATCTCTAGCATCATTTCTATCACCTGGGCCATATTTTCCGACTACTGATCCTTCCTCTTTGTTTCCAGTTTTCCCATTCCAATCACCAGTGATAATTAAAACATCTTGATTGTGTGTTTGATCAGTTTTAGACTAAAGAAGTTGGTAGAATTCAATTTCATCATCACTGGATTTAGTGGTTGGTATGTAAATTTGAATAATTGTGGTATTAACTGGTCAGACTTGTTGTTGTTATTAAGAGCTGTCGAGTCAATTCCAATTCATAGTGACCCTGTATAGGGTTTCCAAAGAGCAGCTGGTGAGTTTGAACCACTGACCTCGCAGTTCAAACTGACTTTGCAGTCCAGCACATTGGCCCACAGTGCCACACCAGGTCTGCGTTGTAGACGTGTAGATATTATCTTATCACAGACAGCATTGTACTTCAAGATAGATCTTGAAATGTTCTTTTTGACAATTAATGTGGTACCATTCTTCTTCAATTTGTCATTCCTGGCATAGTTGGAGAAGAATATTAAAGACTCTGCACTGCCAGAAGAATAAAGAAATCTGTGTTGATAGAAGTACAACCAATATGCTTCATAGAAGCCAGGATGGCAAGCCTGTCTCTCATACATTTTGGACATGTTATCAGGAGGGACCAGTCAGGAGAGAAGGCCTTCATACTTGGTACAGTGTTAGCAAAAAATCAGACCCTCAATGAGATGGGTTGACATAGTGGATGAAACCATGGGATCCAACATAACATTTTGAACTGTTACAAACAGGGTCAATATGTGTTATAATCAAATTGAAGACACCCAACAACAACAGACATAGACTAATATATGAAAACATGTTTATCTGATGTGAATGATGCTAATTCCTTAATGATAGTGTTTGGGGACATTTTTATTATTTTTATTTCTGTTTTTCTATTGTTAAATACAAAGGTAAGACAAAAGGCATGTATACTATTAGGATACCAGTTCATACATGCACAGGTTTATTCCAAACAAAATGTGTTGAAACATGTCTCTGTAATAAACGGATGGCTGCAGACAAGTTCTGTCAGTAACACACTTGTCTTTTTCTCTTTAGGGTGCCTTATTCCAAATGGCTAAACTTGATAGGTTTTCTCAAAGGACACAGGATGATCACAGGGATTTATTAGGAAGAAAATTGAAAACTGCAGTGGTGAGAAAAAGGCCAGGAAAGTTTTTCTGAAGAATTTTTTCCATCACAACCATTCATCTGCTCATTCTTTGAGATTGACAAGAGCTATCCTATAAGAATTTCATTGGGAAACCTTACCCTATTCACCCGACAGCTCTGATCTTACCCCTTGAAACTTTTTTTTTTCAAGTTTCAATTTTTAAATTTTTTTAAAAATTTAAACTTGCCCCTTTAAACTTTTTATTGTGAATTGGAAAGGTTGACAGAGGAGAGCCAAGGTTTAAAGAATTGCATTGCACAATTCCATACACATTTTGTTTTATGTTATTGATTGCAGTCCCCACAGTATAACATCACTCATCCCATTTCCTCTCTATGGTTCTTATTTCCTCTCCTTCGTCTTTCTTAACCCTTATGAACTTGGTCTTTGGGTAAATTCTGTCATTTTTATCTCAAATGGTTTATGTCGTAAGGTGTGCAAACCACCCTAGTATTATTTTTCCTCTTAAAGAGGTATATGTTGTTTGGCTGAAAAGTGAGCCATGGGGGTGAGTTCACTTCCAGATCTGAAGAATGACTCAGGGCCATAGAATAGGGGTTTCCGTAGTTCAGACTATTCTTTTGTTCCCAAAATTCAAAGAGAATTTAAAGGAAACATGATATGAGACTCTAAGAATGCCATAATTGCTATTTTTAGATGGTATAAATCAAAGAACACAGACTTCTTTGGGGAAGGGTTAGAGAGATGCAAATCATCTTCAGAGATTTGTAGATCTAAATGATATTTGTTGAGAAATAATAGCTTGTCACTTTAAGATTTTTGTTTAATAAAGGTTTCTATGATTTTATAGGAGTTTATGGATATTATCTTATCACAGACAGTGGTTGGCACTGTAGGATAAGCACTGGACTGCTGACCACAAGGTCGGTGATTCAAACCCACCAGCAGCAATTCAGAAGCCCTATACAGCATCACTGTGAGTCAAAACCAACTCAATGGCACTTAGCAACATGATTTTGCAGCAATACATTTTGACATATCCTGCATTTATTGAGCACTTATAATACAACAAGATGTGTTCTTGTCTCTATAAATACAGCACAAACACAAACCACTCAGGATAAACAAGGACATATATCTTTCTTTATGTGACTTTATTATTTTTGTTGTTGAGAATCTACATAGCAGAACATAGGATTCAACATTTTCCACATGTACATTTCAATGGTACTGATGACATTCCTCAAGTTGTGCACACAAACATTCTCAGCCTTTTTTCTGAATTGTCGCTCCCTCATTAGCTTCAAGCCACTGCCCCTTAGGTTCATCTCTAATCTTTCAAGTTGCTGTTGTCAATTTGATCTTATCTAGATCTTCAAAAGTGGTACTGTAGGATAAGCACTGGACTGCTAATTACAAGGTCGGCACTTAAAATCCAGAAGTGGGTTTCAGAAACCCTATCAGGGTGACTATAATTTGGATCTGATACAACAGCACTAAACAACAAGAAGATCTTAAATGAGCGCAATGCTTGAGACATACTTGACTCTTTAAGCTGAATGATTGTTTAGTTTTAAGAAACCTTCAGGGGTATTTTTGGTTTATGGTTTTAAAATTATCTCATGGCAATAGTTTCAGGTATTTCTCAATCTTCCATTGCTCCAGAAAGTCTGGACTCCATGTGAAACTTCTGCCCCAGAAGGGGAGAAGGAAAATAGGTATATAAGCACCTACTCAAATGGAGAGAATATTAAAGTTGTCAAGGATTTCATTCTTCTTAGATTAGCAATACAGATCCATGGAGCAGCAGTCAGTAATCAAGCAGCATGTTGCATTGGACAAATCAGCTGCAAAAGAGTGCTGTAACATTTTAAAAAGCAAAGATATCATTTTATGTTTGACTCAAGGCATGATATTTACAATCAGCTCATATGTATGCAAAAGTTGGACAGTGAAAAACGGAAGAATTGATGCATTTGGTGCTGGCAAAGAATTTTTGATGTACAGTGGCCTGCCAGAACAATGAAGAAATTGATCTTAAAAGAAATATAATCAGAATAGTCCTTAGATATGAAGACAGTAAGACCTCAATTCACTTACTTTGGACAAGTCATCAGAAAAGATGAATTACTACTAAAGGAAATGTTTGGTAAAGCAGAGAATCAGCAAAAACAAGGATGGGTTGACACAATACCACAACTATAGACACAGACATACACACAATCATGACGATGACATAGAAGTGGGAAGACTTTACTCCATTATTCAGAACACCATGAGTCAGAGCCAATTCAGTGCAAGTCACAACAACCACAACAATGTCCAGTAATGTAGAATGAGTCAGAATACAGGGTGATGGAGGGTGAGGCTGTTTTCACTAGAATCATCAAGAAAACCTCTCCAAGGTAGTCACATTTATGTAGAAAACTGAATGAAGTACAAGAAGGTGCCAAGCAAGGGCCTGAAGAAAAACATCCTTTGAAGGAAGGAAAGCTGATACAAACGTCCTGAGGCAAAAGGATATATAGCAAAATGGATTGGCCAAGTGGCAGCATCAATGGACTCAAGCGTGGCAACAGTAGTGAGGTTGGCCCAGGATCGGGCAGTGTTTCGGTCTGCTGTGCCTAAAGTAGCTATGGGTGGGCACCAACTCGATGGCACCTAACAACAACAACAACAATAAATATCTAGATTTAGTAAAATCTCATTCTAAAGTTTGGAGTCCTGGTGTGGCGCTGTAGGTTAATGTGCTAAACTGCAAAGTTGATTTGAACTGCAAGGTTGGCAGTTCAAACTCACCAGCTGTTCCTCAGAAATCCTATACAGGGTCACTATGGGTCAGAACCGACTCGATGGCACTTAACAACAACAAGTCCTAAAGTTAAAAGGAGCTCTGGTAGCATGTTGTTGTTGTCAGGTGCCACCGAGTCAGAACCGACTCTTAGTGACCCCATGCACAGCAGAATGAAACAATGTCCAATCCTGGGCCAACCTCACTACCCCTGTCACACTTGATGCCATCAATTATGCCACCTGGCCAATCCATTTCATTGGGGGTCTTCCTCTTTTTATCTGACCTTCCATCTTACCCAGCATGACATCCTTCTCCAGCGACTGTTCCCTCCTGACAACATGTCCAAAATATGAGAGACAAAGTTTAGCTATCTTGGCCTCCAAGGAGCACTCTGGCTGCACTTCTTCCAAAACAGATCTATTGGTTCTTTTGGCAGTCCATGGCACTTTTAGTATTCTCCTCCAACACCACAACTCAAAGCCATCAATTCTTCTACAATCTTCCTTATTCACTGTCCAGCTTTCACACCCATATGAGGTTATTGAAAATACCATGGCTTTGGTCAGGTGTACCTTAGTCCTCAAGGTGACATCTTTGCTCTTCATCTGGTAGCAAAGTGGGTTACAAGTTGGGCTGCTAACCACAAGGTCAGCAGTTTGAATCTATCAGTTGCTCAGTGGAAAAAGGATGAGGAGGATTTCTACTCCCTTAAAGATTTATAGCCTTAGAAACCATATACAGGGTTGCTATGAATTGGACCACCATCAACCAGTCCTTAAAGCTTTCAATCTTAAACTAAGCATTCAGTAAATCAATGGTCTGTTCAATTCCATGCTATATATGGACTCCTGGTGTGGCATGGTAGCATCAGCATTGGGCTGCGAACCACAAGGTCAGCAGTTCAAACTTACCTCCTAGGAAATCCTATACAAGGTAGATATGTGTCAGAACTGAATGGACAGCACTTAACAACAACATATAGTGTATTGGTGGTATCCAAGTTAGAAGTAGTATTCATTTTTTTTCTACTGTTGTCTTTTCTTCCACTCCTGTCCTCATATAGCATCCTCTGTACACTTGGATCAGAGAGTGTATCATGTGCCAAGTACTGCAATTAGTAGATAACTGGTGTGTGTCTGTTCCCAGCTCAGTGATCATCCAAGTGGGGTGTGTTAAGTGCTTATTTAATTAAACTAATGGCAACATGGAAACTTTTATTGACATTAAACCCTTTTAAAAGTATCTGACAACCTGGCTAGAAGCATATATACTGTGTGAGTTTCCTTCATTAATGAGGCAATTAATCGTGAGAATTAGCAAACTTCATTGAGAACCAAGTGGGCTGCTAGGAAGACCGAGCTCTGGGCCTCTCTAGAAATCCCTAGTCAAAAAAGGCAGCACTCTGCGGTTGAGGAAGCCTAGTGTGATTGACAGCTCTGTTTATTGATTTTGGATTTTGAGAACAACTTCCAGGAGGTTGATATCCGCAAGTCAGAGGCAGAATTTGATGTGGCAGATGGGACCCTGAGGGAAAACCGCACCAGGAGGAGCACTGCAAAACCCCTTCCCTGACCTTGCAGGCAGGATAAGAGATGGTCTGCCTCTCATTTATATCAGGATCCATTACCACCAGACTGCAGTTTGAAGAAAATGACAGCCCAAAAGAGTGATGCTCTTTGGGAAAGGGGATGGGGGAAAATTAAGCTTCTTAAGTACAAACTTTCACCAGTTAGCATGTGCTGACTTCCAGGGAGATGACAGGAGCAAAACATCTAATGGCCAGGCTCACCCTGCATCCACAGTTTGGATTGTGTCATAGGTATCCAAGGTGTATGTGCATGTGGATACTCTCTTCCATATGTAAATAACTTCCAGCAGTGCTTCTGAGGATGTACCTTCGTCCAGAGGGCCCTTCCATACAGCACCACATCACCTGCCATCAGAGACAGATGGCGGGATGATTCAAAGTAAATAAACAGCAGTTAATTCCTGTCTCCTAAACCAGAGGTTCCCAGACACATTCGGGTAACGGAGTACTGAGAGTCATGGGGTTTAGCCACATGCAAAAATAATGATGTGTGTAATCCCGTTATACAAGGTAGGAAATGAGATTTCTAGTAGAAGACATGACATGACTATGTTATATGTTTGCAGAGTAAAATCACAACCAGAAACACACAGTAATAAAAACCAGCTGCTAACCTAAGAGGATGGCCTGCTTCTGGAAGAGTGGTTTGCATCAGCATCCTCTTGATACATGGTCATTTGCTTCCTCATCTCTTTGCATTTAGCTGCAGTTAACTACCTTGTTTAGTACTACCAAGTTATTTCCAACTCATAGTGACCTTGAATAGGGTTTCCAAGGAGCAGCTAGTGAGTTTGAACCACTGTTCAAACCGACCTTGCAGTCTAGTGCTTATCCTACAGAGCCGCACGAGGACTCCATTTAACATTGTGTTGTTGTTAAATGCCTACAAGTTGGTTCCAATTCATAGTGACCCTGTATAAGATTTCCAAGGAGCAACTGGTGAATTTGAACTGTCAACCTTTCAGGTCAAACCAACCTAGCGGTTCAGTGCATCACCCCACAGCACCAGCTGTCAAATTTTAAATTAGAAATTATGGGGGAAGAGGAGGAGGGAGACGGCTCTGGGTTAGTTTGCTGGTGTTGCCATAACAGAAATACCACAATTGGGTGACTTTAAAGAGCAAGAACTCATCTTCTCACAGTCCTGGAGGTTAGCAATTCAAATCACAGTATTGGTCATGTCAACTCCTTCTATGGAACTCTCCTAATTTCTGAAGTCAGGTGAAATTTCTGTGCTTATAGATGGGTTCTCATGAGGCAAATTCTTCACTTGTGAAAGTGTCTTTGTGCCAATTCTGCTCTTTGTACAAGATACCACATAGCAATTATTAGATTCCCCAGAGAGTGAAAATCTTTCATGTACTTGGCTGCTAACCAAAAATTGGTGATTTGAATCCACCCACAAGCATCACAAAAGAAAGGCCTGAGAGTTTACTTCTGAAAAATCAGGCATTGAAAACTGCATGTTTCTACTTTGACACAGATGGGTTGCCATGGGTCAGAATCAACATAATAGTAATTAGTTGATTTTAGAAGTGATTCAGTTTAATATCACTATTCTAGAAACCCTGTGCAGGGTTACTATGAGTTGGAACCGACTCCATGGTACTTAACAACAACAACAACTCTGGTACGGCCTGATAAACATAAACAAATAAAACCCCTATTTCTAGAGAACTAACAAGAACAGACAACAACCAGAGATTGATATATGAGGCAGCACTGCCTAGAACTCAATCATCAGGTGAAAGAGTCCAGAACAGAACAAAACTAAGAGAATGAATTCAGAGGCTCTAGGAGCTAAGTTTATGATCAAAACAATTACACTGTGAAAGAAGGTAAAAACATAGAAAACAAGCCTAAGAGCAAATGGTAGAGTATTTGAAATGGAAACATCCTCAATTGCTGACCAAGGAAAAGTTCAAAAATCAACCATCAGCTGAAAAGTTGATGCTTACAATTTTCTGGGATTCTCAAGGGCCTGTACTGGAACACTATAAAGTAAAAGATTCAACAATCAACATTGCTCATTATAGTGAGATGTTCCCAGAAGAGCTGAAGCCTAAACTTCAGATTAAATGTGGAGGGCTGCTATCCAAGGGCATTGTGATCTTCCATGGCAATGCACATCCACACACCTCTGCCCACACTGTTGACATTGTCCAAAAACTTTGTTTTGAAGTGTTAAAGCAACCCCCCTGTAGTCTTTATATTGTTCCATCAGATTTTCTCCTATTTGGTCCCATGAAAACAGCCCTTTGAGGATGAAGATTTACCTCTGATGAAGAAGTGAAGATAGCAGTGCATTCATGCCTCAATCTAAAACATTTTTTTATAAAGGAATATGAAAGCTTGTTGGCAGATGGAACAAGTGTTTGGAAAGCAAGGAGATTATGTTGAGAAATGATGTATTTGTCTTTTCTAAAAGTTGATTAAAGTAAATTCTACAGCCAAATAAAACAAACATATGAACAGAGATCCAGGTGGTAAGAAGGTCAGGTAGATTACAGGATAAAATAAACTCTTCTAAATGGAGGGAAACATTAAAAGAATATAGAGTAACCTATATTAAATTAATACTTATATAAAATTAATACTTCACAACATACCAAGAAAATGAAAATCCAAGAAGAACATGGAAACATTAAAACTATGAATAAACTGACAAGAAAGAACAAAAAGAACATGAACTAAGAACAGGAAGGCGTGCAGAACAATAAAACTAGCAGCAACACAAAAAAAAATTTAAAAACCTATTTCTAAACAGGGTGTCAATTACAGGTAGAAGGGTAAGGACTTCAACACATACTTTGGGGAGACACAATTCATTCCATAACAGTCCCCATTGTTAGATTCTGGAAGCAGAATATTGTCCAAAGTGGCCAGTGGGAGCAAAGTGTCAGGCTCACACCTCTGCTCTAAATGGGCCTCTTCTCCTCTTGCCTATCACCACCTCTTGGCCCCAACTCTTCCCTAATAAACTCTAAAGGGAGTGGAAGAAGTAACTGGGATTACAGCCGAGAACTCAGGTTGTTCAACAAATCCATCTCTCCATCTTTTGAGTTAATCAGATTGAATCTGAGCACAAGGATGTCTAATTATACTACATTTGCCCACCATCTCTTAGTCCCTCTCTTCCCATGAATCTAGGTGCCTCAGCTGCTCCCTCTCTCTATGTCCCCATCTCTGCCTCCATCTCTAGAGTCCCTGCTTCTCTGGATAGGGTCCCACATTCGACTTGTGCTCTTCTCCCTTAATGGTCCTAGTGTCCTTTATTTCTGTACTGTAAGATTAACTATTCCCCTGTTTTTGTTACGAAATTCCTACCTTTGCAATTGTGACAGTCACAATTAGTCATGATAACAATTATTCACTACTGAATCATAAGAATTTTATCCCCATCTCTTTTAACTAGACCCATCTTGACAAGATGAAAACTATTCAGTGGTGAGTCTTTCTATCCCTACACACAATTAAACTAAACCCCCCCTAGAAACCTTATAAACCAGTCACTTTGTGCCTTTATATCCCCCTCATTTTAGGTAGTCAATGTCTAAGTTGCCCAACCTTATCTGCCCTGTGTACAGAGTGGATAGCATTGATATTTGATGTGAAGACTCCTTCCCTCTCTGTTAGCATGAGTAGAGCTACTACCTCCATAAGTGCAGGTCAAGTTCATCAAATTGTAGCAATTTACCCTCGTTTCTGTTATCAAAAATTATTTTGTTCTTTTTTTGGTAATAGTATTTGACACTTAACAAAAGATTAATTGCCAACAGCACAGTCTTTACTGGCTTATCACTCTCAGCTAATCACATTTATCTTTCTATAACTTGGCTCATCTGAAAAATGGTAATAGTAATAAAATATGTCCAAAGAGGTTTAAATTACATACCCCTGACAAAATAACTAAATAATACATGTGTCAGTGTCATGGGAACAAGAAAGCAACGTGCATGTACGAATAATCACACCTTACCTTGCATTGTAGGTGAAGAAGAATATAGGTAGTATCTATGGAGAAAAACCACCACTTGTCTGTCAGTTTGTTGTACTGTAGTGGCTTGTGAGTTGCTGTGATTCTGTATTCTATGCCAGTGGTATTTTAAATACCACCAGGGTCACCCATGGTGGACAGGTTTCAGATGAGCTTCCAGACAAAGACAGACTAGGAAGAAGGAGAGACGAACTACTTCAGAATATTCAGTCACTGAAAACCTTATGAATAGCAGAGAAACACTATCAATTATAGTGCCAGAAAATGAACCCCTCAAGTTGGAAGGCACTCAAAATGTGA
>NW_006408607.1:8882250-8894171 GCF_000296735.1 Chrysochloris asiatica | reverse complement strand
AGATGTCAGCTTGAAGACTAAGATGCACCTGACCCAAGCCATGGTATTTTCAATAACCTCATATGCATGTGAAAGCTGGACAGTGAATAAGGAAGACCTCAGAAGAATTGATGCTTTTGAGTTATGGTGTTGGAGGAGAATATTGAAAGTGCCATGGGCTGCCAAAAGAACCAATAGATCCATTATGTAAGAAGTGTAGCCACAGTGCTTCTTGGAGGCCAGGATGGCCACACTTCGTCTCTCATACTTCAGACATATTTTCAGGAGGGACCAGTCACTGGAGATGGATATCATGTTAGATAAGGTGGAGGTTCAGAGAAAAAGAGGAAGACCCCCAATGAGATGGATTATCTAGAATCTATGGTACTGAAGAAAGAAGTCCTAGGTGCATTGAAGGCATTGGCAAAGAACAACGCTCTCAGAATTGATGGAATACAAATTGAAATGATTGAACATGAATCATTTCTTTTTGGTATAATGATTTTGTGTATAAATTCCATCTTCTTTTTATGCTTTCTGAATCATTCATTATGTTTCCCAAGTAGTTGTTGTTGTTAAGTGCCATTGAGCCAGTTGTGACCCATAGTGACCCTGTATAGGGTTTCCAAGGAGCAACTCGTGAGCTTGAACCACCTACCTTGCTACTCAAACTGACTTTGCAGTCCAGCACATTAATCAACAGAACCACACCAGGACTCATAGATACTTTCAGTATTACAAGTCAAGAACTGAATTATTCTTCAGTTCTTTCAAATTGAGAAATGCTGAGCATGGCCTTCCAGTTTTGGTTTTCTGATTCCAGGTCTTTACTCATTTCACTGCAATATTTGACTTTGTCTTCTCTATCTGCCATTTGTTCAGTTCTTTTACTTCCTCATTTCTTCATTCTCTTAACTTCATATGTTCAAGAGAAAGTTTCAGGGTCTTTTCTGATATCTGTTCTGGACTTACCTTTCTTGATATTTTAATGATCTTTGCTTTGTTCCTGTATGATGTTTAACTTTTCTGGTCTTTGGTCTTTCATGTCTAATGCATTATAAATGTGTTCTTGACATGGATTTCACATGCAAATAAAATTTTGCTAAAGAAATTTTTAAATGGCTGCAATAGTGCATTTTCAGGGAACTGCCAAAAATTCAAGCCAGATTCAGAAAGAGACATGGAACTTGGGAAATCATTGCTGACCTCAGATGGATCTTGGCTGAAATAAAGAATACCGGAAAGATGTTTACTTGTGCTTTATTGACTATGCAAAGGCTTTCACCTGTGTAAATAATAACAAACTATAGATAGCATTGCTAAGAATGTGTATTCCAGAAGACTTAATTATGCTCATGAGGAACCTATGCATAGACCAAAAGGCAGTTGTTCAAACAGAGCTAGGTGATACTGAATGCTTTAAAATCAGGAAAGATGTGTGCCAGGATTGTATCCTTTCACCATACGTATTCAATTGTATGCTGAGCAAATAATCTGAGAAGCTGGATTATATAGAGAAGAATGTGGCATCAGGATTGGAGGAAGACTAATTAATAACCTGAGTACGTAGATGATATAACCTTGCTTGTTTGAAGGGAAGTGAACTTAAAATACTTACTGATAAAGTTCAAAAGATCATAGCATTTGATATGGATTGCATTCCAATGTAAAGAAAACAAAAATTCTCACAACTGGACCAATACTTAACATCATGATAAATAGAGTAAAGATTGAAGTTGTCAAAGACTTCATTTTGCTTGGAACCCCAATCAACACTCCTAGAATTAGTAGTCAATAGATCAAATGACACATTGCATTAGGCAAATCTATTGCACAGGACCTCTTTAAAGTGTTCGAGAGAAAAGATACCAGTTTGAGGACTAAGGTCTACCTGACCTAAACCATGGTATTTTCATTAGCCTCATATGTATGTGAAAGTTGGACAATGAATAAAAAAAACGGATGAAGAATCAATGCATTTGAATGATGTATTTGCAAAGACTATTGAAAATGCTTTGCGCTGCAAGAAGAACAAACAAATCTGTCTTGGAAGAAATATAGCCAGAATGCTCCTTAGAAGCCAGGATGGTATCAGGAGGGACCAGTCCCTGGAAAAAGACACTGTACTTGGTAAAGGTCAGCGAAAAAGAGGAAGGCCGCAATGAGATTGATGGACACAGTGGTAGCAAAAATGGGCTCAAATGTAGCAACAATTGTGATGACGGAGCAGGGCCAGGCATTCTGTTGTACATACAGTTGCAAAGGCATTAACAAAAGATAACTAAAATACCTTGCCTGAGGGAAAGTTGCTACTATCAGAAAAAGAGGTAGGATTGCAGAATATGCAAAACCAAGTGCCCATACATCCCAACAGCAGAAATTGGTCCCTTTCCTCCTATCAGACAGTCCTACCAGGTACTTAGATTTTTAACCAGAAAACAAATCAATAAAATGCTGAGAAGTTGTGGTAGATTGGATAAGACTACACATTATTTATAGCTCTTTCAATCAAAAGAAATCCATTTCCCCACCACTTT
Source organism: Chrysochloris asiatica (assembly GCF_000296735.1). Taxonomy (NCBI): domain Eukaryota; kingdom Metazoa; phylum Chordata; class Mammalia; order Afrosoricida; family Chrysochloridae; genus Chrysochloris; species Chrysochloris asiatica. Next base: position 8,891,655 of record NW_006408607.1, on the reverse strand, counting down.
GAGTAGATTCATCATGGAACTTTTGCTATTTCATAGGATGTAGTAGAAGCAGCATTGCGCAATTTCTTAACCAGACCTGTAGAGGTATTGTCGCTTCCATTCTTTGAACTCAATAAGAAAATCAGCTTCCACAAGGAGAAAATGAGAGCGATCATATGCAGAGGAAACTTAACTGTTTAGGGCTGAACTGTATCCCTACAAAAGACATGTTGAAGTCCTAACCCCAGTGACTACATATGACCTTGTTTGGAAATAGCATCTTTGAAGAAGTTATCAGTTAAGTTTATTACTGGTAAGGAAACGCTGGCACCTAATCCATTCAGAGAAATGTCCTTATAAAAAAGAAGAGACAGAGGAAAAATAGTCACATGAAGATGTACCTAAAAGGCAGAGAATAAATGATGTCCCCCTAGATTCTTTAGAAAGAACATAGCCCTGTTGACTTTGTGAATCCAAAACTGTGAGACAATACATTTCTGTTATTTTAAGCTATCCACTTTGTGGTATTTTGTTACAGCAGTCCTGAAAAAATGAATACACCAGACATCCCAGCTATTTCAGCCAATCCATCTGAGGACATCCACATTAAAACTCATGGAAGCAGCAGTCAAGAAATGAAATGATTAATGCATTAGACAAATCTGCTTCACAAGACCTCTTTATAGGTTGAAGAGCAAAGACGTTAGTTTGAGGACTAAGGTGCACCTGACCCAACCCATGATAATTCCAATATCCTCATATGCATGTGAAAGTTGCACAATGAATAAGGAAGACCAAAGAAGAATTGATGCATTTGAGTTATGGTGTTAAAGAAGAATACAATGGGTACCATGGAATGCCGGAAGAACAAACAAATTTGTGCTGGAAGTACAGTCAGAATGATCCTTAGAAGTGAGACTTTGTCTCTCATACTTTGGACATATTATCAGGAGACCAGTCCCTGAAGAAGGAAGTCATGCTTGGTAAAGTGTAGCATCAACAAGGGAGAGGAAGAAACCCAGCAAGATAGAGGGGCAGCAGCAATGGGCTCAAGCATAACAACAATTATCAGAAGGGTGCAGGATCAGGCAGTGTTTCATTCTTTTGTGCATAGGGTCACTATGAGTCAGAACCAACTCAATGACACCTAACAACAACAATCAGAGGGCATCCTAGGGCAATTAACTCTCCTGATGTACTCGCCACCTCAGTGCAGCCATCAGCGAGCTCAGGAAAGACTAGCAGAAAAACTATCAAGTCAACTCACTGAACCACAAGAAATAAGAAATTGGTATTGCTATAAGCCACTAAACTTTGTAGTGATTGCCTTGGCAACAAGAGATAACTGAAACAGAAATAACACTTATGGAAATGCAAACTGTGTTTTTTCATTGATTCATTTATGTGATATGTACAAAAGTATGTCACAAATACAAAAATAATAATAAACACCAAACCATCCTTCCCACAGCATTCTTTACTCAATGGGGTTTGAAAACGCATTGTAATGGCTATACAGCACCTGGACACCACGCTTACACTTATAGACTCATTAAGGAACTGAACAGTTTACAATGCAGGATCAGAAAATGTTCATGGCACATACCTTCCATCCAGGACAGGTCTTCCTCTGACTAGGCAATGTTTTAGGGCTGGTGACTAATGCCCAAAAGACACACCACTCCACCCTCAGCTTGAGCCTGCAAGCACTTGCCTCTAGCTCCATGGGTCTGCAAACATAGCTCCCCCAATTATGTGCCTAGAGACACTCCACTCTGCCAGCAAGCCTCCTGCCCAGAATCACTCAACTTTCCTGGGCCTGTGGGGTGGGAACCTAACTCTGTCTCATGCTCTGGCTCTTGGTTCTGCTGATGCTTCTCCTCTGTAACTCCTCAGGTACCACAGCGTTTTGTGGAGATTCAATGTGCAGGGATCTCAGGATCCAATGGACGTACTTTACTTCTCTCCTGGCTTTTCTTCTTTGGTTGTAATGAGATGAAATCCCTGCTCCTACTACATGAGATGGCTTGTCTTATACCCATGGTAGAGTTCCAACTTTTTACAGTCACAATTAACTCTGTTAACACTCATTCACAACTGAGTTATATCATCCTACCAGTATTTTCTGCCACCTTCTCCTCTTCAGACACATTGGGAAAAAAGTTACATGATGGGAGTTACAAAACTAACGCTAGAAAAGATATATTAAATAGTTCACTGCACTACAGCAGTCAAATCAGATGACTAAATATTGCAAAAATTATTTATGTGGAAATAAAAATAAAATGATTTGGTTTTATTCAAATTACATTTTCAATAAAATGTTTATATGTACATATATTATTATTTTATTATTTCAAATAGCAACAGACTAGTTTCAGATTTTATGGTGTTAAGATTGAGTTTATTACAAAACTTCCTTGAATGTTACTTTGACTGATTCTCTCTGGCAATCTAACTGATGGATTGCTACAAAACAGAAATGTTCACAGCATCATTTTCAGTCATCTCTATACTCTCTAGGTATTGTGATTCAATTTCTTCAATCATCCTTACCTTATTCTTTATTGAAAATTTATCCATGAATAAACTGTATTGCAATGGAGTTAACGTTGAAGTAACAAATCCCCGGGAGTTCCACAGTGTATCATATATTTATTTGAATATTGTGTTGTTATAGTTGCCATGAAGTCAGCTCCAATTCAAGGCACCCTCACATATAACAGAACAAAAGGCTTCCTGGTCCTGAACCACCTTCATGTCCGTTAGTATGTTTGAGTCCAGTGCTGTGGCTACTGTGTTAATTGGCCTCATTGAAGGAGTGCCTCATTTTCACTGGTCCTCTATCCAACATGATTTTTTTCTCTAGCCCTTAGGTTTTCCTATGACATGCCTAAAGCAAGCAAGATGCAGTCTAGCCAGCCTCATTTCTATGGAACACAATCTCGTTATCTATTTGTATATAGATCCAAGTACTCAATTTTTTATTGTTTTGTTTTTCAGAAATCTTATTAGCATATCCTGGTATGGCACTGTCGGATAAGCACTGGACTGATAACCACAAGGTTGGTGGTTCAAACCTACCAACAATTTCTTGGAAACCCTATACAAGGTTGTGATGAGTCAAAACCAACTCAATGGCACTTCACAACAACAATCTCCAACTACTAAGGCTACATCACATAAAGCTGGCTGCTGTTGTGAGCTGTTTTCTGTGTGATCTCCAAGGCCCATATCACTTTTGTCCCTTCTCCAGAAGGATGTCAGAATACAAGTGAGCGTGATATTATTGTAAAAGAAAAAGTCTCTGTCCTAGTACATTTTTCATCAATTTTATATTTCAGAGCAGCTTTAAGTTTACAGAAAAATTGTGCAGAAAGCACAGAGTTCTCAACTACCTACTCTCCTTTCTACATTATTCTTCCTATTAATAACATCTTGTATTCCTATGATATACTTATTATAATTGATAAACCAATATTGCGACATTATTCATAACTAACGTCCATGGTTTACATTAGAATTCATAATTTGTATTATGCAGTCCAATGGGTTTTGAAAAGGGCATAAAACTAATACATTTTTAATTATATCATTCATAAACATTCCAAACTCTTGCTGTTTAACTATTATTAAGAGAAAATTGTGTGCAGATTTTTCCTCACAATAGTAGGTCATGAAAATAAAGTTGCAAGTTGCAGCAACAGATTTTTCTGGTTGTGGCTGGAGGGCACATTGCAGGTTTTTAAATTACACGGTCATTGTGATGGTTTGGAAAGACCAATCTAGATACAAAGTAAATAATGGATTTGAAACACTGTGTTCGAAGGTTAGGATCCAACTGCAATACTCCGCCAGGAGACACAAAGCAGGAAATATTCAAAGACATCTTCCCAGTGGACCACACCTCCGATATTCATGCCCTTTGCAGTCTCCTACCTTTGACTCTGGAATGGCCCTATGACTCACTTACAACCAGGAGATTGTGGTAGATATGACTTCTGAGGCTACATCAGAAGAAACCTTCGTCTTCAACCATGATCTCTTGGAACATTCAATTTGGTGGAAACAAACCACTATGTAAAAAGTCTGACTACCTTAAGATCACCATGTCATGAGGAAGCTCACACAAAACAGTAGCATTAGGCCAGCTTACAGTTCTTACATCCCTCACAGCCCAGACACCAGACATTTGATTAACGAATCCATCTTGTCATCAAGCCTGGATGAGTCATCAAGTAATTGCCATCTAGGGAACCTTTGGTTACAACCTAGGAGAGACCCCAAGTAAGAACTGTCCAACTGTGCCCAGTCACGCCCCAAAAAGAGAGAGAGAGAATAATAAATGTTTGTTTTAAGTGAATTTGTTTCTAGGTGGTTGGTTGCTCATCTATGAACAGCCAGAACTATGGGGAGAAAATTGTTGTAGCTGTTAGATACGGACAAGTCCATTCTGAATCATAGAGATCCTGTATAAGGGTTCTGAAGCTGTAAATCTTTACAGGCTTAAAATACTTAGTGATGAAGATCAAAGATCATGGCCTTCTCTATTGGCTTGCACTTCAATGTAAAGAAAATAAAAATCCTCACAAATGGACCAATAAATAAAATCATAATAAATGGAGAAAAGACTGCAGTTGTCTAAGACTTCATTTTGCTTGAATCCACTATCAACACTCATGGAAGCAGGAGTCAAGCAATCAAATGATGCATTGCATTGGGCCAATCTGGTGCACAATCTCTTCAAAGCATTCAAGAGCAAAGATGTCAGTATGAGGACTGAGGTGTGCCTAACCCAAGTCATGGTATTTTCAATAGCCTCATGTGCATGTACAAGTTGAACAATGAATAAGGATGCATTTAGAAGAATTGATGCCTTTGACTTACGGCATTGGAGAAAAATATTAAAAGTACCATGGACTACCGTAAAAACTACAGCCAGAATGCTCCTTAGAAGCAGGATGATGACACTTCATCTCTCATACTTCGAGCATATTATTAGGAGGGACCAGTCCCTGGAGAAGGACATCATGCTTGGTAAAGTGGACGATCAGAGAAAAAGAGGAAGACCTCACACACACAATGAGATGGATAGACAAACAACAGTAATGGGTTCAAGCATAACAACAATTGCGAGCATGGTGCAGGACTGGGTGGTGTTTCATTCTGTTGTGCATAAGGTTGCTATGAGTTGCAATTGACTTGATGCCACCAAGCAACAAATCCTTACAGAAGCAGAAAGCCTCATCTTTTTCCTGTGGAGCGACTGGTGAATTTGACTGCCAGCTTTGTGGTTCAAGGTCCAACACTACGTGTTCTATACTGCCAATAATGCTCCTCTATAGAAAACACTACCTGATAATTATATAGAGCATTATTTTAAATAAACTGCGTCTATTTGCCTCAAAGATAATGTTATGATAAACACATATCAAAATTTTAATCCTACATGATATCAAATAGTCACATGAAAATCAAATGAAATTACATAGAATTTATCTTTTTTTTTGGCTGTTCGAATATACTCTTGAGCTGTAGTACCCAAAATGGTAGCCTCAGGTCATATGGAACTAGTGAGTATTTGAAACATGGCCAGTCTGAATGAAACTGTGCTGTAAGTGTACAATGAACATCCGACTTTAAAGATCTAGTATATAGAAAATAATGCAAACTATCTCTTTCATAGATTTTTATTTCACTTATATACTGAAATAATGCTATTTTGGATATGTTAGACTAAATAACCACACTCATCTGTCATTTTGTCATACAGTGGTGGCTTGTGTATTGCTATGATGATAGAAGCTTTGCCACCAAAAAGTTCATCCACAGAGGACAGATTTCAACAGAGCTTCCAGAGTTAGACAGACAAGGAAGAAGGAAAGGCAGACTACTTACAAATGTTTAGCCATGGAAAAACTTATAAATATCGGTAGAAAATGGACAGATAGCAACAGAATATTAAATACTGAAACATTATGAAGAGCACCAGAATATTGTCAGATATACTGCCAGAAGATGACCTCTCAGGTTGGAAGGATGTCAATATGTGACTGGAAAGAGCTGCCTTCTCAAAGTAAAGTTAACCATGATATTGTAAATGGTATAAGGCTTTCAGGTCATTCATTTTTTGATAGGGGACAGCTCAAAATGAAGAAAGACAGCTGTAAACATTCATTATTGAAACATGGAATGTATGAAGTATAAATCTAGGAAAATTGGAAGTTGTCAAAAATAAAATGGAGTGCACAAAGATTAGCATCCTAGGTATTCGTGAGCCGAAAAGGACCGGCATTGGCCGTTTTTACTCATAGTTACATGATTTACTATGCTAGAAATTATAAATTGAATAGTAAAGTTGTGACTTTCATCATCAAAAAGAAAATTTCAAGATCTCTTGAAGAATAATGTTGTTAGTGATAGGATAATATCCATTGATGATGAAATTGAAGAATACTAACCAAATTCTCCACTCTGAAATTGATAAAAAATGCAATCAAGATGTATTGATCATTACTGGTAATTGGAATGCAAAGGTTGGAAACACAGAAGAAGGATCAGTAACAGGAAAATAAGGTCTTGGTGATAGAAACAAGGCTGGAGATTGCATGATAGAATTTTGCAATACCAATGACTTTTTCATTGCAAATAGATTTTGTTTTGTTTTAATTCTACAGATGTTCTTAATGCAACTAAAGCCTCTGCTTGTAAACTACATGAAAAATGTCTTATTTGTTACATGTATAATAAAATTAATTCAGAGCTAACAGACAATATGCCAATTATCTAGGCTCCATCCACTGGAGACCCCAATATAAATAATCAGAAGAGTATGTGTTTGTAAAAAGTATCCTCAGCTTTGAATCTTTTTTTTTTTTTTTTTGCAAATAGGTTTTTTAAACAACTTAAAAGATGACTACATATATGGGCCTCACCAGATGGAATATACAGAAATCAAATTGACTACATCTATGGGAAGAGACATAGAGACTTATATAGGGTGCCCACTGCTCTTGTGGTTCAACCTGACCATTCAGTCCAGTGCTCTATCACACAGTACCACACCAGGACTACATCTGTGGGAAGAGAAGGTAGGAAAGCTCCATATCATCAGCCAAAAACAATCAGGGACAGACTGTGGAACAGATCATTAATTGCTCATATGAAAATTCAGGTTGAAGCTGAAGAAATCCATCAGAGCCAAAATATTACTTCGAACACATCCCAGGTCAATTTAGAGATCATCTAAAGAACAGATTTGAAGCATTGGACATTAATAACTGAAGACCAGAGGAATTGTGGGATGACATCAGGAACATTAGACAAGAAAGAAGGAAAAGACCAAAATGGATGTCAGAAGAAATGCTGAAGCTTGCTCACCAGAATGTCTTATTGTTCTTGTTAGTTGCCATTGAGTTGATTCCAACCCACAGTGACTCTGTGTACAACAGAATGAAACACCGCCTGGTCCTGCACCCTCCTCACAATTGCTGCTATGCTTGAACACATTGCTGCTGCCACTGTGCTAATCCATCTCATTGGGGGGTCTCCCTCGTTTGGGCCAACTCTCCACTTTACCAAGCATGATGTCCTTCCCCAGGGAATGATTCCTCTTAAGAACGTATCTGAAGTATGAAGGCAAAGTTGGACCATCTTGGTTTCTAAGGAGCATTGTGGTTATACTTCTTCAAACACACACTTGTTTGTTCTTCTAGCAGTACATGGTACTTTTAATATTCTTTTTCAATACCATAATCAAATGCATCTAATCCTTCTATTATCTTCCTTATTCATTGTACAACTTCCACATACGTATTATGTTGTTGCTAAGGGCTATTTAGTAAGTTCTGAGTCATAGTGACCCTGTAAAGGGTGTCCAATGAATTACGGGTGAGTTTGAACTGCCAATCTTGCAGGTTAAGCCGACCTTGTAGTCAAGTACCCATCCTATAGTGCCACAACAGGGCTCCATATGCTTGAGGCTCTTGAAAACATCATGGCTTGGGTCAGGTACACCTTATACCTCAAACTGACATCTTGCTCTTGAATACATTAAAGATTCTTGTGCAGTAGATTTGCTTAATGCGATATATCATTTGATTTCTTAACTGCTGCTTTCATTAATGTTGATGGTGGATCCAAGAAAAATGAAGTCATTGACAACTTCAATATTTCCTCCATTTATCATGATGTTACTTTTGGTCCTGTGGTGAGGATTTTTATTTCCTTTACATTGAGATGCAACCCACAATAAACACTATTGTCATTGATCTTCATCAGTATGTATTTTAAGTCCTCTTTGATTTCAGCAAGCAAGGTTGTTTCATCTGCATATCACAGTTGGTTAAAGAGTATTCCTCCAATCCTGACGTCAAGTTCTTCTTCACATACTCCAGCTTCTCGGATTATTTGCTTAGCATATGGATTTTGTAAGTATGGCCCAAAGACTTCAACCCTGGCACACACCTTTCCTGACTTTAAACCATTCAGTGTCCCCTTGTTCTGTTGGAATGACTGCCTCTTGGCCTATGTGTAGGTTCCTCATGAGCACAATTAAATGTAGTAATGCCCATTCTCTGCAATGTTGTCCACAGTTTATCATGATCCACAAAGTCAAAAGTCTTTCTATGGCCAATAAAGCACAGGTAAACATCTCTCTAGCATTCTCTAATTTCAGCCAAGATCAGCAATGATATCCTTCCCTCCACATCTTTGCCTGAGTCTGGTTTGAATCTCTGGCAGTTCCCTATCAATGTACTGTTGCAGTGTTTTGTAATTATCTTTAGCAAAATTTTAATTGCTCACCTGCATAGAAATGCTATAGCAAATGTAGGAAATGAGAAAGTAAAAGAGCTGAAGTGAAATTTTCAAAGGGAAGCTCAAGAAGACAAAATCAAGTGTTAGAATAAAATGTGCAAAGACCTGGACTTAGAAAACCAAAAGATAAGAACATGCTCAGCATTTCTCAAGAGAAAAGAAGTAGAGAAAAAACTCAGGCCTTGACTTGAAATACTGAAGGATTCTATGGACAAAATATTGGGTGATGTAGAAAGTATCAAAGGAGATGGAAGGAATACACAGAGTCACTGTACCAAAAAGACATGGTCTGTTTGACTATGTGATCAAGAGCCAATGGTACTGAAATGAGAATTCCTAGATGCACTGAAAGCACTGGCAAAGATCAAGGCTCTAGTAATTGATGGAATACAAATTGAAATCTTTTGACAAACTGATGCGGCATTGGAGATACTCACTCATTTATGCCAAGAAATTTGGAAGGCAGCTACTTGACCACCTGATTGGAAAAGATCCATACTTGTGCCCATTCCAAAAACAGGTGACTCAATGGAATGTGGAAATCACTGTGCAATATTAATAGCACATGCAAGTAAAAATTTTGCTAAAATTATGTTGACAAAATAATCC
>NW_006408607.1:8879056-8881850 GCF_000296735.1 Chrysochloris asiatica | reverse complement strand
TAAAGTCATGATATTTTCAGTCACCTCATATGCATGTGGAAGTTGGACAACAAGTATGACAGACTGTATAAAAATAGGTGAATTTGAGTTACGGTGTTGATGAGATTATTAAAAGTATTATGGACTTACAGACGAACAAACAAATCTGTTTCAGAAGAAGTACAACCAAAATTCTTAAAAGCCAAAATGGCCAAACTTCATCTCTCCTGCTTTGGACATGTGAACAAGAAGTACCAGTCGATGGTATTGAGCAACAACAACAAAGCAGTCCCTAGAGAAAGTTATCGTTCTTGGTAAAGTGGAAAGTCAGCTAGTAATAGCAAGACCCCAATGAGATGGATTTGCACAGTGGTAGCAGCAATAGGTTCAAGTGTATCAATGATGGTGAGGTTGGCACAGGAACCTGCTGTATTTCCCTCTTTTGTGCATAAGGTCGCTATGAGCTGGTTGACTGCACCTAACAACAATACCTAACAATTAAGTGAAATGTATTATTGCTGTTATCAGATTCCTTTGAGGCAGTTCCAACCCATAGTGACCCTATGTACAACAGAACAAAACATTTCCCGATTCTCTGCCATTCTCAGAATTGTTCTGATGTTCGAGCCCATTGTTACAGTCACTATATCAATCTGTTTTGTTGGAGGTCTTCCTCTTTTTTTTCACTGACCCTCTACTTTTGTTGTTGTCAGCTGCTGTTGAGTCAGCTCCAACTCATAGTGATCCTCTGAACAACAGAATAAATCAATGCCCAGTCCTTCGCCATATTCACAATTATTGTTACACTTGAGCTCATTGCTGCTGCCTCTTTGTCAAGCCATCTTGTTGTGAGGTCTTCTTTTTTGTTGACCTTACAGTTTACCAAATACTGGGGTGACACTGTAGGATAAGCCCTGAATTGCTAACTGCAAAGTTGGTGGTTTAAACCCACCAGCCCCTCCTTGGAAAAACTACACAGGGTCACTTGAGTCTGAAGTGACTTAACAGACTTATCAATAACAATACCTCTTTACCAAGCATGGTGTCTTTCTCTAGGTACTGGGCCCTCTGCTTTAGCAATCATGATATCCTTATCCAGGGACTCGTCCTTCCTAATGACATATTCTAAGTATATGAGATAAAGTCTCACCATCCTTGCATCTAAGGAGCATTCTGGCTGCACTTCTTTCAAAACAGATTTGTTTGTTCTACTGGTAGTTGAATGTATATTTACTATTCTTCACCAACAGCACAATTCAGAGGTATCTATTCTTCTTCAGTCCTTCCTTTTTCATTGTCCAGCTTTCACATGTATATGAAATGGCTGAAAATATCATGGCTTGGGCCAGGCACATCTTAGTCTTCAAGGAACATGGCCAAATTGATGCTGTTTCAGTTTTTAAATAACATCTAGTTGTTATTATGTGCCATGGAGTCGGTTCCGACTCATAGCAACCCTACAGGGTTTCTGAGGCTATAATCTTTAAGGAAGCAGAAAGCCTCATTTTTCTCCCACGGAACAGCTGGTAGTTTTGAACTGCTGACCTTAAGGCTTGCAGCCTGATTCGTAATTACTATGCTACCAGAGTATCTATAAGTAAACACAGACTTACTATTTGACAAAACATGTAATGATTTCAGGGTCTTTTCTGAATTTGAAAGAGTATCAGCATCATGTATGCTTTAGGTTGTTGTTGTTGTTAAGTGCTGTCGAGTCAGTTCTGACTCATAGCAACCCTGTACTGGGATTCCATGAAGCAGTTGGTGAGCTAGAACTGCCGACCTTGTGGGTCAAACTGACTTTACAGTCCAGTACATTAAAAACGTTGTTTGGTGGGAATTATAAAAACTATGGGTAGAAAAGTCATACCAAGTAATTAACTGCACTGCAGTTATAAATGTCCATTTAGTATCTTCCCTGTTTAAGGATTCCGGTGATAAATAAAAAGAAACAAAGTACATCTCTAGGACATATGAATGTAGACATAGAGGGCTACAGAAGAATTTAGCTATCTTATCCTGGAGGAGCTCTGTAGCGTAGTGGTTACAAATTGGGCTGCCAACCTCGAGGTCAGCAGTTTGAAACTACCAGTGGTTCCAAAGAAGAAAGATGAGGCATTCTGCTCCCATAAAGATTTGCATCCTCGGAAACCCTGTGCAGGGTCACTATGAATCCGAGCCAACTCCACGGTACTTGACAACAACAAATCCAGGTGTGGTGCAGTTGGTTCATGCTGTGGACTGCAAAGTACACTTGAACTGGAGGCCTGTGGTCCAAGTTCACCAGCTGCTCCTTGGAAACTCTATACAGGGTCACTATGGGTCTTAACAACAACAACATAAAGTGTGCATATATATATATCCCACCTGAATTTAGAAATCATCTGAAGAACAGATTTGATACATTAAACACTAAAGACCAAAGACCAGAAGAGTCATGGGATGACATCAAGAACATCATAAATGAAGAAAGCAAAAAGTCATTGAGAAGACAAGAAAGAAGGAAAAGATCAAAATGGATGTCAGAAGAGACTCTGAAACTTGCTCTCCAGATAGAGATGCTAAAGCAAATGGAAGAAATGAGGAGGTCCAAGAGCTGAACAGAAAATTTCAAAGATCAGCTTGAGAAGATAAAGCCAACGATTATAATAAAATGTGCAAAGATATGGAATCAGAAAATTGAAAAGGAAGAACATGCTCAGCATTTCTCAAGCTGGGGGAACTGAAGAAAAAATTTAAGCCTCGACTTTCGTTATTGAAAGATCTCTGGGCAAATTATTGAATGATGCAGAAAGCATCAAGAGAAGATGGAAGA
>NW_006408607.1:8866106-8878243 GCF_000296735.1 Chrysochloris asiatica | reverse complement strand
GGTTCTATGAAGAAAAATGTGGCATCAAGATTGGAGGAAGACTCATTAACAACCTGCGATATGCAAATGATACAACCTTGCTTGCTGAAAGTGAATAGGACTTAAAACATTTACTGATGAAGATCAAAGAGCACAGCCTTCGGTATGGATTACAATCTCAATGTCAAGAAAATAAAAATTCTCACCACTGGACCGATAAACAACATTAGTGGTTACGAATCAGGCTGAGAACCGCAAGGTCAGCAGTTTGAAACTACCAGCTGCTCCACGGGAGAAAGATGAGGTTTTTTGCTCCCGTAAAGATTTACAGCCTTGGAAACCCTGTTCAGGGTCACTACGGGTTGGAACATACTCAACGGCACTTTACAACAACAACAATCAACGGAGAAATCATTGAAGTTGTCAAGGACTTCATTCTTCTTGGATCAACTGTCAACACTCACAGATGCAGCAGTCAAAAGAGATCGGACGATGTATTGCATTAGGCAAATCTGCTGCACAGGAACTTTTTAAAGTGTTGAAGAGCACAGGTGTCAGCTTGAGGACTAAGGTGCGCCTCATCCAAGCCATGGTATTTTCAATAACCTCATATGCATGTGAAAGCTGGACAGTGAATAAGGAAGACCTTAGAAGGATTGATGCCTTTGAATTATGGTGTTGGAGGAGAATACTAAAAGTGCCATGGGCTGCCAAAAGAACCAATAGATCTGTTTTGGAAGAAGTGCAGATAGAGTGCTCCTTAGAGACCAGGATGACCAAACTTCATCTCTCATGCTTTGGACATATCGTCAGGAGGGAACAGTCGCTAGAGAAGGATATCATGCTTGGCAAGATGGAGGGTCAGAGAAAAAGAGCAAGACCACCCAACAAGATGGATTGGCCAGGTGGCAGCATCAATGAACTCAAGTGTGGCAGCAGTAGTGAGGTTGGCCCAGGATCGGACATTATTTCGTTCTGCTGTGCATAAGGTTGCTATGAGTCAGTGCCGACTTGATGGCACCTAACAACAACAACAACAACAACATACATATAAAGAGTTCTGGTAGCATAGTGGTTATGAATTTGGCTGCTAATATCATGGTCAGCAGTTTGAAATTACCAGCTGTTCAGCAGGAGAAAAATGAGGCTTTCTACTCCGGGTCGCTATGGGTCGGAACCGACTCGACGGCATTTAACAACAACAACAACAACTCCCGTAAAGATTTACTGCCTTGGAAACCCTGTACAGGGTCACTATGAGTTGGAACCGACTCCACGGCACATAACAACAACAACAACAGACATATAAAGTATATATATTATACATACGGTTTTTCTACCTATAGTCTTTGTAATTCCCACCAAATAATGTTTTTGCACTGCTAGATCTGGGTTAGAAAAGGTGGAAGAAGATGTTGATAGGATTATATGATTCAGTTGCAAGTGGTTAACAGAGTTAATCATAATTGTAAAAACTTGAATCTCTAACGTGTTTTAAAATGAGCCATCTCAGAAGCAGGAATGGGGATCTCACTATCATTAAAGAGAGAGCAGGAGTAGAACACCCCCTTGGACTCCAAGGCCCTCGACATTGAACTTTGACCTAGGGACAGAAAACTGTGACCCTGGAGTTGTGGAAGAGGAACAGCAGCAGAAAAACCAAGAACTGGAGTGTGAGACAGAGCAGTGGACTTCCTGGCCTGTGGAACAAGTAAAGCTGAATGCCTTTTGGCAGGAGGCTTGTTTCCAGAGTGGGATGCCTCTATGCACTTAATTGGGGAACTGCATTTGTAGGTCCACAAAGCTAAAGCCAAGTGCCTTCAGTCTGAGGCTTTGGGGGTAGTGGTGTGTCCTCTGGTCATTTACCAACAGCCCTAAAAGAGCTCGTTAATACTGCCCAGGAAAGAGATAGAGTTGTCCCTGTCGACACAGCTGCGGAGATGTTTTCCTGGCTGGAAGAACTGTACGCTAAGCATTGTCTAATCCTGCAGTGTAACCTGTTAAGTTCTCAAATAAACCCATAACTGTATGATGTCTGAGTTCTGTGTGGCCACTGCAATAAATTATCAAGCTCAGCTGAGTGACTTGGTGTCATTTTTTTACAATAACTCTGTACATCTGTTTGGTGCATGGTTACCGTTATGGATTGAATTGTGTCCCCATAAGGTATGTGTTGAATTTCTAACCCCTGTACTTATAGATGTAAAGCTGCTTAGAAGTAATATTTCTCTCTTGTTATGTGAAAAACATATTTAGATATTGGGTGGATCCTAACCTAATCATTTCTGAATTACATAAAAAGGCCAGAATAGACACGGACACATGCAGAGAAAGATATAAGCCATGCGTGAATTGCCCAAGTCATGGAATGCCAAGGAATGCTCAGGGTGCTAATGACAAGAAAGGTTCAGCATGGCGGAGACCCTGATTTGGACTTTGAGTCTCCAGAACAAAACATATTTATGTTCTTTAAAGCCATTCATTTGTGGTGTTTGTGGTAGATAGCAGCACCAGATAGATAGCTAAGACAGTTAGAAACTTCGGTGTGAGTATTATAAAGCCAAGAGGGAACTTGTCTTTCTCGTTCCTGAGATGCTCACAATCCAATGACGGGCTGGGATGAGCAAAAACACCTCCAGTTAAGGGCATAATGGGTAGCAAGCACACCCACCAGTGATCTGAAAGCCAAAGGAAGGCTGAAGAGCTACTGCATGCTCTGTGTGTGTGTGTGTGCGTGCGCGCGCACATGTCCAAGCATTCACACACACACTCACACACACACACACACCACTCTACCAGGGGCATCTCTGGGGCTCTTGGGATAATACTTGAGATACCACTACAAGTAGGCAGAATTAGATGATTCTGTAGCCAACATCAGTATTGATTTGCTTTCTGCCCTAAGAGACGCACTATAACCTCCCAGGAATATAATCCCCCAATTTCACCCAGTGGAAGGCCGTTCTTGACAGAAGGTTTATTAGCTTTCTGGTACAACAAGACTGAGCTACAGACCAAACCCAGACAGCTTAGTTTTCAGGCTTTAGTTCCCAACTAATGAGTCCACAGCCTCAACCAGAGGCTTAAGTTCTTCACCCCTGGTTTAACTTTACCCAGACAACTAAGGCTGTTCTTGGGTGCTTGAAGATGAAATGCAGCTCAGGTTCCTAGAAGTTAAGTTAAAGCTAACTTCTGTGAGTTTCCATGTTCTTCTTCTATTGAGTCAGCAAAATATAGCTCTCTGTTATCTATCACCTTTTTTTTCTTCCAGAAGGAAACTATACTTTGGATCAATACTGATAACCACTCTTAAATATTATCTATCACAAAAGTCAAAACTCTTTACCTCATTTCTCTTCCCCGCAGCACTCAGCTACACCCAAATTAGAGTCCTCTCCACGTTCTGCTTTTTACTGAGGCAGTTTGGGGAGCCTCTTGCCCCTTCCACCAGCCTGTCATCCCCATATAGAATGAGACCCAGTGGAGGTCCTAAATTTCCACTTAGTGGAGATTAGAGGGTAAGGTGCAGTTGGATAGGCACTGGACTACTAACCACAAGGTTCGAACCCACCCATCACTCATTGGAAGCCCTATACAAAGTCGATATGAGTAGCAACTGACTCAATGGCATTTAACAACTATGGTTGAAAGACTTGGAATTTAAAGTTTCATTTGTGTAGCAAGCACATTGGTTTTATATATTCATTTGTTGTTGTTGTTGTTAGGTGCCATCAAGTTGGCACTGACTTATAGTGACCTTATGCACAGCAGAATGAAACAATGTCCGATCCTGGGCCAACCTCACTACTATATATTCATTTGGCAGTGCTTGAAGTCGCTGGCATTGCAAACTTTGTTTTTGATTGCAATGCTGTTTATTTTGGCATCCCTGGGTGCCTCAAACAATTAAGCACTGGGCTACTAACCTGATGATTAGAACCCACTCAGAGACATCTAGGAAGAAAGGCTTGGTAATTTGCTTCCAAAAGGTCACAACCATGAAAACCTTAAGGAACACATTTCTACTCTGACACATAGGGAGTCACATGAGTCAAAATCAATTTGATGACACAACTGGTAATACTTACTTTGATGGCATCGGGAGAGTAAAGCAAATTTGGGCCGGCTAAAACTCATTCCTTCCTGACACTCCTTCCCCCTCCCCACCAAGTCACCCTTGGCACTGCCAGTGACTGGAACAATATCTTGTTCACGGACAAATTTCACAGAACCCATGGCAGGTACATACAGTAACTGTAGCTGAAAAGTTTGGCTATGACAATACACCAAGGTGAACGGGTAAACCAGAAAACAGAATCCAGCTGAATAAAACACAAGCCCTAAGGAGCGGCTGGTGAGTTTGAACTGCCAACTTTGTGGTTCAAACCGATGAGGTCCAGTGCTTTATGACACAGCGCCACACCAGTGCAGGTTTAGTTCATGTCATTATAATCAGACAGTAGCCTAAGATGACCACATAGAGGTCTATTGTTGTTAGGTGCCATCGAGTCAGTACCAACTCATGACACTGCCCAGTCCTGGGCCAACCTTACAATTGTTGCCTCGCTGGGGGTCTTCCTCTTTTACTCTGACCCTCCACCTTACCAAACATGATATCCCTCCTTCAGTGACTGGTCCCTTCTGACAATATGTCTGAAGTATGAGAGATGAAGTTTGGCCATCCTGGCCTCCAAGGAGCACTCTGGCTGCACATCTTCCAAAATAGATCTGTTGGTTCTTTTGGCAGCCCATGGTACTTTCGATATTCTCCTCCAACACCACAATTCAAAAGCATCAGTTCTTTTAAAGTCTTCCTTATCATCCAGCTTTCGCATGCATGTGAAGTTGTTGTTGTTGTTGTCAGGTGCCATCGAGTCTGAACCGACTCATAGCGACCCCATGCACAGCAGAACGAAACAATGTCCAATCCTGGGCCAACCTCACTACCACTGCCACACTTGAGTCCATCAATGATGCCACCTGGCTGATCCATCTCATTGGGGGTCTTCCTCTTTTTCTCTGACCCTCCACCCTACCCAGCATGACATCCTTCTCCAACTTTAGAAAGTTATCTTTTTTTAAAAAATCAGTGTAGTACTAACAACTATTTTACTGATCCCCAGGAGACATAGAACAAGTCACCTTTAGGTAAGCACTCTGAAAATTAAGGGAGAAATGTCAGCACTACCAAATGGTGGTCAGATATTAAAGTTTTTCGACTCTGGGGTGCCAAGCTCTCTCCATAGGCATCTTTCTTATTAGCTTGCCAGTGTCTTGATCCAATACCCTGGAGGTCTCTAAGTAACAGCTTTACAAGGGTAATTGAAAGGGTATTACTGTCTATTTATTATCTCCTGATCACCTAACACCATGGCACCTATTAGGATGAGCTAGTAGACACTGTGCTAAAGGTTGCCTCAGCAGGAAACTCCCCGCTGCTTATCCAACAGGAGACAACCAAAGCAAGAGTCCCCACAAATCCTCTCATTCTGGACCAATCTTATGTGTTAATTAATCATGATTACTCTATATAGTAAGCATATTTGAGGAGATTAATCTGCACTAGCCAGGGGTAGTGTTCTAATTAACAATATGCTGAAGCAGCCTTCTCCTTATAAGTGTAAATACAGCCTTGATGCCGTTTGCAAGACAACAGTATGACTGTGTATTAGGGATGCATGCTAATGGATGCTACACTGATCTATTAAAAACAGCTTTCTGTCCTTTGACCTTGCTGCCTCATCCTGTTGGCTGGGTAGTCAGGAACTGCCAAGTGTAGTACTGGTAGAATATGAGGCTCAAGTTCCTAGGGTGATTTAATCAAAAGAAAAATAACAAGAATATGGCCAGGAAAATAACATAGTGTTAGCAAACCTTGTTGTTACTGTTGTTAGCTGTCCTCAGTCGACCTTCTGCATAATGGAATGAAACTGTTGGTCCCCATATGAGGTAGGGCCCAGTGTTGCTGTTGGTAGGTGCTGCCAAGTCCACTCTGACTCACAGCAACCCTATGTGCATAACAGAACACAACACTGCCCAGTCCTGCGCCATCCTCACAGTTGTAATTATGTTTGAAGTCATTGCAGCGGTCATTGTACCAATCCATCTCATTGGGAGGTCTTCCTCTTTTTCACTGAACCCTCACTTTATATAAGCATAATGTCCTGCTTCAGGGACTGATCCTTCCTGACAATATGTTCAAAGTATGAGCAATGAAGTCTCACCACTCTAGCTTCTAAGGAGCATTCTGGTTGTACTTCTTCCAACACAGATTTGTTTGTTCTTCTGGCGGTCCATGGTATTTTTGATATTCTTTTCCAAGACCATAACTCAAATTCACCAATTTTTCTACAGTCTTCCTTATTCATTGTCCAACTTTCACATGCATATGAAGGTACTGGAAATATCATAGTGTGGGTCAGTTGCATCATAGTCCTTAAACTGATATTTTCACTCTTGAACACTTTAAAGAGGTTTGGGGAAGCAGATTTGCCTAATGCAATATGTCATTTGATTTCGTGACTGCTGTTTCCAAGAGTGTTCATAGTGGATCCGAGCAAAATGAAGTCTTTGACAACTTCAATTTTTTCTCCATTTTTCATGTTATTTATTGGTCCAGTGGTGAGGATTTTTGTTTTTGTTACATTGAGGTACAATTCATACTAAATGCTATAGGTAGTCTTTGATCCTCCTCAGTAAGTATTTTGAGTCTTCTTTGCTTCCAGCAAACAAAGTTAGGACCCAGTGCAAATCCACAATTTCCACTAGGGGGTTTATAGGGTGACACACTGATTGAAACAAGAGGCTGAGGACTTCCCTTGAAGTTCCATTTGTGTAGCAAGGTCCTGTATGAGCCCTATAGTTGACTACAAATTGAACCATTGTGATCCTAAGGTTTTCACTGGCTGCTTTTCAGAAGTAGATTACCAGGCCTTACTTCCTGCTTCACCTTAGTCTGAACGCTCTGCTGAAATGTACAAAGCATAAACTGCCACGAACAGATTGGTAGTGACTATGCATAAAGTGTATTAGAAGGAAATCAAACCCAGGTCCCCTCAAAAAATCTAAAATTTTACCATTGCACCACCAATATCTCAGTCCTTGTTGTTGTTGTCAAGTGACATCGAGTTGGTTCCAACCCACAGGGACCCTGTATAGGGTTTACAAGGAGCAGCTGGTGAGCTTGAACCACCGACCTTGTGATTCAAACCAACCTTGCAGTACAGCAAGATCATAATATGTTCCTTAGGACTGAGATCAAAAGGAACAAGTATTTATCTCTTTTCACCAGACTTAAAGAGCAGAAATAATTGTGTTTAGAGCTGAACAAGATGAAATCAATACTGTAGGTCTCAAATTACACATTTCCTTATCTGTCTTGAGTATTTAATAAGAAATGCAAAAAGAACCAGTTACAAGAACAAATGGCCACTCGCCACATTCCCCTAAGCTGAGTAGAGTCTTCATCCTCCATTAGCATATTTCCCAGTTCCTGAATCTCCCTACACCTCAGTAGTTTCAAATTTGGCTGAGGACTCCTAAATCATGGAGGTTACAGAGCATGGATGCCCCATAATCTATTCATCTACTCCCTAAGTGATAAGCATTTGGGATGCCTTCAGGTTTTTGCTATTGCAAAATGTTGCAAAAAATACAGCCTTGTATACAAATCCTTACTTACCGCTTACTTTTATCTCTGGGGGATGAATTCCCAGAAAGGAAATTTCTAGGTCAAAGGATATGTTCATTTTTCTGTTCTACTAAATACTTTTTCAAAAACTTGTCACAATTCATAGTCACATGTACCAGAAAACCCATTTGTTCATATGTTCACCAGCACTGCTCCTTACCAATTTGGGCCAATCTGTTGGCCAATATGAACATCTCGATTTTTTAATTTGCATTTCCATGATTACTAGAGAAGTTGAGCAGCTTTTAATCAATGTGCTAGCCCTTTATCACTGTTTTTCTGTGAATTGCTCATTTGTATCATCTGCTCAGTTTTCAGCTAAGTTATATATCTTCTTTTCCTTGAAATGTGAAAGCATTTGTTGTGGATTCGGGACATTAACCTTTATCTCTTACATATGCTAGTGGTGAGGTGCTGTGGAGTCTATTTTGACTCATAGCAATCCTGTATAGACTTTCTGAGGCTGATGTGTAGCTGTAGGATAAGCACTGGACTGCTAACTGAAAGATCAGTGTTTCAAACCCACCAGCTGTTCCTTGGGAAACCTATACAGGGTAACTGTGAGTCAGCTCCGACTTGACAACACTTAACAACAACAACATCACATATGCTACAAACACTATTTCCAAATCTAATGTTTGATATTTTTTTCCTCTGTTTTGCAAGTATTCTTTTTTCTGTACAGTTGTTTTTCATTTTAAATGATCTAATCTGTCCATCCATCTTTTATGGCCTTTAACAAGGTAAAATTTAGCAGCAATAAATGTAAATAGTGCTGTCACTTCTGAAACTCAGGAATAGATTTCAGAAAAATCCTCGTAGCTAGAGATTTTGAGGTTAGGAAATTAAGATCATATAAAAATATACTTTGAGGAACTGAAATTAAAATTGAACCTATGAAAGTCCTTTGAAATATATTTTACATGTGCTAAGAGAAGAGAGTACTGGCATTGTAGGATAAGCACTGGACCGTGAACCTCAAGATCAGTGGTTCAAACCCACCAGCAGCTCCTTAGAAATGCTATACAGGGTCTCTAAGAGTCAGAACTGACTCCATGGCACTTAACAACAACAATAAATGAAGAGAACAAAGGCATTTTCATTATTTAGTAATAATGACTACTACAATACTAACTTCCATTTGCCATTCTTCCTTAAAGCTTAAGGATTTCTTAACATTTCAGTAAAATGCTTGTAAATTGTATCTAATTTTTCTTTGGCTGGCTCCCCATTCAAATGATCAATGCGTTCCTGATTGCATGACTCAAAGATCCTTCCTACCGCCTCCCTGGATCAGAAGCTTGTCAAATCCTCTCTCTCATGGCAGCTTCCAACTCCTCAACTCCTCCTCACAGATGTCACCTGAATACCCTTCAGAGTTTACTTTGCTTCATCTTCCTTTGTCTTCCCCAAGGAGTCTCTGCAAAAATCTCCACTTTTCCTCTGCCATCTGCTTCACCTCCCTTTTCTATTCCCAACTCTCCACTTCCTCTCTTGCTAATTATCCCCAGCAGAAGTGACTCACAATACACTGCAGTTCTGTTTTCCTGGAACTGAAATTCTGATGGTTACCAAACAGGTGTGCAGAAGTAGGTCTCACTCGATTTTAGGGCATTTCTGAAGTTGGAGAAAGATGATCACACCTGAATTTAGTTCAAAAACATCACAGACACTAATATGAAAGACAATAAACTGACTTAAAAACTGTTCCTGCAAAACTGATCTAGTGAGATAACAAAAATATAATATTGGCATAGTAATGCAAACATCAGGATGCTTTACGAGGGTGAGTCAAAAATTATCCACACTCTGGCTGTAAAATTTATTTTAATCAACCTTTAGAAAAGACAAATGCATCAGTTTTCAACATAATCTGGCTTTGCAATACACTTTGTCCATCTGTCAATAAGCTTTCGTATTCCCTTATTTAAAAAATGTTGTAGACTGGACTGTGAGCCACAAAGGCACCACTGTCTTCACCTCTTCATCAAAGGTGAATCTTCATCTTTGAAGGGCTGTGTTCAGGGGACCTAGGAAGTTAAAATCAGATGGAGCAAGATCAGGACCTTCCTTGAACTTCTCGATTCATACACACTTCATGACAAAAGACTTTCTCCATACTGTGCACAAAGTCTTCAATCAATATTGGCACCAGGTACACCCTCAGACCACGATCACTGCACCATGTTCTTCTTTCATGCAAACCACAAGTGGGGCAGCTATTTTATCTCACACTATAGCTCTGGTAGCGTAGTGGTTACGAATCGGGCTGCGAACCTTAAGGTCAGCGGTTCGAAACTACCAGCCGCTCCGCGGGAGAAAGATGAGGCTTTCTATTCCCGTAAGGATTTACACCCTCGGAAACCCTGTACAGGGTCGCTATGGGTCAGAACCGACTCGACGGCACTTAACAACAACAACAATAGTTACAAATGAATTGACATAGCATGTTCACACTTGCACATCAGTAACCATGAACGGATAGTGCTGATAAGACACTGTAGCCAACAGAAGTTTTAATATAATCACAGTGTGGATAAATTTGACTCAGTCTAGTATATCCAGATCGGACAAAGGACTCAATTCTCTCAGTGGTAATTTTTGTTGTTGTTAGATGCCATCGAGTCAGTAACGACTCATAGCAACCCTATGTACAACAGAACGAAACATTGCCCTTTCCTGGGTCAACATCACTATTGTTGGCATGCTTAAGCCCATTGATGTTGCCACTTTGCCAATCCATCTTGCTGGGGGGTCTTCCTCTTTTTCTTTGACCTTACCAAGCATGATATCCTTCTCCAGTGATATCCTCCTCCTGAAAATATGTCCAAAGTATAAGAGACAAAGTTTGGCCAAGGAGCACCCTGGCTGTACTTCTTCCAACAAAGATCTGTTGGTTCTTTGGCAGTCTATAGCACTTTCAATATTCTCCTCCAACACCATAACTCAAAAGTATCAATTCTTCTACAGTCTTCCTTACTCATTGTCTGGCTTTTGCATGCATATGAGGTTATTGAAAACACCATGGCTTGGGTCAGGCTCAGCTGAGTCCTCAAACTGACATCTTTGCTCTTCAACACTTTTGAAAAGGTCTTATGCAATAGATTTGCCTAATGTAATACATCGTTTGATTTCATGACTGCTGCTTCTGTGAGTGTTGGTAGTTGATCTAAGAAGAATGAAGTCCTTGAAAACTTCAATCTTTTCTCCATTAATAAGAATGTTGTTTATTGGTTCAGTGGTGAGGATTTTTGTTTTCTTGACATTGAGATGTAATCCATACCGAAGGCTGTGCTCTTTGATCTTCATCAGTAGATGTTTTAAGTCCACTTCACTTTCAGCAAGCAAGGTTGTGTCATGTGCATATGGCAGGTTGTTAATGAGTCTTCCTCCAATCCTGATGCCATATATAAGCCAGCTTCTTGGATTATTTGCTAAGCATACAGGTTGAATGAATATGGTGAAAGAATACAAACCTGTCATGAAACTTTCTTCATTTCAAACCATTCAATGTTCCCGTGTTCTGTTCAAACAACTGCCTCTTGGTCCATGTACAGATTCCACATGAGCACAATTAAGTGTTCTGGAATACTCATACATCTCAATGTTGTCTATAGCTTGTCATGATCCACACAATCGAAAACCTTTTAGTAGTCAATAAAGCACAGGTAAACATCTTTCTGATATTCTCTGCTTTCAGCCAAGATCCATCAACATCAGCATTGTTATCTCTCATTCCATGTCCTCTTCTGAATCCAGTTTGAGCCTCTGGAGGTTCTCTGTCAGTGTATGCTTGAAGCCATTTCTGTATTACCATTAGTAAAACTTTACTCGCATGGGATATCAAAGAGATTTTCCGATGATTTCCGCATTCCATTGGATCACCTCTCTTTGGAATGGGCACAAATACGGATCTCTTCCAATCACTCAGCCAGATAGTTGTCTTCCAAATTCCTTGGCATAGATGAGTGAGTGCCTCCAGTGCTGCCTCACTTTCTTGAAAGATTTCAATTTGTATTCCATCAATTCCTGGTGCCTTGTTCTTTGCCAATTCCTTCAATGCATCTTGGACTTCCTCCTTCAGTATATTGGCTCTTGATCACATGCTCCCTCTAGAAACAGTTGAACATCAACCATTTCCTTTTGGTACAGTGACTCTGTGTATTCCTTCCATCTTCTCTTGATGCTTTTGCATCATTCAATAATTATCCCAAAGGATCTTTCAGTAATGAAAGTCGAGGCTTGAATTTTTTCTTTAGTTCCCCAAACTTGAGAAATGCTGAGCGCGTTCTTCTTTTTTGGCATTCTGACTCTAGATCTTTGCACATTTTATTGTAGTATTTGACTTTGTCTTCTTGAGCTGACCTTTGAAATTTTCTGTTCAGCTCTTGTACCTCCTCATATCTTCTATTTGCTTTAGCATCTCTACATTGGAGAGCAATTTTCTGACATCCATTTTTATCTTTTC
>NW_006408607.1:8860675-8865841 GCF_000296735.1 Chrysochloris asiatica | reverse complement strand
TCTTATGCTGTCTAAAGAAGGTATTTGAAATCAACAAATCATTGATTTTGTACAGTTCGATCATGCAATCTCAAGCATCATTTCTATCACCAAGACCATATTTTCCAACTACTGATCCTTCCTCTTTGTTCCCAACCTTTGCATTCCAATCAACAGTAATGATCAATGCATCTTGATTGCATGTTTGATCAATTTCAGATTAAAGAAGTTGGTAGAATTCTTCTAGTTCATCCTCACTAGTTTCAGTGGTTGGTGCATAAATTTGAATAATAGTGATATTAACTCGGCTTCCCTTAAGTGCATGCATATTATCCTATCACAGATAGCATTGTACCTCATGACTGATCTGAATATGTTTTTTTGACAATGAATGCAACGCCATTCCTCTTCAATCTGTCATTCCCGGCATAGTAAACCATGTGGTTATCAGATTCAAAATGGCCAATACCAGTTCATTTCAGCTCACTAATGCCTAAGATACTGATGTTTATGCATTCCATTTCATTTTTAACAATTTCCAATTTTTCTAGATTCATACTTCGTACATTCCATGTTCCAATTATTAATGGATTTTTATAGCTGTTTCTCTTCATTTTGAGTTGTTCCCCATCAGCAAATGAAGGTCCCGCAGGCTTTATTCCCATAGGCTTTACTCTGTTTGCGTCATCACGGTCAACTCTACTTTGAGGAGACAGCTTTTCCCCTGTTGTATTTTGAGTGCCTTCCAACCTGAGGGGCTCATTTTCCGACACTATATCTGACAGTGTTTCTCTGCTATTCATAAGGTTTTCCGTGACTAAATATTTGGCAGTAGTTCGTCGCTCCTTCTTCCTAGTCTGTCTTTATCTGGAAGCTCATCTGAAACCTGTCCATCATGGGTAATCCTGCTGGTATTTAAAATACCTGTGGCATAGCTTCCAGAATCACAGCAACTCACAAGCCACCACAGTACAACAAACTGACAGATGAGTGGTGGCAATAGGGTTAAAATTTGTCATCAGCCTCCATCTTCCTAAACCAATAGTTGGCAATGAGATCAGCACCAATATGTTTGACTTAGACCAAATGGATTATCTTCCCTGGTCTGGAACCAGCATCCCCTGAAGTATGCAGCTATGGAGTAGGGTGGTGGTGTCATGTGCCATTGAGTTAAATACAAGTTAGAGCAACCCTGTATGATGGAGTGAACTCCTGGGGTGGTGCTTCAGGATAAACACTAGGCTGCTAACTACAAGGTGAGTGGTTCAAACTCATCACCTGCTCCTCAGAAACCCTCTACAGTGATACAGGGTCAGAATCAACTCTATGGCACTTAGCAACAACTTAAGACAGAGTAAAACTGCCCCATAGGGTTACTTAGGCTTGATTGTGCAGTGGTTAAAGCACTTGACAACTAGCCCAGAACTTGGCATTTGAACCCATCAGCCTCTCAATGGGAGGAAGGTTTGGCAGTCTGCTGCTGCACAAATTAATAGCCTTGGAAACCCTATGAGGCCGTTCCACTCTGTCTTTAGAGTTTCTACGAGTCAGAAGCGATTCACTAGCAATGGGCTTTTGGTTTAATCTTTTTGCAGGAGCAGATCACCAGGTTTTTCTCCTATGGAACCAAGCACTTAACAACTGCACTACCAAGCCTTCTTATTTGTTGTTGTCGAGTCAGTTCCAACCCATAGCGACCCTGTATAGGGTTTCCAAGGAGCAGCTGGTAAGCTTGAACTGCCAACCTTGGAGTTCAGACTGCTTTGCAGTCTGCCGCATTAACCCACAGCACACACCAGGAGTCCAAGGCTTCTTATGGAGCAGGGTAAATACAGGAAAACAATAGAATTTTGTTGGAAATGTGAGAAGGAATATTTGTTCCTGACTTCTTATGCTTCCTTCTATGTTGAAGAGAGTCCCTTTAGTAAAGAACTCTGACTCTCTCCACCCCTAGATCCATTCAATTCCGGTTGGTGTAGAGGGAGCCATCAACATGACTCTGACTGGTGAGTTTGACAGGATAAACTCATTGAGCTGAATCCAGCAGCCCATCCAAACCCCTCCTATTGACTGAGTACCCTTGAGAAGCAAGCAATCTCCTCTACTCCTTAGGGCCCCAAACCTGATGGGGAAGATCCCCTGTGCAGGGAAGGCTTTGCTCTTGGGGGGGGGGGGGGGGGGGGGGGAGGCATTCCATTAAGGGAACAGTTACTTCTGGTGCATGGATCAGGAGCACTGAAAAATAAACGAGGTTAAACTATGTGGCAACAATCTTCATGCACTAGCCCAGGCTGCTGGTGCACAGGATGTGGCCCTGTTTTGAGCTTTGGATGTGAGTTTAGGACAGAGTGTTTTAAGCCATTGATTCTAAAAATGCTTATTATGACCCATGCAACTATCTCTTACAAAAAACAGGAGGCTTCAATTGATGAGTCCAGAGCAAAAGGCACTGAACATGATATCTTATCCACTTGACTCACTACTGCTTGTAGAAGGCTCCAAGGGCATGGTCTAAAGAAAAGGCACTGGATATCACCAAAGGGCTGAAGACAAGGTTGGGTTACAGGGTCTCAGCCAGGAAGACACCTTCACCTGGCACAGTTCACATTGATTTTAGCAAGAGCCCCTCTCATCACAGCAAGTGGATGTACGTGTAACAGACACAGAGACTGTCTTAGAATGCAGGTTACTCTTGCTTGACCTTGAACCTTGCCTCAGATTTCCTAAACTAGCCCTGAGACAAAGATTCCTGTGTGAATGCTGTGCAGAGAAGGTACTTCCAGGAGAAACTGATGAGGGGACAGGAGGTTGGGGGACAAGTTGAGTAAGAGTACAATTTCAGGTCAGGTCCCAGCCTCAACCTGAACCCTCATGGGTGTTCTGGAGTGCAAATTATGACACACATCTTGTCCTGATTTTAACAATGGTGGGTATTCATACTCCCCACCAGAGGACTGGGAGTTGGTGCACTGATAATTCTGTGGAGATGGAATATTTTAACACTGTGGACCCTTCGATAGTGAGGCTTGTTGAGGATCTGGTCTGGAATCCCTATAACTTCCGAGACTCGGTATGAATTGCAATGAGTGATGTCCAGCTAGTAACAGCTCTGCTCCACCTGGGACTCCTTTAGCTGAAATTGAGCAGAAGGAGAGGTTGACAAAATGAATTTTGGACTCAATGCAGATGTACTAGCTGGAACTCCAACAGATCTCCGATAGCCTTGACAAGGGAAGCTACACATTAGATCTGGGTTAGAGTGAAAAGAAAGGAAGAGTTCAGGTGGGTGCCTGACAACTTCATGAAGCTTCCCTGCTAATCTTAGCCTCCCTCTCTTGGAATTTCTTTTCCAAAAGAGAAATGAACCCGTCTCACTACAGCAGGTGCCTTTTAATAGGCACAGAGCCTGTCTTAGGATGCAGGTCACTCTTATTTGACCTTGAACCTTGCCTTCGATTTCCTAAGAAGGCCCTGAGACAAGGATTCATGTATGAATGATGTGCAGAGAAGGTACTTCTAGGAGAAACTGGTCAGGGAACAGGGGACAGGAGGTGGGGGAAGCCCAGTAAGGGTGCAGTGTCAGGTCAGGTCTCAGCTTCAGTCTGAACCCTCAGTGCATGGACTCCCCTACTTCTAAGTGGGAATATGAATACCCAGCATTCTTAAAGTCCAGACAAAATGTGTGTCAGCAACATCTGTTCTATTTTATTATTTAATATTTTATTAATCCCCTATAGCAGGTTACCTATACTCAAAGAAAATCATTGCATACTTCAACTAAGGGCGTGTTAGAAGGAATTTTCTAACTGGTAAAAATGTTGGAAATCAAAGTCCTTTTTCCTGTTTTCAGTTTTGATTTGGATCTTTTATTGGAAGAGAGGTTGTTGCTCTTTTCATATGAATATCGTGTGTGCAGCATCTTAGCAATGCATTAACTTTCTTCTGCATTCATTCAGTTCATTCATTCGTTCCTTCAGCAAATATTTGCTCAGTCCCTGTGACCTGTTAAGCACTCTGCCAGACTCTGCAGATATGAAACAAAACAGAGTTCTGTCCTCTGTAAGGTGCCCATTTAGTGGGAGAAGCAAAACAGAGAGATAGATACTACAGTGCAAAGTATCAAACATGATGATAAATGTCTGAACAAAGAAGCTGTGGTATCCCAGAGGAGATCAGTTATTTCTCGGAAACCTGGAGGCAAATGAGCAAATAGCAACACACTCTGCAAAGAGTCACAAAGAAAAGGACCAGGTCCTTGCTCAACTCAAGAGGCCCTGAAGTCATCAGCTGAGTGTTCCAGCTGCCCCTTCTGTTATGAAAAGAAGGCCAGGGGCAAGCACATCTGTGTGCACAAAAAATGAATAAACAGAAGGCTGGAGGTGAGAATGGGATGTGATGAAGCCACCAGTCACACACAAAATCCTTTTTTTTCTTTCAGCTTAAATTCCATTAAAGGAACTGTAGACAAACATCCTTGAAATTTTTCTGTGATTTCCTTTTTTCTTTGTCTTATTTACTGTCTAATTGTGGTTTGATCTTCCTGTTTTTTCTCATGAAGATCCCCTTGTAAAATGTACCCCATAAGTTTAAATCTTACCTTCGAGTCCCATTTAACATTTTCAAAACCACCATGGGTTTTTATGTACATGACCATGGGTATTTAGGTCCTGTGATAAAGTTTTTCTGACTCACTAAAAGGAGGCTGTTGTTCTCTTGTACTGTTTTCTCTCTATAAGCGTTTTGTTATAGTTATGGATGATGAAACCTCAGGAATAGACAGAACCAGCACCTCAAGAAGAGAAAGAAAAAAGGAAAAATGGCCAAAATGACAGATTTTCAAACAGATAATCTCTCAAAGTGTGTCCACTCAGGCACCAGTAGGAGGCTGAGAGATGACTGGCCCAGTGTTGGCAGTGTATCATACTATTCATTTCACTAATTACTTCCTTAATTAACAGCCTCCAAGGAGTGACCACACACAGAGATTTGTTGTTGTTGTTAGGTGCCATTGAGTCAGTACCAACTCATAGTGACCTTAAGCACAGCAGAATGAAACACTGCCTGATCCTGGGCCAACCTCACTACTGTTGTCATGCTTGAGTCCATCGATGCTGCCACTTGGCCAATCCATCTCATTGGGGGTCTTCCTCTTTTTCTATGACCCTCCACCTTACCAAACATGATATC
>NW_006408607.1:8850063-8856090 GCF_000296735.1 Chrysochloris asiatica | reverse complement strand
CAGATGATACAAGGTTACTTTCTGAAAGTGAAGAGGACTTGAAACATTCACTGATGAAGATCAAAGAGCACAGCCTTTGGTATGGATTACATCTCAATGTCAAGAAAACAAAAATCCTCACCACTGGACCAATGAACAACATTCTTATCAATGGAGAAAAGATTGAAGTTGTCAAGGACTTTATTCTTCTTGGATCAATTATCAATACTCACAGAAGCAGCTGTCAAGAAATCAAATGATGTATTGCATTAGGCAAATCTGTTGCACAAGGCCTTTTTAAGGTGTTGAAGAGCTAAGATGTCAGCTTCAGGACTAAGGTGCACCTGACCCAAGCCATGGTATTTTCAATAACCTCATATACATGCGAAAACTGGACAGTGAATAAGGAGGACCATAGAAGAGTTGATGCTTTTGAGTTATGGTGTTAGAGGAGAATATTCAAAGTGCCACGGGCTGCCAAAAGAACCAATAGATCTGTTTTGGAAGAAGTGCAGCCAGAGTGCTCCTTGGAGGTCAGGATGGCCAATCTTCATCTCTTATACTTCAGACATATTGTCAGGAGGAACCAGTCGCTGTAGAAGGATATCATGTTTGGTAAGGTGGAGGGTCAGAGAAAGAGAGGAAGACCCCCAATGAGATGGATTGGCCAAGTGTCAGCATCGATGGACTCAAGCATGGCAACAGTAGTGAGGTTCGCCCAGGATTGGACAGTGTTTCTTTCTGCTGTGCATAAGGTCGGTATGGATCGGTATTGACTCGATGGCATCTAACAACAACAACAATTACAAAATTCTATCATGTGGTCCCCAGCATCATTTCTATCATCAAGACCATATTCTCCAACCACCAATGCTTACTTTTTATTTCACATTCCAATCACCAGTAATTATCAGTGCATCTTGATTGCAAGTTTAATCAATTTCAGAGTGAATACAATTGTAGAATTCTTCAATTTCAACATCACTAGCTTTGGTAATTCGTGTGTAAATTTGAATAATAGTGGTACTGACAGGTCTTCCTTGTAGGCTTATGGATATTATCTAATCACAGACAGCATCTTACTATAGGATAGATCTTGAAATATTCTTTTTGGTAATTAATGAAACACCATTCCTCTTCAATTTGTCATTCCTGGCATAGTAAACCAGGTGATCATCTGATTCAAAATGGCTAATACCAATCCATTTTATCTCAATAATGCCCAGTATAGCAATCCTTATATATTCCATTTCATTTTTGAGAATTTCAAATTTTTCTAGAGTCATACTTTACACATTCTATGTTCTGCTTATTAATGGATGTTTATAGCTGTTTCTTCTCATTTTCACTTGTGGCCCATCAACAAATGAAGGTCCCTAAAGCTTTACTCCATTTGTGTCATCATGGTCAACTCTACTTTGAAGAGGCTGTTCTTCCACATTAGTGTTTTGAGTGCCTTCCAATATGAGGGGCTCATCTTCTGGCACTGTATCTGACAATGTTCCACTGCTATTCATAAGGTTTTCATCAGATAAACATTCAGAAGTTTATTTCTTCTCTGTTGTTAAGGGATCTGTCTCTCTTTCTTCCTGGTCTGTCTTAGTCTGGAAGCTCCACTGAAACCTATCCACCATGGATCACCCTGATGGTATTTCAAATACCAGTGGCATAACTTCCAGTGTCACATCAACATGCAAGCCACCAGAGTCCAACAAACTGACAGACAAGTGGATTCCCAACGTAGACAGGGAGAGAAATGAGCATCAGACATTTCACATCTGAAAACTTCTCTTTACATAATTAAAGAGACAAAGAGGATAAGGTCTTACACTCACATGTCAGCATATCCCATATGGACATTCCCAGCCAAATGTTGACACCTCCCTAAACTCATATTTCCTTGTACCTCATCCTAAATCTTCCACCCTTTTAACTCTTTCTCTCCTATCAAATTGTGGTCAAACTTCGCCTCTCATACTTCAGACATATTGTCAGGAAGGACCAGTTGCTAGAGAAGGATATAATGTTTGGTAAGGTGGAGGGTCAGAGAAAAAGAGGAAGACCCCCAGTGAGATGGAATGGCCAAGTGGTAGCATCAATGGACTCAAGCGTGGCAACAGTAGTGAGGTTGGACCAGGATTGGGCAATGTTTTTTCTGCTGTGCATAAGGTCGCTATGGGTCGTCAGTACCGACTCGATGGCACCTAACCACAAATCTAAGAATCACCTCCCTTCTCATAAAACTAGTTGTTAAGAGCGCTATCATGACTCATGACAACCCCCTGTGTGTCAGAATAGAACTGTGTTCCAGAGAGTTTTCAATGGCTGATTTTTCTACAGTAGATCCCCAGGTCTTTCTTCCCTGGCATCTCAAGGTAGACTCAAACTTCCAAACATTCAGTTAGCAGCTGAGCACTTTAACCATTTCACTACCAAGGACTTGTCTCTTATCATACCCACTGCCATCAAATCAGTTCCAACAGGACAGACAGAGGAGAACTATGCCATCGGAGTTGAGGCGATAAATCTTTACAGAAGAAGACTACCTCATTTCTCTCCTGTGGAGTAGCTGGTGGATTTGAACAGCCAACCTTTCTGTTAGCAGTGCAATGCTTAACCAGCTGTGCCACGAGGGATATCTCTACTCGTCTTGTTGTTGTTAAGTGCCATGAAGTCAGTTCTGACTCATAGTGAGTCTGTATATGAGCAGCTGGTGGTTAGCACTCCAGTGCTTATCCTACAGTGCTATATCAGGGTTCCTGTCTTCTGATAGCAATTGGAAAATTCCAGGCTCTTCTATTTTGCCTATTTCCATAGCCTTTGAAGCATCTGAGAATCATAGCTCTCTCTCCTCCCCTGTTCACTCTATGGATCTGAACAGAGGATGACATTTCAAGTCCTGAGTGTAAGCTCAGAGAGGTTAAAGGAAATGAGGGTATACTTCATTACAAACTGAAGTATTCTTGTGTTTCTCAGGTTCTCTTTGATGGTACATAAGCATTTACAAATACAAATCAAATTTATCTCATATTGTAAAGGTTTATCTCCTCCCTAAATATCCCTGAGTTATAGCCTGCTGTTATCAAAATGATAGCTTTATTATTCTACATAAAGATGCGCACATATCCACATTTGCATTACACTGATCATATTACAAAGCTTTCTTCCTTCATGTGATCCGAGGAGATAACTAGGAGCCATGGTAGCATACTAATTAAATGCTTGTTGCTAACACAAAGACCAGTGGTTTGAACCCATCCATTGTCCCATGGGAAAAACATGGAAGTCTGCTCTCATATGGATTATATCTTTGGAAACCCTATGGGCAGTTCTACTCTATCCTCTAGGGTTGTATTGCATGTAAATCAGCACAACAGTAATTGGTTTTATTTGTTTTGTTTGTTTGTTTGTTTGTTTGTTTGTTTAGTGGATAACTTTGTATTCCATGGATTTTCTCACCTTGGGAAAAAGAACAATTGTTAACAATCCATGAAGTTTGAAGACTAGAGAATCAGCAAATGTTGAGTGAAATTTTATATTAAACTACATTGGGAAATACTTATCTCTACGTTCACTTGTGTGTTTTCTGTGTTTTAGACTTCCAAGATCTCAAGAGAGCTTGAGTAGCAACCCTATGCTTCAGCCAAATGCACTGAGCAGAAACCAATTTATATTAGGCAACTTACTAATGATTAGATGGTAGTGGAAAATAGAAACAGAGGAAAAGAAGTGAGACAAATGAACAGGAGGTTGGATGTTAAGAGGCAAGGAGAACAGACAGACTATGAGGAGTTGTCAGTAGTGGGCATGAGGGAGAAATTTTTAAAAACAGGAAATTCTATTCTGTATTTTTAGTTTTTCATGATGTGCTTCAACATATTCCTCCTCCACATTCTCCATGTCCAACCAGTATCCCTGAATTTTCAATAAAGTTCTACCCTAACCTAATTTCTGCCTTGTGTGAGTAAGGTTCTAAGAAACTCAAAGAAAATGCACTTCATCCATGTGCAGTTGATATGAGCCAAAGAAGAGAACAGGAGTAAGAAAGGGGATATAAGCAATAAAGACAATTCAGCAGAAACATGAAATGAGAGCAAGAGGTGAACAGAAAAAATATAAATGCCTAAAGATTAAATTGGAATAATAGGATAAAATTTAGGTCTTCATCATCAGGAATATTATGATTCCACCCAATTTAACTTAATTGTAAAGGACTGTGTGAATGCAGTGGGTGGAGGAAATTGTGAACTTCCTCAGACAAGTGACTTTAGTGATACTTGCTCCTGGTTAGAGTGTAGAAAGTTGCAAGACTGTCATGCTCACACTACATAACAAGAACAAGCCATTGTTGTTGTTAAGTGTCATTGAGTTGCTTCCAACTCATAGTGAATCTGTATAGGGTTTCTGAAGAACAGCTGGTGAGTTTTAACTGTCAACCTTGCAATTCAAACCAACCTTGAGGTTCAATCCTTATCCTACAGTGCTACACCAGGACTCATATTCATAATTTTGTTTTGGTTTTCAGAACTGTCATGAATTGATTGTGTACCCTGAAAATATATATGGCAACTTGGCTGGGCCATGATTTTCAATGGCTTGGCAGTTATAGTGCAATCTGGAATTGTGTAATAATGTAATTGTTCCCCATGATGTGCTAAGTCAATTAGTTGTAAGCTCTCTTGAGATCTTGGAAGTCTAATACACAGAAAACACACAAGTGAACATAAAGGTAAGTATTCCCCAACCTAGTAAATATAAATTTTCACTCATAACCCTGATTCCATGTAAGGGGAGCTCCCTGGGCATGTGGCTTGCATCAACTTTTATCTTACAAGAGATAAAAGGAGAGAGAGGGAAGCTGAGGTCAGGAGGCCTTGACCATCACCAACAAAGAAGAGCCAGAGCAAAGTGTGTCCTGTGGTTCTGGAGTTCTGGTATTGAGACCCTCAAAACCCAAAGAAAGATTGATGCCAAGAGACAGGGAGATCTCCAAAGGATGCTTAGCCTACAGATGTTGAAAGGAGACAAGGATCTTCCTTTTAAAATGTAAACTGAAAAAGAGAAAAAACCTTCCTCTAGAGTTGACACCCTGAATTCAGATTCTAACCTTTTCGAATGTCAGAGAGTAAATTTGCGTTTGTTAAAGCCACCTATTTGTAGTATTTCTATTACAGCATTACTAGAAAAGACAATAATCCACCAAAGGTTAAAGACAAATGAACTAAATCCTAAAGAATTGCAAGCCCTTCCTCAGAGAGAAGAAAGGACCCACCAAACTCATTGCCATAAAGCCAATTCTGACTCTCAGTGACCTGGTAAGGATTTCCAAGACTATAAATCTTTACAGGAGCAAAAAGCATCATCTTTCTTCTGAGCAGTAGTTGGTGAATTTGAACTGCCGCTATTGCAGTTAGCAGTCCAGTGCTTATTCTGCATTGTCACAGCTACCTTTATTCATGGTGGTACAATGAAAGGAAAAGAAGTTGGAAATCACTGGAGGTAAGAAGACAACAGCTGTCCTTTCTGTGAACTTTTAATAATCACATGTAGATTCAAATTATGGATTAGAATCCCAAATCGTCCCAATAACACAATGAGTCTGTACCCACTTGCCAAAACGTTTCCAAGGACCTTCTCTAAATGCATAGATTGTCAACTAAGGATTGGAAAAAAATACTTTAGAGAAATCCCAAACCTTCATGGAGTACAAAGAAGACTAGAGACAGGGACATTGGCCTTAACCAACCACACTACAGATGGCCAATGAAGACGGAGAACAGAACGGCAGGACTGACATTTTTCAAGGTGGCACTGTGGGTTAATGCGCCAGACTGCAAAGCCATTTGAACTGCAAGATTGGTGATTCAAGTTCACCAGTTGCTCCATGGAAACCCTATACAGGGTCGCTATGGGTTGGAACCAACTCATTAGCACTTAACAACAACAACAACTGTTAGGATAGGATGGGAAATGAGAGAGAGCTCAAAAAGTCAGTATATGGGCTATAAAAATACATTGACAGAGAACTTCCAGATGTTCAAGCCAGAT
>NW_006408607.1:8846274-8849963 GCF_000296735.1 Chrysochloris asiatica | reverse complement strand
CCTAACAATATGTCCGAAGTATGAGAGACGAAGTTTGGCCATCCTGGCCTCCAAGGAGCATTCTGGCTGCACATCTTCCAACACAGATCTGTTGGTGCTTTTGGTAGCCCAACACAGAGATTACTCAGCTCCTTACTTGATGCAATAATAGAATCGTAATTCCCAAAGCAGTTGTTAGATGCTATCAAGTCAGTTTCAACTCACAGCAAACCTAAGCACAAGAGAACACTGCCCGCCCAGTGCCATCGTCACAACTATTGTTACATTTAGGCCTGTTGCTGCTGCCACTGTGTGAATCCATTTCACTGTGTCAATCCATTTCATTGGGGCTCTTCTACTTTTTCACGGACCCTCCACTTTGCCAAGCATGATGGCCTTATCCAGGGACTGGTCCCTCATGATAAAATGTCCAAAGTATGAACAATGAAGTCTCATCATGCTAGCTTCTAAAGCATTCTCGTTGTACTTGTTTCAAGACAGAATTGCTTATCTTCTGTCAGTCCATGGTACTTTTAATACTCTTCTTCAACACCATAATTCAAAAGCATCAGTTAGTCTGCGGGAGTCCCGGTGTGGCACCATGGGCTAATGCGTCAGACTGCAAAGTCATTTTAACTGTAAGGTCAGTGGTTCACGCTCACAAGCTGCTCCTTGGAAACCCTATACAGGGTCGCTATGAGTCCAAATCGACTCGATAGCACTTAACAACAACAACATTCCTTATTCAAAGTCTGACTTTTACATGCATATAAGGTGGCTGACAAACCATGGCTTGGGTCAGGTGCTCCTTAGTCCTCAAAATGACATCTATACTCTTTAACACATTGTCTTGTGCAGCAGATTTGCATAATGCAGTGCGATGTTTGATTCTTTGACTGCTACTTCCATGAGTGTTTGATTGTGGAGCCAATGAAGTCTTTGACAACCACAATCTTTTCTCCATTTATCATAATGTTAGTTATTAGTTCAATAGTGAGGATTTTTATTTTCTTTACATTGAGGAGTAATCCATACTGAAGGCTTTGGGTGTTGATTGTCATCAGTAAGTATTTTAAATACTCTCTGCTTTCAGCAAGCATAATTGTATCATCTGCATATCACAGGTTATTAATGAGTTTTCCTCCAGTCCTGATGGCACACTCATCATCAAATCCATTTTCTCAGATTATTTGCTCAGCATACAGACTGAATAAATATGGTGAAAGGATACAGCCCTAGTGCACACCTGTCCTGATTTTAAGTCATTGAGTATCCCCTTGTTCTAACAACTGCCTTTAGTCTATGTACAGGTTCCTCATGAGCACAATGAAGTGGTCTAGAATCCCCATTCTTCACAATGTTATCCACATTTTGTCATGATTCACACAGTTTAAAGCCTTTGTATAGCCAATAAAGTATAAATAAATGTCTTTCTGGTATTCTCTGCTTTCAGCCAAAAATCCATCTGACCTCAATAATGATATCCCTACATCCATGTCCACTTCTGCTTAAATTTCTGGCCCTGTCAATGTACTGTTGTAAAAATTTTTTAATTATATTCAGCAAAATTTTACTTACATGTGATATTAATGATATTGTTAGATGATTTCTTCATTCCAGTGGGTCACCTCTCTTTGGAATGGGCACAAATATGGATCTGTCCCAATCATCTAGCAAAGCAGTTGTCTTCCAAATTTCTAGACATAGAATAGTGAGTGCCTCTAGTGCCGCATCAGTTTGTTGAAAGATTTCAATTTGTATTCCATCAATTCCTGGTGCCTTATTTTTTTTTTTTCCAGTGTCTTCAATGATCCTTGGACTTCTTCCTTCAGTATCATTGGCTCTTGATCATATGCCACCTCTTGAAAGGGTTGAACATTCATTTCTTTTTTATACACTTGACTCTTTTGATGCTGTCTGCATCATTTAATATATTGCCCAAAGAATCCTTCAGTATTAAGTCAAGGCTTGAATTTTTTTTTTTTCTTCAATTCTTTGAACTTTACAATGCTGAACAGGGTTTTCCCTTTTCATTTTCTAACTCTAGAGACCATTCCATTATTATATTTGACTTTGTCTTC
This sequence comes from Chrysochloris asiatica, assembly GCF_000296735.1. NCBI lineage: Eukaryota > Metazoa > Chordata > Mammalia > Afrosoricida > Chrysochloridae > Chrysochloris > Chrysochloris asiatica. The sequence continues at coordinate 8,847,903 of NW_006408607.1, read as the reverse complement.
TCAAGCTGCTCTTTGAAATTTTCTATTCAGCTCTTTTACCTCCTTATTTATTTCATATGTTTTAGCATCTCTATGCTCAAGAGCAAGTTTCAGAGTGACTTCTGACATCCACTTTGAACTTTCCTATCTTCCCTGTCTTTTTAATAACCTTTTGCTTTTTTCCCATGTGATGTTGTTGATGCCATCCCACAAATCTCTGGTCTTTGGTCTTCAGTGTTTAATACATCAAATCTGTTCTTGAGATAGTTTTTAAATTCAAGTGGAATATATTCAAGATCACGTTTTCACTCTTTTTAACTTGTTTTCATTTTTTTTCAGCTTCAGTCTGAACTTGCATATCAACAATTGATGATCTGTACCACAGTCTTGTTTTGACTAAAGATATGGTCCTTTTCCACTTTCTTTTCCTACAGATATAGTCCAGTTGATTCCTGTGTATGCTATCTGATGAGGTTCCTGTGTATAGTCACCTTTTATAGTTGTTTTAAAAATGTGTTTACAATGAATAAGCCATTGTTATTACAAAATACACCATCACTCATCTGTCAGTTTGTCATACTGTGGTGGCTTCTGGGTTGCTGTGATTCTGAAAGCTATGCCACCAGTATTTTAAATCCCAGTAGGGTCACCCTTGGTGAACAGGTTTCAGATGAGCTTCCAGACAAAGACAGACTAGGAAGAGGGAGTGCTGAACTACTTCCAAATATTTAGTCACTGAAAACCTTAAGAATAGCAGAGAAACACTGTCAATTATAGTTCCAGAAAATGAGCCCCTCAGGTTGGAAGGCACTCAAAATGTGACTGGGGAAGAGATGCCTCCTCAAAGTAGAGTTGAACATGGTGATATGAATAGAGGAAAGCTCGTGGGAGAAAAGCCCACAGAACCTTCATTTGCTGATGGGGCACAACTCAAAATGAAGAGAAACAGCTTTAAACATCCATTGAAAATCAGAACATGGAATGTATGAAGGATGAATCTGGGAAAATTGGAAGTTGTCAAAAATGAAATGGAACACATAGACATCAATATCTTAGGCATTAGTGAGCTGAAATGGACTGGAAATAGCCATTTTGAATCTGACAACTGCACACACGGTTTACTATACCAGGAATGACAAATTGAAGAGGAATGGTGTTGCATTCATTGTCAAAAAGAACATGAAGTACAACTCTATCTGTGACAGGATAATATCATGCACCTACAGGGAAGCCCTGTTAATACCACTATTATTCAGAGTTATGCACCAACCACTAAAGTCAGTGAGGATGAAATAGAAGAATTCTACCAACTTCTTCAATCGATCAAATATGCATTCAAGATGCATTGATCATTACTGATGATTGGAATGCAAAGTTGGGAGTAAAAAGGAAGTATCAGTAGTTGAAAAATATGGCCTTGGTGGTAGAAATGATGCTGGTGAACACATGATAGAATTCTGCAAAACCAGTGATTTGTTTATTTCAAATACCTTCTTTAGACAGCATAAGAGATGACTATACACATGGGCTTCACCAGATAGCATACATAGAAATCAAATTGACTACATTTGCGGAAAGAGACGATGGAAAAGCTCCTTATCATCAGTCAAAACAAGGCCAGAGCAGACTGTGGAACAGACTATCAATTAC
>NW_006408607.1:8844909-8846174 GCF_000296735.1 Chrysochloris asiatica | reverse complement strand
TGGACAGTGAATAAGGAAGACCTTAGAAGAATTGATGCTTTTGAGTTATGGTGTTGGAGGAGAATATTGAAAGTGCCATGGGCTGCTAAAAGAACAAACAGACATGTGTTGGAAGAAGTACAGCCAGAGTGATCTTTGGAGGCCAAGATGGCCAAACTTCATCTCTCATACTTTGGACATATTGTCAGGAGGGACCAGTCACTGGAGAAGGATATCATGTTTCGTAAAGTGGAGGGTCAGAGAAAAAGAGGAAGACCCTTAGCAAGATGGATTGGCAAAGTGACAGCATTAATGGGCTCAAGCGTGGTAACAATTATGAGGTTGGCCCAGGACCAGGCATTGTTTCATTCTGTTGTACATAGGGATGTTATGAGTCAGTACTGAATCAATGGCACCTAACAACAACAACAACAGTACTGTTGAAAACACTATATTAAGTGAAATAAATCAGACATGAAAGGACAAATACTATATGATTCTACCTATCTGAAATATCTAGAATAGGCAAATGCCTATAGCCAGGAAGTAGATTCGAGGTTACCAGGAACTGGGAGAAAGAGAACTGGAGAGTTAGTGCTCAATGGGTACAGAGTTTCTGCTTGAGGTCATGAAAAAATTTAGAAAAAGGTAGTGCTGGTGATTGTACATCACTATGAATGGAATTCGTGTTACTGAACTGTATACTTAAAATAGTTGAAATTGGAAACTCAATGCTTTATGTATATTATCACAACAAAAAATTTTAAGTTAATTCAATACGGTTACTGCTATTGTTAGGAGGTGTTGTTAAGTCAGTTCTGACCATTTTGTTCCTATGTGCAAGAGAACAAAACACTGCCCAGTCTTCGCTGTGCCTTCCTCACAGTCATTGATTGCTACATTGGAGCCCATTGTTGCAGCTGATCCTCTACTTTACCAGGAGTCCTGGTATAGTGCTGCAAGTTGATGTGCTGGACCGCAAGGTATATTTGAACCACAGCATCAAGCTCACCAGCTGCTACAACAACTACTGTACCAAGCACGATTCCCTTCTCCAGGGATTGTTGTTTTTGGTAAGTGCCATTGATTTGGTTCCAACTCATAGCGATCCTGTATAGGGTTTCGAAGGAGTCACTGGTGGGTTTGAACTGCTGACCTCGTGGTTCACAGTCTAGTGCTGATCCTACAGCACCATCCCAGGAGTCCTCTCCAGGAACTAGTCTCTCCTAATAACATGTCCAAGGAGTCCTGGTGTGACATTGCAGGATAATGCACTGAATCGCAAG
>NW_006408607.1:8826823-8843774 GCF_000296735.1 Chrysochloris asiatica | reverse complement strand
CAACTGGTAGGTTTGAATCATCAACTTTGTAAACAATCCAGTTGATCCTACAGCACCCCACCAGAAGGTCTAAAATTGTGTCCCTAAATGCAAGTGACAATGTTGCAACCCATCTGTATCAAGTCAGGAGAAGGGGATGAATCTGAAGGACTACACATAGGAAGTCATTCCAGGTCAGATCTGGATGTGATACATATCAATGGTTCTCAAACTGTAAGATGCATCAGGCAACACTTGGAAAGCAAGCATATAAATTCCTGGACTCCATCTCCAAGGGTTATGACTCAGTAAGTCTGTCTATGGTGGAGCTCAAGAATCTACATTTCCAACAAGCTCCCAAGTGGTGCTGATGTTGCTGGTCTGCGGACCACTCTTTGAGTCACACTTGCACGTGTCAATTCAGCTTACATTTCATTGTCTCTATCAGTTGTCATCGAGGTGACACTGATCCATGAAGACCCTATGTGTATTAGAGGAGAGTTTCCAGTGGCTGATTGATTGGAAGCAGATTACCAGGCCTTTCTTCTGAGATGACTCTAGGTAGACTAGAATCTCCAACATTGTGGTTAACAGTCAAGTACATTTATCATTTGTACCTATTCAGGGATATTTTTATTATCCAGAACTCAATAATAAAGCCATAATTAACTACAAAAGACTCTGGTAAAGATAGTCCTGCCAGATGCTAAGAAAGAAGAGGAAATGGGTTTGATGAGCAATCTCTACCATGTAATTTTTTTAATTACTCACTTCCCATCCAGACATCCAAGGAATAAGGAAATCAAGTGAGAAATATTTACACATTCAGATTACAACTCCTTCTCCTAGTCAATCCCCTAGCCTGTCTAAGATTTCTCACTTAAGAATTCACAGTCAATTAGGAAAAGATCAATAGCTATATTTTGAAACTGTGTTATTATATCCTAACAAACAGGCTACAAATGAGAAAAGGAAATAAAAGAGCAAGAAAAACACACATTCATAATATTAGGCAAGGAGACCACATTTGTGTACCAAGATCTAAGCAAACCCACTCGTGCAAATGGAAATGCTAATGGGTCCTTAACTCTTGATAAAATATTAGCAGTGCTCTAAGGACGGTCCCTCATCTCCAGGAGATCATGCTTAATGGCTCTAACTTCCTGACCTTTAAGATTTTACTTATATTTTTCAAGACGCCCCTGAGAGTCCTTACTCTGTTCCCTGTTAGTCACTGGTCATGGTATAACAATGTGATGTGATATAAGTAATTGCTCCTAACAGCCATCACCCTCCAGGGTTTCTTTCTACCATAGAAAGATTGTGTCTCCAAGATTGGAGGGAGTTGGAGAGGTCATTTAGTCTCTTCTGGCCTTGAGGCTGGAATGTACTTACAAGCTACCCCAAAGAAATAGAAATCTGAAGTTCCCTCAGTAACCCTTTCCAATTTTCATTCACTCTCCCTAGTAGGGAATTCTATTTAACCTAAGTCTCTCTCATTCCAGTTCATTGACTTTTCTCTGTTATGGACTGAATGTTTTGTTGCTATTGTGTGCCACCAAGTCAGTTCCAACTCAGAGACTCTGAATAGAATTTCCAAGCGCAGCTGATGGTTTTGAACAGCCAACCTTAGCAGACCAGTGTTTATTGTTGTTGTTTGCGACTGAGTCAGTTCCAGCTCAGAGTAACGCTGTGGGGTTAACAAGGAACAGCTAGCTGGTGGGTGTGATCCTGGGGTTAGCAGGCCAGTGTTTATTCTATACCACCACACCCCAAAAATATGTGTCATAAACCCTAACCTCTATGCCTTTGGTTACAATTTCATTTAGGAATGGATGACCTTTGTTATGTTTATAAAACATGATTAGTTTAGCGTTGATCTCCTAATCTCTTTTTTGTTTGTTTGCTAGAAAAATACAGATATAACAAAACATAAGGTAAACTCTAGGTACCTCTGAGCCAGTCTCATTTCAGATATAAGATGGTGGGATGGAAACAAGAATAATAGGGAGAAAGTGAGATGCCTGATCTTACATGGAGGAAATTGTAATCAATTGGATTAAAACAAAGTATATGATTTATTGAATATAAAACTGATGTTCTGGTCTAAAACCTTCACTCAATGCACAATGAAAAGTTCAAAGAGAGAGGGAGAGATTAAACAAGCAAGCAGATGCAGAGAAGGGGAAGAAGGATGACAAGCCACCTGAACATCACCCAAGAGCAGAAACTTTGAGAGACAAGGACTTTCCTCCGGAACCAACAAAGAAAAAGCCCCTTTCCCCCAGAGTCAGCTCCCTGAACTGGGACTTCTAGTATCCTAAACTGTGAGAAAAAAAAATCTGTTTGTTAAAACCGATTCATTTACAGTATTTGAGTTATAGCAGCAGTAAATAATAAGTATATTCTCATTTTATCCTCAGGAGAACAAAGTCTTTCAAGGATTTACAGGTCAAATGCATAAGCTAACTTTATTAAGTACCAAGTTGAAGAAGTATATCAAAAGTGCCACAGACTTCCAGAAGAACAAACAAATCTGTGTTGGAAGATGTACAGCTAGAATGCTCCTAAGGAGCAAGGATGGCAAACCTTCATCTCTCCTTCTGCAGACATATTTTCAGGAAGCCCCAGTCTGAAGAAGAACATCATGGTTGGTAAAGTTCATTGAAAAAGACAAAAACCCTCAATGAGATGGATTGAGAAAGCAGCAGTAGCAGTGGTCTCGAGTGAAGAAACAATTGTGGGCATGGCACAAGACCAGGCAATGCTTTGCTGTTATTCATACGGCTGCTGTAAGTTGGAACTGACCCAAGGACACCTAACAACAAGTAGTAACAGGTTATACGACAGGCCCTCTGCTTAACACTGAAGGTATAAAGACAGACAAGTCTGTTGACTTGTTGTTGTTACGTGCTATCAAGTTAGCGCTGACTCACAGCAACCTTATTTACAAGGAACGAAACACTGATGGGTCCTATGCCAACCTTACAGCTGTTACTATGCTTAAATCCATTGATGCTATCACTGTGCCAATCCATCTTGCGGGAGGTCTTCCTCTTTTTCTTTGACCCTCCACTTTACCAAACACGATAACCTTCTCCATGAATTGGTCCCTCCTGACAGTATGTCCGAAGTATAAGCAACAAAGTCTGGCCATCCTGGCTTCCAAGGAGCATTCTGACTGTACTTCTTTCAACACAGATTTATTTTTTCTTTTGGCAGTCTGAGCTACTTTTAATATTCTCCTCCAACACTATAACTCAAAGGCATCGATTCTTCTATGGTCTTCCTTATTAATTGTCCATCTTTCACATGCATATGAGGTTATTGAAAATGCCATGGCTTAGGTTGTTGTTGTTGTTAGGTGTCATCAAGTTAGTGCTGACCCATAGCAACCTTATGCACAGCAGAACGAAACACTGCCCGATCCTGGGAAAATCTCACTGCTGTTGCCACGTTTGAGTCCATCGATGCTGCCACTTGGCCAATCCATGTTGTTGGGGGTCTTCCTCTCTGTCTCTGACTCCCCACCTTACCAAACATGATACCCTTCTCCAGTGACTGCTCCCTCCTGACAATATGTCTGAAGTATGAGAGACGAAGTTCAGCCATCTTGGCCTCCAAGGAGCACTCTGGATGCTCTTCTTCCAACACAGATCTATTGGTTCTTTTAGCAAGCCATGGACCTTTCAATATTCCCCTCCAAAACCATAACTCAAAAGCAACAATTCTTCCACGGTCTTCCTTATTCACTGTCCAGTTTTCACATGCATATGAGGTTATTGAAAATATCATGGCTTGGGTCAGGCGCACCTTAGTCCTCAAGCTGACAACTTTGCTCTTCAGCACTTTAAAATGGTCTTGTGCAACAGATTTGCCTAATGCAATACATCGTTTGATTTCTTGATAGCTGCTTCTGTAATTGTTGATAGTTGATCCAAGAAGAATGAAGACCTTGACAACGGTAATCTTTTCTCCATTGATAAGAATGTTGTTTATTGGTCCACTGGTGCGATTTTTTGTTTTCTTGACATTGAGATGTAATCCGTACCGAAGGCTGTGCTCTTGGATCTTCATCAGTAATTGTTTTAAGTCCTCTTCACTTTCTGCAAGCAAGCTTGTTTCATCTGCATATCGCAGGTTGGTAATGAATCTTCCTCCAATCCTGATGCCATGTTTTTCTTCATAGAACCCAACTTCTTGGATTATTTGCTTAGCATACAGGTTGAATAAGTATGGTGAAAGAATGCAACTTTGTCACACACCTTTCTTAATTTTAAACCATTCAGTGTTCCCATGTTCTGTTCGAACAACTGCCTCTTGGTCCGGGTACAGATTCCTCATAAGCACAATTAAGTGTTCCAGAACACTCATATTTCATAATGTTGTCCATAGCTTGTCATGATCCACACAATCGAAAGCCTTTGTGGAGTCAATAAAGTACAGGTAAACATCTTTCTGGTATTCTCTGCTTTCAGCCAAGTTCCATCTGATACCAGCAGTGATATCCATCAATCCATGTCCTTGTCTGAATCCAGCTTGAACCTCTGGCAGTTCCCTGTCAACAGTCAGTTGCCACCATTTTGAATTATCCTTAACAAAATGTTACTTGCATGCTGTATTAGTGATAATGTCCAATGATTTCCACATTCTGTTGAGTCACTTCTCTTTGGAATGGGCACAAATATGAATTTCTTTCCTATTGACTGGTAAATAGGTAATAGTTTGTTGGTAATAACTACATACAAATATTTTCAAATAATATTCTTTAAAAAATGTATTCCATAGTTCCTCCTTAACTATGAAACTCAGAGCAATATAGACACAAAGGTGTTCTCTTTTAAGAGTCAACTAAAATTTGACTTCCAGCATTTGGAGGAATATTCTCACAGCATTCTGTGGGCTGGTTGAGTGAGATTAACTTGACTAAGCTTCTAGAAAATGATCCTCAGCACATTCTCAATCTCAATCCCATTGTCAAGGATTTGTTGAGCATCATCTCCAATTGAACCTTGAGCTACGTACTATAGCTGGCACAAATGACAAGACACAGATTCTCGCCTTCTGGCAACTAAGAGAACAATAGTTTATTTCAAGGTTGCAGATTATGTTTCCTCTGCTTGTTAAATCTTTTGGCTGATGGTAGCTATACTGAGTGTTGTATTGACCATTCAGAAGCTTGACCTAAAGCCAGTTGGAAAGTTCTAGAACTAATTAGCAATGTCTGCCAGGAACATGGAATATGGGGGTGGCAGACTGATTTCCAAGTGTTTTCAATTCTCATCTAGTATTTCAGACTGGGCTTTACCTGTAGAGGGAATAACTACTTCTTCAGTCAACCACTTTCCATCATCAAAGTCTCCTTAAGGCCATCTTCTTGTTGTTGTTGTTAACTGCTGTTAAGTGCTGTCTAGTCAGTTCCGACCCATAGCGACCCTGTATAGGATTTCCAAGGAGAGACTAATGTGCTTGAACCGCCGACCTTGTGGTTCAAACTGACTTTGCTATCCAGTGCAGTAACCCACAGTGCCACACCAGAACTCCTCGGGCCCTGTTGTTGTTGTTGTTGTTGTTGTTGTTAGGTGGCATTGAGTCGGTACTGACTTATAGTGACCCTATGCACAGCAGAATGAAACACTGCCCGGTCCTGGGCCAACCTCACAATTTTTGCCATGCTTGAGCCCATTGATGCTGCCACTTTGCCAATCCATCTCACTGGGGTTGCAGATGATACAACCTTGCTTGTTGAACATGAAGAGGACTTAAAGTATTTACTGGTAAAGATCAAAGATCACAGCCTTCAGTATGGATTACATCTCAATGTAAAGAAAACAAAAATCCTCACCACTAGAGGTAAAAAGACTGAAGAGAAAAGATTGAAGTTGTCAAGGACTTCATTTTTCTTGGATCAACTATCAACACTCATGGAAGCAGCGGTCAAGAAATCAAATGACATATTCCATTAGGCAAATCTGCTACACAAGGCCTTAAAGTGTTGAAGAGCAAAGCTGTCAGCTTGAGGACTAAGGTGTGCCTGACCCAAGCTATGGTATTTTCAGTAACCTCAGGCCCAAGAACAGGCCACTGAGGCTTCAAGGATTGATTGTCTGTCTCTTACATGTCTACTAACATTCAAAAGAGGGAAGCAAGAATTCCCCTTAGTTTTCTTTCTTCTTTTCAAAAGAACATTCAAATTTTATGTGGTGATTTCTGAAACTGAAAGATACAAGGTCAGTTTACAGCAACAAGCATCGCAATAGCCAAGTTAAGTTTTTTGGTTTGGATTTTTATTTCTTTTTTCCATTTTTCCTGGGAGTTTTCTCACTATGAATCTAACTTCTCCTACTAAAGGCCTCTGTGGCTCTCCATTTAACATCGTGACCTAAGAATGAGCAAACTGGTTTTTTTCCAAGATAGTCTGACATTTTTATAAAGAACTGTATTAACATCTAAATCAGAAAAAAAGGAATAATTAAGAAATGCAAATTGTGTAAAAAGAATTCAGATTTGTAAACATACTTGTAAATCACAATGAAGGGAAATGAGACCCAAAATCCCTTATCCACAATGAACTGCCTTCCTGTTGGGGAAGTCTTCATTCACATCTCTCAGGAGGTGACCTCAGATGACTTCTAGTCATCCTAATACCTACCGGGTAACTAGTCCAAGGGCACATTCCAACTCCCTTTCCCTACAACCCATCTCCTTCCTCCTCAATATTAGATTTAGCCACTCACCCAGCTCCCAAGAAATATTTATAACAGTAGTGAATAGTACCAACTGAGACAAGTCAAGGATATTATTTTTAATCTGTTCTATAGACTCCTTTTATTTAGTTATTCTTGAGCTCCCAGTTTATTTTGTTGTTATTTGTCTTCAAGTTAGCTCCAACTCATAACAGCTCCATGTAAAATCCAACTCATGACAAGTCCACATACAATGGCATAAAAGGCTGCCTGGCCCTGTTATGTTCACAAACATTTGTAGGGTCAGCTCGGTTGTTGTGGTCACTGTGTCTCTTGAATACCTTTCAGTCTAGGGGACTCATCTCCCAACACTGTAACAGACAGTATTCTGTTGGGATCCACAGAGTTTCCATTGACTTATTTATTAAAGTGCCTTTCTTCCTAATCTACCTTAGTCTAGAGAATCCACTAGACCCTATTTTCCACTGGTGACCCTGCTGGTATTTGAATTGTAGGTAGCATAACTTTCAACATCATAACAACATGCAAGCCACAGGTGAGTGGTGTCTCTACCCATTTTACACATAAAGCAATTGTCTTTAAAAAGTCTACCCGCAGAAATTTTAGTATACTCTAACTCACTAATCTGGGTTTGGCAAGTGGACTCTGGTTGCAAATTAGAAGTCTAAGGCTGTTCCAGGCTCAGTAGGGAAGAGTGCAATGACTAATTAGCCATGTTGGCCATGGATGCAGGACATCCATTGGCATTATGCACATGACATATTTGACACCCACAACTTTAATTGTGTAGTAACCATAGCACCAATCCAGAGTGAGCAAATTAGAAAAGGGCCCTTGTTTGTTTGGGTTTTTTTTTTTCTTTGATGGACTACACCAACAAGCATTTGTATATTCCACAAGAGAAAGCAGTTGCAACAATCAAAGAGATATCTAGTCTGGTGATAAATCTGCTTTTTAAATTAACAATAGGGCTCTGCCATTATTTTTGTTCTACCTGCACCTAAAACATCGGCCCCCTTTAAGAAAACTCTTCCTTCTTCTCATGGTACTGCTATGTGTCTTTTTCTCTCATGAATATGTAGAATGCTGTGATGATCATGTTCCTCAACATAATCAGGTTAAAACTGCTGCTATCAGGCAGTTTTCATGGCCAATGAGCCCACCAGCTTCTGAGTAAAATTGAAAAGAGTTATTGGGTTGAAAAATCAAATGGACACTATCACAAATTAATCTTTTCCTAACTAATAAAGGCTGTATGTTTAAAATCCAAAGTAATCATATTACTAAGGTTTAAAAAAGAAAAAAGACTCATGATTTCACTTTACCAACAAATATCCAAACTTCAGGTGTGGAGTTATAGGATCAGCACTGGACTGTGAATCACAAGGTCAGCAGTTCAAACTCACCAACTGCTCCTCAGAAACACTATACAGGGTCGCTGTGAGTTAGAACCAACTCAATGGCACTTAACAACAACAACAACAAATATCCGGGATTTTTATAGCAAGCACTCTCACAATGAGAATAAAATCAAAGTCAAGTATGCTATATCTAGAGTTCTGTTCCTTTCTTCATCTCACACGTAGTGTAAAGTGGGAGAAAACACTTGTCTCAGTATGTTTTTATAACAGAGGCAACTATATCAAAGAGATTATACAAAATTTAAAAATTAATAGTGAAAAAAAGGCAAAAAGTTATCCTGCATGTTGTTATAATTCTAGGTTGTTGTTGTTAAGTGCCGCAAGTCAGTCCTGACCCATATTGTCCCTGCTATATAACGTTTCAGAGGTTGTACATCACACAAGAGCAAAAGTCCCATCTTTCTCCTGCAGAACAGCTCTTGGAATAGAGCCCCTGACCTTAGCAGTCCAGTGTTTATCCTACAGCACCACCACTGCTCCCTAGGTAGAAATGTTGTTTAGTGCCATCAAGTCGATTCCAACTCATAGTGACCCTGCATAGGATTACTAAGGAACTGCTGGTGAACTTGAACCACTGACCTTGTGGATCAAACTGACCTTGCAGTCTAGTGCATTATCCTGCAGTGCCACACCAGGATTCCTAGGTAGAAATAGGAAACATGAAAATATGAAGAAAGCAGGAATAGATTCTCCAGTACTTACAGCATCTATCAATATTTATCAACACCATGTTGAGATGTTCCTATGAATCTCAAGGTGTTCAGAAGATGAATCCTCCACCCCTTTGGTAAAAAATAGCCTAGGCACAAGAAAGAGGAAGTAAGTACAAGGGAGATGAAGTTTTGTCTGATTATTAAGTAGACTAACTCTTGATATCACTAGTATCATCACTAAGGCATCATCAAGAATTTAGAAATAAGGAAAATAAAATTGAAGGTAGGACTTGAGTTATAAAAAATGGGATAAGCAAAGTTAATTCAAAGAGATAAAACAAAAAACTAGTATAACTAACTCCCTTAACTCAGATGCCATATTGAACAAGCAAGTTTTCAATAGAACTTATTTTAATTTTTTTTATTGTTGAGAATATACACAGCAGAGCATACACCAATACTTCTCCCTGTACAAGTCAGTGATGTTGCCAAACTGAAACGAGGGTTTGCCGCCTGTCACTGTAACCAATCACAGACGGGGAGAGATCTTATCTAAGCTTCATTAACAGAAAGCCAGCAGTCTGGGGGACAGAGAGAATCATCTTTAAAGACCATCCTGTCCATTATGAAGAGCGGGCACATTATATAGGGTAAGTTACATTTGGATGTACACTTAATCTACTTTAACATCAAGATAGAATTTTTTGGAAAAAGACCAATAAAGCAATAAACATATTCAAACATTCTACCTGTAGGGAAAAGGAAACAGTGAGGCAATGATCCTTCTCAAACATTGCACCTTTTAGGATCCAAGTTACTTAGTTCCTGAAATAACTATCTTGGATCAGCTATCAACACTCATGGAAGCAGCAGTCAAGAAATCAAACAACATATTGAATTAGGCAAATCCAGTGAACAAGACCTTTTTAAAGAGTTGAAGAGCAAAGATGTCAGCTTAAGAACGAAGGTACACCTGACCAAAGCCATGGTATTTTCAATAACCTCACATGCATGTGAAACCTGGACAGTGAACAAGAAAGACTGTAGAAGAATTGATGCTTTTGAGTTATGGTGTTGGAGGAGAATACTGAAAGTGCCATGGGCTGTGAAAAGAACCAATAGACATGTGTTGGAAGAAGTACAGCCAGAGTGCTCCTTGGAGGCCAGGCTGACCATACTTCGTCTCTCATACTTTGGACATATTGTCAGGAGGGACCAGTTGCTGGAAAGAGATATTATGTTTGGTAAGGTGGAGGGTAAGAGAAAAAGAGGAAGACCCCCAGCTAGATGGATTGGCAAAGTGGCAGCATCAATGGACTCAAACATGACAACAATTGTGAGGTTGGCTCAAGAACGGGTAGTGTTTCATTCTGTTGTGCATAATGTTGCTATGAGTCGGTACTGACTCGATGGCACCTAACAACAACAGTGACTAAATTGACTCTATTTTGTTTAGGTCAGTGTTGTTGTTGTTAGGTGCCATCGAGTCAACACCGACTCATAGCAACATATAATTTAGGTCAGTAGAGCCAGGCTATCTGTGACATTCATTACATTTTCATCCTCCCTTCCCAAGTTGTTACCCCCTCATTAACATAAACTCATTGTCCTCTACAATTCCTATCTAATCTTTTGAGTTGCTGTTTTCAATTGGATTCAATTGTATCAATTTGGCCAAAACAAGCAATATTAGTACTGTGATTTTGTTCCTCATGTGGTCTAAGAAAAAGACCACACTGACATATGGACTCAAATATCTAGTCCCTACACCATTATAGTCACCATTTTACATTTTTTATGTGGCATTTGATTTATGCACAGCAATTACATGAACTTGTTACATGAGACAGAATACCTTAAATTATTCTACAGTGATACACATACCCAAAATCCAAATGTCTTTACATACTGTGTGTATGTAAAGGTTTGATAGGGAGTAATGGTCCACATAATTACTCAAAGGCTAAAGACCCACCATGTGAAACACACTGCCTCCTCAGATGCAACAGCAAAAAAGCCCATATAGGAACTGCACAGCCACTTCTATGCCTTATCCCAGAAGAGCCCCTATCTTACTAACAGGGAGAATGGAAAATGTCTGGGAGACAATGGAGTGCTTCATTAGCATTACTTTTCATGCAAAGCTTGGTTAACAGGAATTTACATGAGTAGGAAAAAAAAGTGCATTAAAAGGAGACAAAAGAAGGAAAACTCCTGAAATCCTGGAGTCCCTAGGTAAAGCTCAACCACTAACAAAAAGGTTTGTGGTTCAAATATGTCCACGTGCCTCAAAAGAAAGGCCTAGTATTCTACTGCCAAAATCCAGCCGCTGAAATCTCTATGGAGCACGATTTTACTAGGACACACATGTTGTTGTTGTTGTTGTTGTTGTTAGGTGCCATCCAGTCGGCACTGACCCATAGCCGCCTTATGCACAACAGAAGAAAACACTGCCTGATCCTGGGCCAACCTCACTACTGTTACCACGCTTGACTGAGTCCACTTGGCCAATCCATCTCATTGGGGGTCTTCCTCTTTTTCTCTGACCCTCCACCTTACGAAACATGATATCCTTCTCCAGCGACGGGTCCCTCCTGACAATATATCCAAAGTATGAGAGACAAAGTTTGGCCATCCTGGCCTCCAAGCAGCACTCTGGCTCTACTTCTTCCAACACGTTTGTTTGTACTTTTGCAGGCCATGGCACTTTCAATATTCTCCTCCAACACCATAACTCAAAGGCATCAATTCTTCTACGGTCTTCCTTATTCACTGTCCAGCTTTTGCATGCATATGAGGTTATTGACAATACCATGGCTTGGGTCAGGTGCACCTTAGTACTCAAGCTGACATCTTTGCTCTTCAGCACTTTAAAGAGGTCTTGGCAGCAGATTTGCCTAATGCAATATGTCATTTGATTTCTTGACTGCTGCTTCCCTGAGAGTTGTTAGTTGATCCAAGAAGAATGAAGTCCTTGACAACTTCAATCTTGTCTCCATTGATAAGAATGTTGTTTATTGGTCCAGTGGTGAGAATTTTTTGCTTTCTTGACATTGAGATGTAATCCATACCAAAGGCTGTGCTCTTGGATCTTCATCAGTAAATGTTTTAAGTCCTCTTCACTTTCAGCAAGCAAGCTTGTATCATCTGCATGTTGCAGGTTGTTAATGAGTCTGCCTCCAATCCTGATGCCATGTTTTTCTTCATAGAACCCAACTTCTTGGGGTTATTTGTTCAGCATACAGGTTGAATACGTATAGTGAAAGAACACAACCTTGTTGCACACCTTTCTTAATTTGAAACCATTCAGTGTTCCCATGTTCTGTTTGAACAACTGCCTCTTGGTCCAGGTACAGATTCCTCATGAGCACAATTAAGTGTCCTGGAATACTCATACTTCTCAATGTTGTCCATAGCTTGTCATGATCCACACAACCAAAAGCCTTTGCATAGTCAATAAAGCACAGGTAAACATCTTTCTGATATTCTCTGCTTTCAGCTAAAATCCATCAGACATCAGCAGTGATATCCCTCATTCCACGGCCTCTTCTGAATCTGGTTTGAACCTCTGGAAGTTCTCTGTCAATGTATGTTTGCAGCCATTTCTGTATTACCTTTAGTAAAACTTTACTGGCATGAGATATCAAAGAGATTGTCCAGTGATTTCCTCATTCCATTGGGTCACCTCTCTTTGGAATGGACACAAATATGGATCGCTTTCAATCAGTCAGCCAGATAGTTGTGTTCAAAATTTCTTGGCAGAAATGAGTGAGTGCTTCCTGTGCTGCCTCATTTTCATGAAAGATTTCAATTTTTAGTCCATCAATTCCTGGTGCCTTGTTCTTTGCCAATTCCTTCACTGCACCTTGGACTTCCTCCTTCAGTATCATTGGCTCTTGATCATATGCTGCCTCTTGAAATGGTTGAACATTAACCATTCTTTTTGGTACAGCGACTCTGTGTATTCCTTCCATCTTCTCTTGATGCTTTTCATCATTCAATGATTTGCCTAAAGAATCTTTCAGTAACAAAAGTCGAGGCTTGAATTAATTTGAACTGACTCAACAGCATTTGGTTTCACTGGTTTCTGAGATCATAAGATTGGACTATGACAAACTTCTCTTAGGTTTCTTAGGGGTATATCAGGTGGTTTTCTCTAGGCTACAGACTATTCTATTATTTCTTCACTTTGCACAAAGAAAACACTTTAGAATTATTCTTAATTCATGTGGTACAAAAATATTGAAGCTGTCCATTATCCATCCCAAATCTAGCATGCTATGCCTTCGATTACAGACAAACCACATATTCAGGCCTCACGGTGCATGCATGCAACACCCCACCTCCAACCCCCCAAGTACTATAAATTGTTCATTACTGGGATTCTCAAGGAAAAGGGTATCCTGGAAAACTGAAACTCTTCCCATCTCTGGATCCAAGAACCAAGAAAAGGAAGTTTGTATGCCAACACCTTACCACAAATATTTTGACTTAATGGATGGAATAAATAAACATATAATAATCTGATAGCCTGAATTTTGTAACACCTGAGAGTCATCATTTTTAATCAGACACAACTGTAATCAGAGTATGTTTACCCCTTCCTGTTAAACAACAAGAAAAGGCAGTTTGAGGGGCTGAAATCCTGGAACTCTCCCCATCTCTTCTCTCTTTCCAGAAATCATTTGGAATTGTACCTACCCTGATCCGTCCAGGTTTCAAGAGCCTGAATCCAATCCAAGTTTAGTTCTCACCATTTTCTAGCAACAACAACAACCAAATCTGGATCCCAATAATTACCATGAAGTATGATTTAGGGGAGAAGAAAGTAAACACTCTTCAAATTGCGATCTGCTGCAGTTTCCAGCTGAGGTAAACAAGCTTCACAAACACAAACGTTTGCAGAAAATTCTTCCTGTGTTGGTTAAAAACTGTTTTTAAATTGATGCAGGTGGTTCTGGTGAGACTCCAGTGTAGCATTTGAGTATTCCCTCTAGGGCATGCTTCCTTCTTGCTACTTAATTGTTATTTGTGCCTACAAATTAACAGGTACGGTTAACCCGGATTTGGGATTTAACTGGTGACTAGGGAATTGGGACCTCAGAGACTGCAACACAAAGAAGGGAAACTAGGTTCATCCCAGAAGGCATTGTCAGTTCCCTATAATGACGCCTTAAGGTCAGAAACAAATGTCTTACCTTGCAAGGGAATTGGCCTGAAGGAAGAGCAAAGGAGAGCTCATTTAACTTACAGCAAGTCATCCAAAAGTGGTTGAACATATTAGAAGAAGCATCATGTCATGTCATCAGCCTGCCCTGTGCTGTCATCCACACTGCAAGCAGAGAAACTAGCGAGCTCTTACTGACTGCTCTCATTCAATAGTAGTATTTGGCACCAGCACAATTTCCCCAAAGCTGTTTGAAAAAGCAAGGGAAATCAGATTTTGCAGCTAATATTGGATAAACAAGTGTCATTGATCCAGATCACTGATTAAAGAGAAAGAAGAAGCCTGAGTGTATCTAGTAGGTAAATTTCTGTGGTTATTTTAGACTTAAAAACCAGGCTATTCCTGGTGTGGCACTGTAGGATCAGCACTAGACTGAGAACCATAAGGCCGGCTGTTCAAATCCACCAGTTGCTCTCAGAAACCCTATACAAGGTCGCTATGAGTCAGAACCGACTCGACTGCACTTAACAATAAGAAGAAATATTTATTTAGGAGCCCTGGTAGTGTAGTGGATTACAAACTGGGCTGCTAACCGCAAGGTCCAGTAGTTCAAATCTGAACAAGAAAGATGAGGCTTTCTGCTCCTGTAAAGATTCACAGCCTCAGAAACCCTGTACAGGGTTGCTATTAATTGGCACCAAGCTGGTGGCACACAACCACCAATACTTGTTAGGGATTCAATTGTGCTTTTTAGAAATAAGTGCTAAAATCCTAACCTGTTGTTGTTGTGTTGTTACGTGCCATGGAGTCCGTCCCAACTCATAGCGACCTTGTATAGGGAGCAGAAAGCCTCATCTTTTTCCCGTGGAACAGCTGGTAGTTTCGAACTGCTGACCTTGTGGTTCGCAGCCCGATTCATAACCACTACACTACCAGAGCCCCTAACCTAGGTACCTGTAAATATGCGCCTGTTTGTAAATAGAAATTTTCTTTTGTTATGTTATGAGGTATGATCATTCACAGTAGAGTGGGTTTTAAACCTAATCACTTTTGAGTTGGAAAAAGAACAGAATACTCACAGGGAAACCAACAATAGAAGCCAAGGAATGCCAAGAAACTCACTGGGGCTACCAACAAGAAAGCACCTAACCCTAGAGCCATACTGAATTCACAATTCAGCTTCCTAAACTGTGAGAAAATGAATTCTTGTTCTTTAAAGATACCCAACTGTAACTTTAAAGTGCTGTTACGGCAGTACCAGGTAACTAAGACAATACTAAAGGTTCTGAACAGTCCCGCATTGGTCCATACTGACTTAATGAAACTGAACATGATGCTTCTCGGTAAATTCTGATTGTTGTTGTTGTTAAGTGTCAGCAAGTTGGTTCTGATTCAGTGACCTGTAGAGAGTTTCCGAAAAGTAGCTGATGTGTTTGAACCACCAACCTTGCAGTTAGCAGTCCAGTATGGCAGGACTCCAGAGTCTGATGAGGATCTGCTAATTCCAAAAGACAATCCAGATTAATCAACCAACAAATGATTACCAACTATCATTCTACTGCACTATCCAGCATCCTTCAAACATATATAAAAACAGCATCTCAATTTTGTGCAGCAAACTGCTTCCTTCACTCTCGGTGGCATTTAGACAATAGTAACCTACCTCTTTGCCTGACTAATGAGAACATCACATCCTTCAGTCACATTGATGGGTCAAAGATGGATATGGAATCCAATTTGCTGGACAGTTGTAGTCACCAAAAAGGAAAGACCTGAGCCACCACAGAAACGATAAACAGGAAACAGAACTGAAAAGGTGGAGAAAAACCAGGATCTGAAAATTATTTTTGACATCATTTAAACCCCTGAATCCAGCCACACCTGAAACTGATCATCTCCTAACATTTTCAGTTACTTAAGTTAATAAATTCTTTTTTTGTTTATATAAGTTTGGCTTGGGGCTTTTCATTATTGCACATGGAAATAGTACCAATTTACATAATTATAAATATAACATTATGAAAGGCATTTTAAAATACAAAAATTTACATACTAGTTAAAATAAGTCATATTATGGCAGCAAGAGTAGACATTCATTGTGATAAATTATACAACCTGTCACTCTGAGAAGTTTTCATGAAAATTGGGAAAATAAAGTCTGTCAAGTTAGTATGGTTCCTTGGAAAAATGAACTGGGGTAACCCATCGTCCTGTGTTTAATTCTGACTACTGAGAGACAAAAAGGACCCATTACAATGATGGTTTGAGTGTCTTATTAGAACAGATTTGGAGACCTTGAAACCTCCACCCACCACTGTCATCCCTTGTTTTGCTCAGAGCACACAGAGTTTTTGATTCTGAATTCTAAGCTCTTCAGGGTAAAGCCCTGACATTAAGTCTCAGCTACACAAAGCACAAAAATGAGACAAATGCTACACAAATTATACACAGCAGGAGTGATGAGAGTGAGTTATAAAGGAACTGTGCTCCTTAAGCTTTTATAAAAATAGTATTTCAAATTGAAACTAAAAGATCTGGAAAATAGTTTTTACTGCATATGAGTAGCCATATGAAGGGTTAAGGTCTGTGTTTCTAGTATGTTATGATTAACCTCTACTTGTTAGGTACCCTCAAGTTGGTTCTGACTCATAGCAAATCCTACCTACAATGGGACAAATCTACCCAGTCCTGAATCAACCCATTGCTGCAACAACTGTGTCAATGCATATCGTTGAGGTTCTTCTCCAAGCATGATGTCTTTCTCCAGGGACTTGTTTTCTTGATAACAGGCCAAAAGTACATGAGACAAACTCTCCCCATCTTCACTTCTAAGAAGCCTTCTAGCTATACTTCTTGCGAGACAGATTTGTTCACTATTTTGGCAGTCCATAATACATTCAATATTCTTCATTAAAACGATAATCCAAAGGCATCAATTATTCTTCCATTTTGCTTATTTATTATCCAGCTTTTACATGTATATGAGGTGACTGAAAATAGCATGTCTTGGATCAGACCTACTTT
>NW_006408607.1:8786536-8796995 GCF_000296735.1 Chrysochloris asiatica | reverse complement strand
CCATGAGTCCAAATAGACTTGACAGCAACTAGCAAGAACACCATGAAGAGCAGAAGGAGTCCCGAGATGGTGCAACCTACCCAGTGGCATCACTCATGAGAGACCTTGTAGTCTGCTCCCATAACAAGTATTGATGGTCAATAGGATAAATGTAAAGCTAATGCTCTCCCATGTAAACTATCACATAATTCACAATAAAACATTTTTTTAAAAAAACAGCATTGGTGGTTGTGGTGGTGGTACGTGCTATCAAGTCAGTTCCAACTCTTAACGACCCTGTGTAGGGTTTCCAAGGAATGACTGATGGGTTTGAAGTGCTTAACCTTGAAGTGCTCCAGAGCTTATCCAACAGCATGACAGCAGGACCCCGTAACACTTGTTGTAGTTGTTCTTAGGTGCCATAGAGTTAGTTGTTACCAACTCATTGTGACCTTATGCACAACGGAGTGAAACACTGCCTGATCCTGCACCAATCACACAATTGTTACTATGCTTGAGCCCACTACAGCTGCCACTGTACCAATCCATCTTTTCCTGTGTTTATCTGACCCACCACTTTATCAACCATGATATTGTTTTCTAAGGACTGATCCTTCCTGATAATATTTCCAAAGTATGAAAGATGAAGTCTGACCATCCTGGCTTCTAAATAGTATGCTGGCTGTACTACTTCCAACACATATTTGTTTATTCTTGGTATTTTTAATATTCTCCTCCAACACCATAACTCAAATGCATCAATTCTTCATTGGTCTTCCTTATATACTGTTCAACTTTCACATGCATATGAGGTTACTAAAAAATACCATGGCTTGGGTCAGATGCACCTTAGTCTTCAAACTGACATCTTTGCTCTTAACCACTTCAAAGAGGTCTTGTGTAGTAGCTTTGCCTAATACAATAGAACATTTAATTTCTTGACTGTTGCTTTCAAGAGGGTTGATGGTTGATTCAAGCTAAAGACAATTCAAAAAAGGTTGCAACAGTACATTGACAGAGAACTACCAAAGGTTCAAGCCATCTTCAGACAAGGATGTGGAACAAGGCATATAATTGCTGACATCAGGTGGAGCTTGGCTAAAAGCAGAGGATACCAGAAATATGTTTACCTATGCTTTATTATGTGGATCATGACAAGTTATGGACAACATTGCAGAGAATGAATTTTTCAGAACACTTAATTGTGCTCATGAGGAACCTGTACATAGACCAATAGGCAGTCATTAGAACAGAACAAGGTGATATTGGATGGCTAAAATCAGGAAACTTATGTGTCAGGATTGTATTCTCTCACCATACTTATTCAATCTGTATGCTGAGCAAATAATCCAAGAAGCTGTATTCTAGGAGAAAAACACAGCATCGAGGTTGGAAACAGACTCATTAATAGCCTGTGATATGCAAATGATGCAACCTTGCTTATTGAAAAGGAACAGGACTTAAAATACTGATGAAGCTCAAAGAAGACAGCCTTCAATATGCGTTGCACCTCAAAATAAAGTAAGCAAAAATACTCACCAATGGACCATAAAAATTACAACCAAGAAATCCTATGGGCAATTGTACCTTTAACTCAGGGTTGCCATGAGTCAGGCTCAGCTTGATGGCAACAGGTTTGTTTGTTTGTTTAATATATGTTATTGTTGTTGTTAAGTGCCACCAAGTCAGTTCTGACTCATAGCAACCCTATGTAGAATTTCAAGGAAGGACTGCAGAATTTGAACTGCCTATCTTGTAGTTTAGACCAACTTTGTAGTCCAGTGCTTTATCCCACAGTGCCACACAAGGACTCCTTTTTATATATTGTTGGTTGTTTATAAGCTAGTCCTTCCTTGGAAACCCCATATAAGTTGCTATGAGTCAGAAATGGCTTGATGGCACTTAACAACAGCAATAACATATATTTACAAAAAAAAAAACAGCCAAACCTGTTGCCATGAAGTTGATTCTGACTCATAGCAATCCTGCATAGGGTTTCCCAGGCTATAAATCAGCACTGGACTGCTAACCTCAAGGTTGGAGGTTCAAACTCACCTTTCTCCCATGGAACAGTTGGTGGTTTCAAACTGCTGGTTTTGAGGTTAACAGTCCAACTCACAACCACAGAGCTCCTTTATTAAATAGAGAGAGCTAAATATGTATATATATCTACCACTTTTCTATCAGTTTGTCAAACTGCGAGGATGGTTTAGGACCAGACAGTGTTTTGTTCTGTTGTATCACTATGAGTTGGAACCAACATGACAGCACCTAACAATAACAACAACAAATGTATATATGGAGTCCTGGTGTGGTGCTGTAGGATAAGCACTAGGCTGCTAACCACAAGGTCAACAGTGCAAATCCACCAGCCACTCTTCAGAAGCCCTATAATGGGTCATTATGAATCAGAACTGACTCAACGGCACTTACCAACAACAAATATATATATCAACCTTCAGAAGGCTGCTTAACAAGTAAACACAGAAAAACCTGCCTAGGAATATATTAAAATCTAGTTATTGTTCAATTTACTTCCCTAGAGAAATTCTAGAAAAATAAATTCCAATGGGAGATTCTGGGTTTCTCTGTTAGAGCTGACAATGATAATAACTCTAGGGATACTGTAGCTCACAATACAGGGATATTTTAGACCTCATTAAAAAAGGTTGAGAGGCAGAGATTCTTTGCTATTGTTAATATATATTTTAGCATCTAACAAGCATTTATAGACCGATACATACAGACATATTTCATTCCTTTAACAAGCATTCACTGGCAGTCTATCATTTGACAGATTCAGTTCTACACACATGTATTAGCACCTGCTATGTACTAAGAGTCCTGGTAATGGAGACCTGGTGTGGCACCATGGGTTAATGCACTGGACTGCAAAGTCATTTGAACCTCAAGGTTGGTGATTCAAGATCACCAGTTGCTCCTGGTCAGAATCAACTCGATGCACTTAACATCAACAACAAATGTACTTTGAAATGAAGTCCTGGTGTAATGCTGTGGGTTAATACGCTGGACTGCAAAGTCAGTTTGAACCACAAAGTTGGCGGTTCAAACTCACCAGCCGCTCCTCAGAATCTCTTACAGGATCGCTGTGGGTCAGAACCTACTCAATGGCACTTAATAATAACAACATGTATTAAGAATAAGGAAGTCAAAGATTAATTTACTCCAATCCCTACCCTGCGTCCTGGTGTGGCACTATAGAATCAGCACTGGACTGCTAACCTCAAGGTTGGAGGTTCAAACCCACCAGTTGCTCCTCAGAAACCTTATACAAGGTCACTATGAGTCAGAATCAACCCGACAGCACTTAACAACAACAGCCCTGACACACTAGTAGAGGGTGGTGGTCATGAGTTAACATCTAAAAATCTGAAATCCACTCAGTAGTAAAAGAGACTTCCCAGATCTGTGGAAAGCCTCAGATTGTCTGCCTTCTTACTCTGACCAGATTAGAGTGAAGAGAATTGCTATGTGAGTAATGTGGGCTAAAGACCCCTCTTCCAGGTCAGTGATTCTCAAACTATCGTGTGTGATACATGTCCTGGTTCGGTTGTCACAGCCCCTATTGTCAATGCTCACACATATCTCCACCCCTTTGCCATCACAAGGAGCCCTGGTGGAGCTGTGGGTTAAGTGTTGGGCTGCTCACCACAGGTCAATAGTTCAAACCCACCAGCCACTCTTCAGGAGAAAAATGCTGCAGTGTGTTTTGGTGGAGACTTAGTCTTCTACTGCGTCCTGCAAGCCCACTGTGTGTTAGAATCTGCTGAATGGCAGTGGGATGTCACCATGAATGTCTCCAGAGGTCAAACTAACTGCACCTGCATTTCTTTACCTGAGGGCATTACTGGACTGGCCAAGCTTGCTGAGGCAGAAGTATTGAGGTAGCAATGCTCCTAGAAGCCACCTGCAATGGAAGGACAGAAGTAAATGCCACAGATCCCCTTCCTCAAAGATGATAAATGTACCCTGGTCAGAGAGTTGCTCTAAGGTATTAGCCTTCAGTTACCTGCAATGGTTTGTTGTTGTTATTTGTTGTTGTTAAACGCCATGGCTTTTAACAGTATTGACTCCTGTATAGGGCTTCCAAAGGAGCAGCTGGTGACTTTGAACTCCCAACTTTGAGGTTTCAAAGTGACCTTGTAATCCAGTGCACTAACTCAGGTAGGTCAGTTGATAATATTCCTTCTTTTCCCTGCTCCGTTCACCACTTCTCTACCATTGTTTCCTTCACCCTTCAGGGAGCCTGCTTCATTCAGATCTTTGTCTCAGAATCTAGTCCTAGAAATCCTAAACTAAGATACTAGGGTAAAGCCTGAGGAACCTGCATTTCAATGAGCCCAGCCCCACCCCTCCACCACCCCCCACCCCACTTCTTCAGAATGCAGGTGGTTTGAAGACATTTCAGAAATTTCAAGTTCCATAGTTCCATGTCTGAGATCATTTAGAAGAACCTGAATCTACATGATTACCCCATATTGGTTCTTCATGGGCACAAGCATGTTGCAGTTATATTTTAATGTGACATCCATGATAGTTACAAGCAAATTGCTACTGAAAATTCATTCTAATTTCATCATAAAACTCTAACACATTTATAAACTCCTGAAATTTATTCTCTAAATATTTTGCATTCAGAAAAGTAAAGCCCCTCTGAGGACACTATGATAATGATAATGAAGTCATGCATTTTATCTTTTTTCCCTTTTTGCCCTGGTGACCAGGAAGCTCTGTAACAAATCAGATGCTCAGTCACTAGAATTATTAAACCTACATTCAGGTCATATTTGCTTTTCATCCTTTTCATGTTCCTATATTTCAATTATATGTATATTTCCTTTTTGAAAGAATAAGGGAAAGGAAATAAAGCAGAGATTAGAGTGTGAATTTGTTGTTGTTAAGTGCCATTGAGTCGGTTCCTACCCATAGCGACCCTGAACAGGGTTTCCAAGGCTGTAAATCTTTACGGGAGCAGAAAGCCTCATCTTTCTCCTGTGGAGCAGGTGGTAGTTTCTAACTGCTGACCTTGTGGTTCACAGCCCAATTCGTAAGGACTAATAAATTCTCCAAGGTTACCAAAGCTTTTGTTTTGCATTTTGTGTAATGTACTCTCTCCCTTCCTCCAGGGATTTTTACATGGGACACTTTACTGACAAAGGAAACCTGGTGAAAGAGACTCTGAGTAAAATGATTAGTGGCATTAAGGTGCAGAATGCACTTGACCGGAGCTGGTCACTCAGTGGCACTCATTTGGCCTCTAAATCTGAATATAACCTGTACTTAAAAAAAAAAAAAAAAAAAAAACTAAATTCAGGAGAAGAAAAAGACTGACTCAGTCAATTGGATCCCCAAAGGGCAATTTTGCCATTGCTGAAGAGTTGTTTGGGAAAGTAACCATGTACATTTCCTCTTGGGAAACCCCTGTGGAGAAGGCAAGAATTCTATTTTCATTTCAATTCAACTCCAGAGTGGCCCACTTCAGACAACTGCATATTACCTTCTGAATCAGCCTCCCAGAGCCCAAATTCCTGCCATGCCTCTGAGTGCTAAAAAGAAACCCTTAGACTATTACTATGCTTAGTGGTACCATGAAAATGATAATGTCTCTTAACAAGATAAAGCGAAAACACTCAGGAAAAGCGCATAGTCACATGACCATCCTTTCTACCATTGTGTTTGCTAAGGATTGAGGACTTCATAGACAAGGTAATTTATTCAGTTTTTAAAATGACATTCTCATAAGATAGCTAGGAGGAAAACTTATTTTTATTTCACAGGTGGGGAAAACAGAACACAGAAAGAGAGTTACTTATTTGAGGTCATATACTGCAAAACATGTTGCATTAGTTACACCCAATCTTGCCCAAACAAGCTGAACCTCCACCTGTGTTTGATTTGATAGCCCAACTAACATCATCTCCACCCACATCACTCTTCAGGCTAGAATTAAAGGTCAACACAATCCCTCCTGCTCCTTCCTCTCTTATACAACTTGTCACCAATTAGCAGGGGTGGATTGCCCAATAAGCAAGGTAAGCAGGCACTTACTTGTGTTTATTACTAACCCAGAGTGAGCAATTTCACACGGGATTCACCACATCCTTGATTCTATGGGAAAGTGGCAGGGGATTAGGAAAGAGACAGATGCCACCCATAGCTAGATGCAGAATCTTTGATATGGTTAAAAAAAAAATTTTTTTTAAAGCCTGAAATTGTTCACTACAGTAAGTAAGCACAAGCAAACTTGCTTTGACCTTGTTTATTGGTTAATCTGATCCTGCCAATTAGTACTGAGTCAACCTAGAAGTCTTTCTTGAACCTAGCCCCTCCCTCTGTCCTCGGTACCTCTACTTTGGTCCTTCACCATCTTTCACGAGGACAGTCTGTCTGCCGGTTATCAATCATATTTTGAGCACATAAATGTGCTCAAATTATGAGCTAAGGGACAAAACAATTGTGTTAAAAGGATGAAGTGAGTAGTCCCTTTAAAGAAAGAATTTGCAGTCTAAAGGGGAAGATAAAGATAAACTACAGTTCTATAGTAAGTTCTATATAAGCAATCGTCCTGGTGTGGCGGCGCTGTGGGCTAATGCATCAGACTGAAAAGTCATTTGAACTGCAAGGTCAGTGGTTCAAGCTCAGCAGCTGCTCCTGGAAAGCCCTACACAGGGTCATTAACGGTTGGAATCAACTCAACAGCACTTAACAACAACAACAACAAGCAAAAGTCCTATAATAGATGGAGCGCTGGTGACTCTGTAGGAAAAGTGTTGGACTGCTAACCACAAGGTCAGCAATTCAAAACCCACCAGCCACCCAAAAGAAGAAAGATGAGGCTTTCTGCTCCTATAAAGACATACAGCCTCAGAACCCCTCTACAGGGTCAAAACTAACTGGACGGCACCTAACAATAATATGGAAATTCTATAACAGAAGTAAGAAGAGGGTGCTGTGAGTGTCCAGTGTGGGGACAGGCATTAATCCATTAAATGAACAAATATTTACTGAGTACTCACTATGTGCCAGGCACTCGACTAGGGAGTGGAGATCAACTGTGAACATCAGTATCCTGTTCCAATGGAGACTCTATTTTCATGGGAAAAGTATGTAAATAAAATTGGTATGTTATTTATATGGAGCTTCTATGCTCAAGAAGGCATATAAATCAAATGATAGATAATAGATCTGAATCAAATAGATTCAGAATAGTTGTTGTTGTTAATTGCCACAGAATTGGCTTCAACTCATAGCGACTGTGTTTAGGGTTTCTGAGGCTTTAGATCTTTTTGGAGCAGAAAGCCTCATCTTTCTCCTGCAGAGCAGCTGGTGGGCTTGAACCAACCCTGTGGCTCACAGTCCAGTGCTTATCCTATGGAGCCACTGCACTCCCAGATACATGGTTGGTTGGTTGCTTGGTTGCTAGGTAGGTAGGTAGGTAGGACAGACAGACAGACAAATAATATATGTTGTTTCTATTATTACTGTTCTTGTTGTTGGGTATTATCAAGTCAATTCCAACTCATAGAGACCCGATGTTGTTGTTGCTGTTGTTGTTGTTGTGAAGTGCCATCGAGTCGGTTCGAACCCATAACAACCCTGTATAGGGTTTCCAAGGAGCAGCTGGTGAGTTTGAACCACCGACCTTGCAGTGCAAATGGCTTTGCAGTCTGGCCCATTAACCCACAGTGCCACACCAGGCTCCCACTCATAGTGACTCTCTGCATAACAGAATGAAACACTGCCCAGTCTTGCGCCAGCTTCACAATCCTTATTACATTTGAGCCCATTATTGCTGCCACTATGCCAATCCATTACATTGGGGAGGGTTGGTCTTCCTCTTTTTCACTGACCCTCCACTTTACCAAATATAATGCCCTTCCAGAGACTGGTCCCTCCTGATAATATGTTTGGAGTACTGATGTGGCACAGTGGGGAAAAGCATTGGACCATAAGGTCAGTTTGAACCACAAGGTCAGTGATTCAAGCTCACCAGCCACTCCTTGAAAATGCTATACAGGGTTTCTATGAGTTGAAACTGACTGGATGGCACTTAGCAACAACAACAACAACATGAGAGATGAAGTCTCATCATTCTGACTTCTAAGGAGCATTCTGGTCATACTTTTTCAACACAGATTTTATTATTCTGGCAGACCATGGCACTTTTAATCTTCTTCTCCAACACCATAACTCAAATGCATCAAGTCTTCTTTGGTCTTCCTTATTCCTTGTCCAACTTTCACACGCATGTGAAGCTGTTGGAAATGCCGTGCTTGGGTCAGGCACTCCTCAGTCCTCAGAGTGACATCTTTGCTCTCGAATACTTTAAAAAGGTCTTGTGCAGCAGATTTGCCTAATGCAATACGCCATTTGATTTCTTCACTGCTGCTTCCATGAGTATTGATAGTGAATCCAAGCAAAATGAAGTCTTTGACAACTTCACTCTTTTCTCTATTTATATGTTTGTTTATTTCTTTGTCCAGTGGTGAGGACTTTTGTTTTCTTTACATTGAGATGCACTCCATCCTGAAGACTGTGGTCTTTGATTTTCATCAGTAAATGTATTAAGTCCTCTTTGCTTTCAGTAAACAGGTTATATCATTTCTGTATTACAGGTTATTAATGAGTCATCCCCCAAATCCTGACACCACATTCTTCTTCATATAATCCAGCTTCTTAAATTATTTGCTCAGCCTATAGATAGAATAATTATGGTAAAAGAATACAATCCTGGCACACACCTTTCCTGATTTTAAACCATTCATAGTTCACTTGTTATGTCTGAACAATTGCCTCTTGGTCTATGTATAGGTTTTCAATGTGACAGAGTAAAACTTCCCCATGGGGTTTTGTTGGTTGAAATTTTTACCAGCCGAGTGCTTAACCTTTTACTTCAGATAAATGATAGATTAAGCAAGATCATAGAGATGATAAACCAAACCAAGCCCACTGCTACCAAGTCATTTCTGACTGATAGCAACATAAAAGAATAGAGTAGAACTGCCCCCAATGTGTTTACAAAGCTGCAAATCTTCACGGAATCAGACTACTGCAGCTTTCTGTTGCAGAGAAGTGGATGGGTTTAAACTGCTGACCTATCAGCAGCCAAGTGCTTAACCACTACACCACCAGAGCTGCTTCTATGGATGATAGATAGGTAGATAGATGGATGGATGGATGGATGGATGGATAGATGATAGATAGATAGATAGATAGATAGATAGATAGATAGATAGATAGATAAGGTAAAGTGATACCACAAGGTAGGCAGTTCAAGTCCAGCAGCTGCTCTGCAGGAGAAAAGATGAGACTTTCTGCTCCTGGCAAAGTTTTTTAAAGCCTTGGAAATTCTGTACAGGGTCATTATGAGTTGGCAACTCTATGGCACTTAACAACAACAGATGATAGATAGGTAGATAGATAGATAAATAGATAGATAGATAGATAGATAGATAGATAGATAGATAGATAGATAGATAGATAGATAGATAGACAAGTAATGTTAATAGATCTAAAGAAGAAGAAAAAAAAAAAAAAAAAGGAAGCAGGTGGTTTATCTAACCATCATTCAAGCGCTAGGTGATCAGAGAAAGCCACTCTGAGAAGATGTCAGTGGAACTGAGTCCCAGAAGTGAGCTAGCACTCCAGGCAAAAACCAGGACAAAAGTTTCTGGACAGAGGAACAGCAAATGCACAACGTGCCGAGGAAAGGTTTTCCAGAGAAGAATGAAAGCACCACCAGATGGAAAAGAAGAAAAGCATCCTCGCCAAGGGAGACGCAAGCTGAGCAGGACGCCTGGAGAAAGGAATGCATCTGAGAGCCTCAAGTGATTTCAAACAGCTGGTCCCCAAATAATTTGGTTCTGTACCACCAGATTCCTACCCCCAAGAACTCTCCAGATTCTCAGCCTCATCTTGGCTCCATTTGAACTGTCTTTCTTTATAGGAGTTTCTCCCTGGGAGACTCTTAGTGATCAGCCAGTCGTATTAAATCTGCCCAGCCAGCACCAAGGTTAAGGCTTGAGCTTATTTCCACATATTGAAATTGGTCTGTGGGTCCTGAAGAAAGGTTACAGGGCTGGACAAACCACTGCCTGGACTATGGGTTCCCAGGGAGATAACCCACCCTCCTTTCTGAGATATAGGATTGGGCTTGGCCTGATCTTACTGGTGGTTTTTGTTTGTTTTTGCAAAACTAGCCAGTGCCTCAGTTTCTTCCTCTATAATGACCAATACTTCCTGCTTTCTCCTGCTTTTCACAACCTTGGGAAGTTAATTAAATGAAGCCCATACAGCCTGGGGAATTCTTCCAAGCATGGCTTATATAATCCAAGATGAAATCAGCAGCAGCAGGCAGAGAGCTAGTTTTCATTTCTACATCAGCGCTTTTTTTTTTTTTTTTTTTTTTTTTTTTTTTTAAGGAGCAGCAATTCCATCACACCAGAATTCACAACTAGAG
>NW_006408607.1:8780535-8786436 GCF_000296735.1 Chrysochloris asiatica | reverse complement strand
TTTTTTCTGCAGAAGCAATTCCATCACACCAGAATTCACAACTAGAGAAAAGAAATATTCTCAACTTTACTTCCAGAAACATGATCGCAGATCTACCATGGAGGGAACTAGAAGGGAGCAGGTGAACCATCTCCAGACAGAAGGAGCCCAGCATGGGAAAAGTGGTCGCAGAGACCGCCTTGAAAGAAAAGCAATCGGCCAGACTGCAAGGAAAGAAGGAAAGAAAGTAGGGTGCACACCAGGCGACCACCCCTTCCTATATCCTCATTCTCCTTGTTAGGAGATGTACAGACGCTGCCCATTAAGAAAACAGCTACTTCTCCTCTATGGGAGTTTTTGCATAGCACAAATGGTTAAGTACTCAGATACTAATCATAAAACTTGGGGGATCAAAACCACCCAGAGAAGCCTTGAAATAAAGGCCTAATGACTTGGCGGGGGGGGGGGGAAAAATGAACCATTTAAAACTCTACATAGCACAATTCTTCTCTGACACACATATAGCCACCAAGACACCAAGAGTGGGAACTGTTTTGTTGTTGTTGTGTTATTTTTCATACTATGTGACTTCCTTCACTCAATGGAGCCACCCTCAGCTCCATTACCTAGCTAACAACCTATGTGTCACCCTTGATTCTTCCTGTCCCTTTACCATCCCTATCCAATCAGTTACTAAACAAGGCATCTTGTAAGGCAGAAAGCAAGGCTTTAAGACAGCCCCTAATAGGAAAACAGGACCATTCTACCCAGGAAGGAGCCAGAGTCAGACCATACCAGGCCCCGCATTTGTTCTCATCACCTGTCTCCAGCTGCCTCGTCTATGTTCCCAACCTAAATCTATGTTCTCATCTTCCCTCCAGACTTTGATGTCTGCCTACTTGGTCCTTGACCCCTCAGCCAGGAGCTAACTTCCTGGATACATCTCTAGTGCTGAGTCCTAAATTGGTTCAGCCCTGCTATATCTCATGTTGAGGGAAACACACCAGATTCCACCTCTGCAGTAACTTTTGAATGCTTTATTCATTTAATATCCTGGTGACACAATGGTTAAGCACTGAGCTGCTAACCGAAAGATTGGAGGTTGATTCCCACTCAGATGCTCAGTGAAAGAAATTCCTGATGATCTGCTCCCATAAAAGATGACAGGAGGAAAGTCTACCATGCCACATGAGAGCTCTAAGAGTCAGAATCTACTCAGCAGCACCCAACAATAACAACCCTTGCATGAATAGCACCCCAACTGTGCATCGCCCACTGGCATAAGCACTGGGACCCTGATGTCCATGGCAGAGAACATTCCTGCTCTGCAGACATTTGTGTGTTGCATAAACAGAAGAAATTTCAGGAGAGAGGTGGCTGTTGAAGGTGTCTGGACACCTTCAGACAGGTGCTCAAGTATGACCTCTCTGCATAGGTGATATTTGAACATTGAGAAAGAGCCAGGCTTACAGAGATGTGGAGGAAGAGCACATCAGGGAAGGGAAACAGCAAATCCAAAGGTCCTGAGACAAGGTCAAGCTGTTCTTGAGAAGCAGAGACAGCTCGTGTGGCTGGAGCCTAAGAACAAAGTAGTAGAAGCTAAGATTAGAGACATTCTTCAGGCACCAGCTGTTCCAGAGTCTCTTTGGCTCTAGTAATGACAAGTAATGACAAGTGGATGGCATTCAAAGGTTCCAAGTCAGGGATTGCTTTGTTCTGATTGGATATTTTTCAAGATCAACATGATTGCTGTGTAATGGACAAGAGGAAGCAGAGAGACCTGTCAGGAGACAGTCACAGGTGTCCAAATAAGAGAAGACTATGACTTAGACCAACATGTAACTATAGAGATGTTGGTCCTTCCTTCTGTTCACCCACATTGCTTTCACCCATCTTAATGCTGACCCTCCTCACTTCTTGCTACTTAATCTCGCCCACCTCAAGCCAATTTAAATACTGTCCTGGTGTGGTGCTATAGAATAAGCATTGGACCATAAGGTCATTTTGAACTTCAAGGCTGGCAGTTTGAAATCACTAGCCACTCCTTGGAACTCTATACAGGGTCACTGTGAGTCAGATATGACTAGATGGCACTTAACAACAACAACAACCCAGTAATACATCTTAAGCTCTAGCTGTGGCAGACACATATCTATGCAACCCCATGGTACCTTCCTCCTTATTCATAGATCCCTGTGCCCCAATCAGATGTGCATGGAAGTCTGTGGGGTAGGAATTCCTTTGTTACATAAAGAACAGCAGATTCTACTGGACCAGCTCTTGTCTGTGGTACAGATTCCATGCTTAAGAGTGGAATGGCCATAGTGCAACCATAAGGAGGACCATGCACCATGAAGCTAGAAGAAGCCAACTTCCTAATGTCATCTTTGAGTCCATGGAGCCTCCCTGGATAGCCTACCTCTGAACCTTGGTTAGCTGGGAAAAGTAAAGCTCTGGTTAAACTGCTGCACTTAGATGTCTACTAAAAACAGCTGAATATATTTCCTCCCCAAAGCAAGGAGTTCAGGGAACTTTATTCACTTGTAATAATAAAACATTTAAGCCTTACGTTTATTGCCTCAAAAACAAAAGGAAAATCCAATTCTGTAGAAAAGGTAGGTTACTACCATATGAGAGTTTTCAATAGTGCAAACTCTTGATTTCTGTGGAGTAACTGTCAGGAACCTACAATCTTCATATAAGCAGATCTGCTAATGGAAGGGAAATCGGGCCAAGTCCTAATGACTCAGCTGGCCACAGAGTTTGCTCTGGATGCCTGAGTCCCTCCCTTAATCAAATGCATCGTGGAAGCATGGGAAGAGACCTCAGAACATGACCTTCAGAGCACTAAGCTGAAGACAAACTACTTCCTTTGACGGCTGTGTGTCAGAAGGCCAGAGACTTGGAGATGGAGCCGGAAGTTGCCATGGGGGCTACCCTGTCAGAGTGAAACACAACATAGCTAAGTGCTGGTCCTGATTCCAGGAGGAAGCATCAGAGAGAACAGTAGGTAGAGAAGGGAAGGTTTCCCAGTCAAAGGAAAGCAGTGCTTCTCTAACTTTAACATGCTCCTGAGCCACTTGAAGAGCCTTAGGTGTTGGGCTACTAATCACAAAGTCACTGGTTCAAATCCACCAGCCTCTCCACTGGAGAAAAGTCATAAAGATTTACGGCCTCAGAAACCCCATTCTACATAGAGTCACTATGAGTCAGAATTGGCTCTATAGCATTGGGATGAACCACCTGGGGATCTTGTTCAAATGGAGATACCAAGTTAGTTGGTCTGGGAGGGAGGCCTGAGAACCAGCACTTCTAACAAGGTCTGAGGGTCCTGAGGCTGCTCATCAGATGAATGACAAGGAAGTAGGTCACAAGGAAGTGTGGCCCTTAGGGGATGTCAAGGAATGGGAAGTGGAGACCCATGGGTGGTACAAATGGTTAACATGCTCAGTTACTGGCTGAAAAGTTGGCTGTTGGGGTCCACCCAGAGACACCTTAAAATAAAAATCTAGCAGTCCAGTGGTGGAAAACCAGCCATTGAAAACTCTTTGGAGCACAGTTCTGCTCTGACAAATGGGGGTCAACATGAGTTAGACTCAATGGTATCTGTTGCTATTGTCTGACTCGCAACATGTACAGGGTTTCCAAGGAGTACTGGATGGCTTTGAACTACCAACCTCATGGTTAATAGTCCAGTGCTGATCCTACCGCTCCACACCTGGACTCAATGGCCTCTAGTACCAGGTTTTTGGCAAGTACTATTTTCAGAGTTGGGACTCATCAGTATCAGATGAGGAGAAATAGAGACACTCTAGTTTTAAAGGGGAGTCCTGGTATGGCGCTGTAGGATACACAACTGGATGGCAAGGTTGGTTTGAACTGCAAGGTCTGCAGTTCAAACCCACCAGCTGTTCCTCAGAAACCCTATACAATGTCGCTGTGAGTCAGAAGCAACTTGATGGCACTGAACAACAACTACAGTTTTAGATGGCATTGTACGAGTGGCCAGAGTCCTTAGGTGGTGCAAACAGCATCCAGGTTAGCATGCTGGGATAAGTCTATCCAGAGGCACCTCAGAAGAAAGATCTGGAATTCTACCAAAAAAGCAGCCATTGAAAACCCTACAGAACTCAGTTCTATCTGCCATCCATTGGGGTTCCCATGAGTCAGAGTCAACTTAATGACAACTGATTTTCCTAATAGCAGGCAGGCAGCCTACTAAGACACTCAAAGGCTATCCTGGGAAAAGAGACTTCTTTCCCTGGGGGCCATTAACCACTCTGCCCAGTTGCTATCAGTACATCTGCTAATACCGCAGCACCTGGACCAGGATGGCACCCTGTTTAGGGTCTCAGGTTGTGTTTCAGCAACCCCCAGAAGTGAGAGATTGTCCCTGTTCCCTCTGTGAGGTGGTGCTGTAGCCAGCTCTGGCTGCTCTGAGTCATGGCCGGACGTTCTTGGACTTGAAAACAGAAGATCTCAGGCAGGTAAATTAATTCCTGCCTTAGTTAGATGGTGCTCAAGTCATTTTATTTAAAGAGAAAGAGCTGTAACCTCTGTTTGAAATCTAGGTGGAAAGCCAGGGAGATTGCTTACCTTTGTAATCAGTGAAAACAATGAAACAATTTTCATTTGAAGAAAAGTAAAACTAGAAAGGGCTTGGCCTCTGGAAAATGGTTATAGATTGACTGGAAAAGCAAGCATGTCTCCACTTCTCCAAAGCTTAATCCATATAAACTGAAAGTCACAGAATGGTTTTGTTATTTGATCTTAAGCACAGATGGGGGGTGGGGGAGGAGGAAGATGAGAAGAGGGCTGGACTCAAGAAATTTTTAAAAATGGCATCATTCAAGCGTCTCTGGGGCTGTAAGGAAAATGCCCTGGTCTGTGTCATCCACCAATGCTCATTTAAGCTGATGCTGTTAGTGGGCATCCACTGAGTCAGCTCCGCACATGAAGACCCCATGTCCAGCAGAATAAAGGGCTGTCCTGCTTGGGTCAGCCTCACAGTAGCCAGTATGTTTGAGCCCATTGTCACGTCCTCTGTGTATTTTGAGAGTCTTCTAAACTGGAGGATTTCTCTTCCAGAGCTCTATCGGACAATAAATATTCGGGTTTGTGATGCATAAAGCTTTCATGGACTAATTTTCAGAGGTCTTTCTTCCTAGCCGTTTGTCACACTGTGATGGCTTGTGTGTTGCTGTGATGCTGGAAGCCTTGCCACCAGTATTGCAAATGCCAGTAGAGCCACTCAGGATGGGCAGATTTCAGCGTAGCTTGCAGACTGAGAGGTAAAGCTACACTGAGACTGAATTGGAACAAACAGAGCACAAGAAAAATGGTTTTGAAAGACACGGGAGTGCCACACAGCACACATAAAAGGGAAAGGACTCTGTACAGAAATGTCCTGGGACTCAGAATCAAATCTGAGTGCCCTGTGAGGTGTGTGTTTCCTTTCTGAAAAGCTTCATTTGTCTTCTTGTCACAAATTCTGTACCCTTGCAAGTTTGAGGCAAAAAGAGTAAGTCTGGGATTGAGTCCCAGAAAAGATCCCATCAGAATGGGTGCCAGCCTCCTCTGACACCTCCATTCTTTCTGGAAACAGTCTGGATGCCATCCTGAAGCTAGCTGCCCAGAAGTCAAGTCAATTAAGACAGGGTGTCCACATTGTTAGAATGTAGATTCTGAGTGTTGTTGTTGTTAAGTGTCGTTGAGTCGGTTCCAACCCATAGCAACCTTGTATAGGGTTTCCGAAGAGCAGCTGGTGAGCTTGAACCGCCAACCTTGCAATTCAAACGACTTTACAGTCTGGTGCATTAACCCACAGAGCCACACCAGGACTCCAAATTCTGAGTAAGTGTCTGGAAATGAAAATTTTCAGCAATGGATAGAAGCAGAATTAACTAATTCAAAGTTCTTTTA
>NW_006408607.1:8776381-8780240 GCF_000296735.1 Chrysochloris asiatica | reverse complement strand
ATTGGGATGTAAATGAGCTTTTGTCTCTGGTGATGGGAAACTTGAGTTATCAAAGATAAGACTGCCATTGTTGTTAAATTCTGTCAAGTCAGTCTTCCAATTCAGAGTGGCCCTGTATAAGGCTTCTGAACTGCAACTCGTGGGTTTGAACCGCTAAACTTGCAGTTAACAATCCAGTGCTTACAGTATAGCCCTACATGGAAACTTTACAGGGCCATTCTGTTCTATTTTCTAGGGTTGCTATGAATTGGAATTGACTCAAAAGCAACAGGTTTGTAGAGTGGAGAGCGAAGCGACCAGCTGATAAGAGGGCGGACAGATGCAAGAACACCCACACTTGCAAATGATACCCACTTGACCTGGATTCAATGACTGGATGAACAGAGGTCAACCCGAGGAAGAAAAAAGAGGAAACCAAAAAAAGTGTCATCTGATACAACTTGATGAACTTGACCTACGCCTATAAATGCAGTAACTCACAAGAGGAAACAAATCCCGCCTCCAAGAATTATTCCCACCCCCTCCACACAAAGATGGATAGGGATGGGCAACTTGAACATTGGCTACCCAAAATGGGGGGCAGGGATACAAAGGTAAGAAGTGACTGGCTTACAAGCTTTCAAGAGGGAACCTAGATCCACAGGACAGGGAGGATGGTAGAGTCTCCAGTGAGTAGTGTCCGACCTGTCTAGGAAGGGCTGATGTAAAGAAATGCAGATGGGCCTCATGTGATGCAATGGTGAAAAATTGTTACCAGGACTGATTGCGAGGACTGGAAATGTAAAGACAGATATTTTATAGCAAGGAGGGGAGTGACTAACCTTTCAGTCTAGGAGCGGAGGGCCCTGGGACCATCAATGGGGAAGAGCGGAGAGTGGGACCCCACCCAGAGAAGCAGTGAGGCCTGAGACGGAGACAGAGAGGATGATGTGAAGAAATGGAGTGGCTGGGGGCTTGAGATCCAGAGAGGGAAAGGGGCTGTGTGCTGAGGACTTGGGGGTGGGGGGCTTGCAGGGTATACCCTTGGGGGGGTGATGATGCATGGACGGGATGGTAACTATGGCAATGAAACGATGTATGATAGAATGAATGTAAAACTAATGTTTCCCCATGTAACTATCACATAATACACAATAAAATATTTATTTTAAAAAAAGCAACAGGTTTGTGTTTTTTCTCAATTTGCGTAGGAACTAGGGAATTTCAAGAGTTTTATTTTTTAATAGACTATTTTTTAGAGCAGTTTTAAGTTTACAGAAAAATTGTGTAGAAAGTACAGAGCTCCTATTCTCTCCTTTCCTCCTTGTACACAGTTTCTCCTTGTACTGATGTGGTACATTTGTTACAATTGATGAACCACATACTTCAGTTTCTCAGATTATTTGTTCGGCACACAGATTGAATAAATTAGGTGAAAGGCTACAAGCCTGCCACACTTTTTCCAAATTGAACCACATATTATCCCTTGTTCTGCTCAAACAATTGCCTCTTGACCCATGTACCAGTTTCCACATGAGCACAATTATTCCTTTACAACTCCGTAACTCACAGAATCCAGCCTATACCTCCCCTGTCCCAGCACCTACCCCCTGTTTTACTGTTCCTCGGCGACATGAGCCTTTTCTCTCCCTTAAATATGTCCAGCTCTTTCTTGCTCCTAGATCCTACCCTGTTCTTGCTGCCCCTTCCACAGAATTTGTGCTTTTCACCATTTTTCTTGTCATTCAAGGCTCCTCTTAATTGTCACCGTACCAGAAACACATTCCTGACCACACTATCTGATGGTGCCCACCTGCCTATGCCCAGAAGCTGTTCTCTCCCATGTTCTTTGTATTATTTTCTTCATATTATGACTAACTCTCTGAAATAACCTCAGGTATATATGTTTGACTTGTCTATTTTTCAGTTTCCCTGGACAGAATGTAAATGCCACGAGGACAGAAGCTGAGTCTGCCTTTTCATCTTCTATTCCTAATGCTAGAACATCATTGGCTCTTACAGATTAGCTAGTGCCCCCTCCAAATATGGGTTAGGATCCTATAGATATAATTTTGCTTGGAAATAGATTTGTCTTTGTTATGTTAGGATTTTATCTATTAGGTGAATTGCATCAAATTTAAGTAGGGTAGGTTCTAAATCTAAACACTTCTTAGTTATCTAAAAAAAAAAAAAAAAGCCAGATTTGACACACAGATATATTCCCTTGTGGGGGGTAGGGAGCAGGGAGGGGAGAGACAGAGAACTGTTGTCATGGAGACTGTCTATAAACCCAAGAACCTAGGAATCC
This sequence comes from Chrysochloris asiatica, assembly GCF_000296735.1. NCBI lineage: Eukaryota > Metazoa > Chordata > Mammalia > Afrosoricida > Chrysochloridae > Chrysochloris > Chrysochloris asiatica. The sequence goes on along the minus strand of NW_006408607.1, from coordinate 8,777,953 downwards.
CCTGGACAATCTACATGATGGACCCAACTCAGCCAAAACCCTGATTTGGACTTTAGTCTCCAGAACTGTGGAAAAATACATTTTTGTTCTTGGATGTCACTCATGTCTGGTATTTCTGTTATGACAATACTAGGTAACTAAGACACTGGCTTAAAGTAAGTCAGTACATAAATGAATGTCAATCTGGGTTCTGTGTTCACCAAGATGTTTGGGTTTCATTTTAGAAAAACACTGAGGAGCGATTGGGTGCACTATGAATTGACCATGATGGAGATAAAGAACAGGAAGGACTTGAATAAATGGTCTGACTGCAGAGGTGTGGTGGGGACAGGGCAAGTTTACAAGGGATGGTGCTCACCCAAGGCGGTGAGCAGCCAGGGCAGCTACTTCCCCAGGCAAAAAGCACAATGAGGGGATGGACTACCAGAACAGAGACAGTTGAGGCACCTGCAGGAGCCAAGAGCTAGAGTGAGGATGCCTCACACCTACTCAGTAGGGAGTGGGCCTGAGGAGTTGCCTTGCCTCCCTGCTCTATCTTCTTTCTGTCCATGCCTCTCATTGGATGAATCTAACCAGAGGTCAAAGGGAAGAAAGCATTTGAAGCCTTCCTGCTGCCCAGCCTCCCAAGCAGAAGGCATGGGGCATATATCCAGTGAGGCACAGGGAAGCTATTTCATGCCTGGTTTTATTGGTACCATCAGACGAAAAACAACAGAGGAGAAAGAAAAAAAAAAAAAGAATGTTTCAACAAAATGATACTGTTAAAAACAAAAGCAAGATAGTTCTACTATACATATCTCTCTCTCTCTCTCTCTCTCTCTCTCTCTCTCTCTCTCTCTCTCTCTCTCCCTCTCTCTCTTTCTCTCGCTCTCTCTCTCACACACACATCTTATTTCCCATAACCTCCCTTTGAAGTCTCACCTTCTGTTTCTTCCTCATGCCCCACCACAATTTCTCACTGCCCTTAGCTTGTCTGACATGGGAAACAGCATGGTAGTTACAATCTGTAGAATCATCTTTTACATGTTAGTACTGCCTCGAGTTGTGATGCAGAAGAATAAACTGGAGGCATGAAAAAAAGAATGGAATTCTGAAATGCTCACTGAGCTCCAACACAACAGGAGACGGTAGAACAAGAAATTTAAATTCCATGCTCTCCATCACCTGGGCTGCAAGTTTAAAAACTGCAGAATTCCTACAACGCTTACCTTAGAAATGACAGGACTCAAGCTCAGAATTCTCAGAAGGATTTGGTCCGCTCTGTGTTTCCCCTAAAGATTTGGGCGTCTGCTTTTTCAGCGCAGAGGTAAAGCCTCTGAACGTGGGTACACATATTACAATGAACTGTAGAAGATTTTTGTTTGTTTCTTTATATCATAGGAAAATATATTTTGTCCCATTTTTTCATGTCATAGGAAGAATCGAGCATTGTCTATCAGAATCTTTAAATGCGATCGGAGCTCGAATTTAATTTCTTAATGTAATAGAAGAGTACATTTTAATTTTTCTGAAAATAATTCAAAATCAGGTACAGCAGGAACCGGTATGGGACTACACCCATGATTATAAAAG
>NW_006408607.1:8766177-8775295 GCF_000296735.1 Chrysochloris asiatica | reverse complement strand
GCGGCATTCCCTTATTCTGTTCAAACAACTGCCCCTTAGTCAATGTACAGGTTCCTCATGAACACAATTAAGTGTTTCAGAATACTTACACTTCACACTGTTGTTCACAGCTTGTCGTGTTCCACACAGTCTAAAACCTTTGTGTAGTCATAAGGCACAGGTAAACATCTTTCTGGTATTCTCCACTTTCAGCCAAGATCTGACATCAGCAATAATATCCCTCATTCCAAATCCTCTTCAGAATCCAGCTTAATTTTCTGGCAGCTCTCTGTCAATGCAAGGCTGCAGCCATTTTTGTACTGTCTTTAGCAAAAATTTACTTGCATGAGATATTAATGATATTGTCCAATGATTTCGGTATTCTGTTGGTTTGCCTCTCTTTGGAATGAGAACAAATATGAATCTCATCCAGTCAGTTGGCCAGGTAGCTGTCTTTCAAATTTCTTGAAATGGATGAATGAGTACCTCCAGCGCTACATCAGTTTGTTGAAAGATTTCTGTTTGTATTCCATCAGTCCCCAATGTCGTCTTCTTTACCAATGCCTTCAATGCATCTTGGACTTCTTCCTTCAGTATCATTGGCTCGTGATCATATGTTACCTCTTGAAATGGTTGAACATCAACCATTTCTTTTTGGTACAGTGACTCTAAGTATTCCTTCCATCTCTTTTTGATGCTTTCTGCACCACTCAATTTTGCCCACAGAATCCTTCAATCACCACAAGTTGAGACTTGATTTTTTTGTTCAGTTCTTGTAGTTTGAGAAATGCTGAGCATGTTCTTCCCTTTTGGTTTTCTAACTCCAGGTCTTTGCACATTTCATTACAATACTTGACTTTATCTTCTCAAGCTGACTTTTGAAACTTTCTGTTCAGCTCTTTTACCTTCTCATTTTTTCCATTTGCTTTAGCATCTCTGTGCTGCAGAGCAAATTTTAGAGTCTCTTCTGGCATCCATTTTGGTCTTTTCCTTCTTTCTTGTCTTCTTAATGACCTTTTGCTTTCTTCCTGTATGATGTTCTTGATGTCATTCCACAACTCTCTCATCTGAGATCATTAGAGTCTAATGCATCAAATATGCTCTTCAGAAGATCTGTAAATTCAGGTGGAAAATGTTCAAGGTCATAGTTTGATTCTTGTGGACTTGTTTTAATTTTCTTGAGCTTCAGCCTGAGCTTGCATGTGAGCAATTGATAGTCTGTTCCAAAATCTCTGCTGGCCTTCTTTTGGCTGATGATATGGATTTTTTTCCACCATCTCTTTCCACAGATGTAGTCAATTTGATTTCCATGTATTCCATCTGATGAGGTCCACATGTAAAGCAATCTTCTATGCTACTTAAAAAGTATTTGCATTAAACAAGTCATTGATCTTGCAAAATTCTGTCATGTGATCTCCAGCATTGTTTCTATTACCAAGGCCATATTTGCCAATTACTGTCTTTCCAACCTTTACATTCTAATCACCAGCAGTTATCAATACATCTTGATTGCATGTTTGATCAATTTCAGACTGAAAAAGTTAATAGAATTCTTCAATTTCATCATCATTGGCTTTAGCGGTTGGTGTATAAATTTGAATGATAGTGGTATTAACTGGTCTTTCTTGTAGGCATATGGATATTATCCTACACAGACAACATTGTACTTCAAGACAGATTTTGATACTTTTTTTGATGATGAGTGTGAAACCATTCCTCTTCAATTTGTCACTCCTGGCATAGCAAACTAAGGGACTGTCAGATTCAAAATGACCAATACCAGTCCATTTCAGCTCTCTAATGCCTAGGATATCTATGTTTACGCATTCCATCTCTTTTTTGACAATTTCCAATTGTCCTGTATTCATACTTTGTACATTCTATGTTCTGATTATTAATTGATGATTACAGCTATTTCTCTTCATTCTGAGTTGTGCCCCATCAGCCTATGAAGAACTCAAAGGCTTTACTCCATTTGCATCATCACACTCAACTCTGCTTTGAGGAGGCAGCTCTTCCCCAGTCACATCTGAGCAGCTCATCTTCCAGCACTATGTTGTTGTTGTTGTTAAGTGCCGTTGAGTCGGTTCCGACCCATAGCGAACCTGTACAGGGTGTCCGAGGGTGTAAATCTTTACAGGAGTAGAAAGCCTGATCTTTCTCCCGCGGAGCAGCTGGTAGTTTCGAACCGCTGACCTTAAGGTTCGCAGCCCGATTCATAACCACTACGCTACCAGATTCTGGTGCTCTTCATCATGTTTCAATATTCAATATTCTGATGCTGAGAGTGTTCCACTGCTATTCATAAGCTTTTCAGTGACAAAATATTCAGAAGTAGTCCTTGTCTCCTTCTACCTAATTTATGTTCATGTGGAAGCTCAGCTGAAGCTTGTCCACTGTAAGTGATCCTGCAGGTATTTTAAATACCTATGGCATAGCTTCCAGAATCACAGCAACACACAAGCCACCACAGTATGTCAAACTGACAGATGAGTGGTGGATAGTAGAACATACTATATGGTGTCTGTTGTTGTTGTTAGGTGCCATCAAGTCAGTACCGACTCATAGCGACCTTATGCACAGCAGAACGAAACACTGACTGATCCTGGGCCAACCTCACTACTGTTGCCATGCTTGAGTCCATCGATGCTGCCACTTGGCCAATCCATCTCGTTGGGAGCAGTCTTCTTTTTCTCTGACCCTCCACCTTACCAAACATAATATCCTTCTCCAGTGACTGGTCCCTCCTGACAATATATGTCTGAAGTATGAGAGATGAAGTTTGACCATGTTGGCCTCCAAGAAACACTCTAGCTGCATTTCTTCCAAAACGGATCTATTGGTTCTTTTGGCAGCCTATGACACTTTCAATATCCTCCTCCAACACCATAACTCAAAAACATCAATTCTTCTACGGTCTTCCTATTCACTGTCCAGCTTTCACATGCATATGAGGTTATTGAAAATATCAGGGCTTGGGTCAGGCACACCTTAGTCCTCAAGGCATATAGTAACGTGTTAAGACACAAATGTGTCATGAAGGACTAACCCAAGTCATAATATTGCCAATTACTTCATATGCATGCAAAAAGAAGAATTAATACCTTTGAATTATTAAGCTGGTGAAGAAAATTGAAGCTAGCATTGTTATTGTTGTTGTTAAGAGCTATCAAGTTAGTTCTGACTCATAGGAACCCTGTATAGGATTTCCAGGGAGTGACTGGTGAGTTTGAACCACCAGCCTTGTGGTTCAGTGCTTTATCCCACAGTACCACATCCATCAAGTTGGTTCTGACTTATAGTGACCGTAAGCACAACAGAACGAAACACTTGCACTAGCCTCAAAATTGCTGCTACTCTTGATGCTCCCACTGTGTCAATCCATCTCATTGCAGGGCTGGGGGGGTCTTACTTTTTTTTCCAAAACCCTGCACTTTACAAAGCATGACATCCTTCTCCAGGGACTGGCCCCTCCTAAAAACATGTCTGAAGTATGAGAAACAAAGTCTCACCATCCTGTCTTCTAAGGAACATTCTGGCTGTATTTCTTCCATATACCATGACTGTCAAAATATAAGAAATTTTTTAAAAATCTGCCTTAAAGGAAGTACAGCCAGAATGCTCCATAAAAGCCAGGATATCAAGACTCTACTGAGACTTGAGGGAATAGTCCCTGAAGGAGGACTTCATCTTTGGTAGAGGGTCAGATAAAACTTGGAAGACCCCCAACAAGATGGATTGACAAAGTGGCCTACAACAATGGATTCAAACAGCAATGAATGTGAGGATGGTGCCAAACTGGGCAGTATTTCACTCTGCTTTCCATAGAGTTCCTATGAATTGGAATTGACTCAGTAGCACCTAGCAGCAATAGAGGCTTAGGAGAGAACGAAGAATATTTATATTCAATTCTCCTATTGTGTTTTCAATAGCCTCATATGGATGCGAAAGCTGGACAGTGAATAAAGAGGATCGTAGAAGAATTGATGCCTTTGAGTTGTGGTGTTGGAGGAGAATACTGAGGGTGCCATGGACTGCCAAAAGAACCAATAGATCTGTTTTGGAAGAAGTGCAGCCAGAGTGCTCCTTGGAGGCCAGGATGGCTAAGCTTCGTCTCTCCTACTTTGGACATGTAGTCCGGAGGAAACAATCGTTGGAGAAGGATGTCATGCTGGGTAGAGTGGAGGGTCAGAGAAAAAGAGGAAGACCTCCAACGAGATGGATCGGCCAGGTGGCATCATTGATGGACTCGGGGGTGGCAGCGGTGGTGAGGTTGGCCCAGGATCGAACATTGTTTCGTTCTGCTGTGCATGGAGTCGCTATGAGTCGGTTCCGACTCGATGGCACCTGACAACAACAACAACAATTGTATGGAGTCCTTGTGTGGTACAAATAGCTAACACACTCAGCTACTAACTGAAAAGCAGTAGCAGTTGGAAGCCAGGAACCTCGAGAAAAAGTCTTGGCAATCTAATTCTGAAAAATCAGCCATTGAAAACCCTTTAGATGACAGTTCTATTCTGACACATACAGGGTCATCATGAGTCAGAACTGATTTGACAACAATTGTCTTTTACCTCTGTGTAAAGTTTAAAATTAGGAAAGCTGTGTGACAGAGTTGTATTCTTTTACCATACTTATTCCACCTGCATGCTGAGCAAAGAAGCTGGCTTATATGAAGAAAAATGTATCATCAGGATTGGGAGAAGACTCATTAACAACCTGTGATATGCAGATGATACAACCTTGCTAGCTGAAAGCAAAGAGGACTTAAAATACTTACTGATGAAGACCAAAGACCATAGCCTTGGATATGGATTGTATATCAATGTAAGGAAAACAAAAATCCTCACCACTGGATCAATAAACAGCATTCTTATCAATGGAGAAAAGATTGAAGTTGTCAAAGACTTCATTTTCCTTGAATCAACCATCAACACTCATGGAAGCAGCAGTCAAGAAATCAAACAACGTATTGCATTAGGCAAATCTGCTGGACAAGACCTTTAAAGTGTTGAAGAGCAAAGCTGTCAGCTTGAGAATTAAGGTGCGCCTGACCCAAGCCATGGTATTTTCAATAATCTCATATGCATACGAAAGCTGGACAATGAATAAGGAAGCTATTAGAAGAATTGATGCATTTGAGTTATGGTGTTGGAGAATATTGAAAGTACCATGGGCTACTAAAAGAACAAACAGATCTGTGTTGGAAGAAGTGCAGCCAGAGTGCTCCTTGGAGTCCAGGATAACCAAACTTCATCTCTCATACTTCGGACATATTGTCAGGAGAGACCAGTCACTGGAGAGGGATATCATGTTTGGTAAGGTGGAGGGTCAGAGAAAGAGAGGAAGACCCTCAGCGAGATGTATTGGCAAAGTGGCAGTATCAATGTGGCAACAATTGTGAAATTGGTCCAGGACCAGGCAGTGTTTCATTCTGTTGTGCATGGGTCACTATGAGTTGGTACTGACTTGATGACACCTAACAAAAACAAAGGAGACAAACACCCTTCCGAGATAGATGTCCTCTAACTTAGGAAGGGTTTGCTCATGAAAATACTACTGCTTCCAGAAAATGGCAGCAGAGAGTAAACCTACCCCGCAAAGATCAAGCACTCAATGGTTGTCACTTTGTACAGGGTTTCACCACCACCACGAAAGAATCTTCCTCAGAAGAATTTCTGTTTTCTGCCCTTTGCATCATTAAAATCAAAGCTAAATATTGTGCTCTGAAATGGATTTTGCAGGGTTGAGCCTCTAATGGATCAGGCAATGCCTTCTGCTGTAAAACTCAATTTGTAGAGCTAGCCTCGGGCTTTAGAAAGCATCCTGGAGATCATGTTCTGGCTGTTGATACCCTGCTGGTGGCTGCCATAGGAGAGATAGGAAATAACAGTGGAGAAAGAGAAAATGAGAGGAAACAGAGGAAAAGACAATTGCTAAGAAAGGACATCAAGGCAAAGTAGAAAGTCAGTGACAATGAGGGAAACCTTCAATGGGATGGACAACAGATCATGAAGATGGCGCAGGACCATGCAACGTCTTGTCCTGTTCTACATAAGGCTGTTGTGAGTTGGAGCCACCTCAGTGGCAGTTAACAATAACAAAGGAAGGAGAAGAGGGAAAAACAGAATTTAAATAACTGGCCCAACACTACTCATCTAAGAGATAGGACTTAGTTAGTTCAAAATCTGGGTCTATTTGACTCCAAAGTCCATCTTCTTTCCTTTATAACAGGCTTATTGAGATAAGGAGAGTCGTCGCAGGTAGTACCAGCAGAAGGGCACTCTCATAAGTACAGTTCCCCATCAATATACTTAATTGTATTGATTATTTGTAGCAACAATTATGAAGATGACACAGAATTGGGCAGTGTTTTGTTCTGTCATACGTAGGGTCACTATGAGCCAGAACTGGTTGTACAGCACCTAACACAAGTGTATTCCAGACAGTGAACTGGATACTTGGGCTCCCAAAATAAACAAGGCATAGTTCATACCCTTGAGGAATGCATAGTCTAGTAGGAAGGTATATAGATTGAAGTATGTCCCTCACATTTTTTAAGTTGAAGTCCTAACCCCTACTACCATGAACTTGACCTGATTAGGAAATAGGGTCTTTGAAGAGTTTATCTGTTAACATGAGGTTTTTTTCTGGAATATTGTTATCAAGTGCCTTGCAGTCAGTTTTGACTCATAGTGACCCTGTATAGGGTTTCTGGGGTATTTTTAAATCTCTTGCAGGAGGACAAAACATCATCGTTCTCCGAAGAAGCAGCTAGTGGACTCCTACTGACAACTTTGTGGTTCAAAATCCAATGCTCCTATAGAGTCGCCAAGCTCCCCATACTGGAATTGGTGGGTCCTAACTGGTATTGGTAGTTGCCCACAAGGTCGATTTGAACTGCAATGTTGTGGTTCAAACTCACCAACTGCTCCTTGTAAATACTACACAGGGTCACTATGAGTTGAAGCAGACTCAACAACACTTAACAACAACAGCAACAATCCAATCTCAAGGACTCCTACTGTGACCCCGTAGGATAAACACTGAACTGTGAACCACAAGATCAGTTGTTCAAACCCACCAGCCAGTCCTCAGAATGCTTATACAGAGTCACTATGACTCAGAACTGACTGAACAGCACTTAACAACAATTCAGTCTTGGAAACAATGGACTGTGACAAACAAGACTGGCAGTTAGAACCCACCAATGGCACCACAGGAAAAAGATTAGGTTTTCTGCTCCCACAAAGATTCACAGCCTCAGAAACCCTATACAAGGTTGTTATGAATTGTAACCAACTCGATGCACTTGACAAACAGTCCAATCTCAGTGGTGTTCTATAAAGGAGGGAGACAGAAGACAGGTAGTCATGTGACATGTGAAGACGCATGTGGTCGTGGAGTAAAGCTGTAACTGCAAACGAAGAATACCTGGGGCTACCAGAAGCTGGGGGCACAGGAGGGATTTTCTCCAAAAGCCTTTGGAAAGAAATGGCTTTACAGACCCCTGGAATTTGGACTATTCATCTCCAGAACTGATAGCCAATGAATTTCTGTTCTATTCTTATAAGCCATCTAATCTGTTATGTGTGGGTGTGTGAGTGTGTTTACAGAGTTCCTGGAAAAGTAATACATACCGGAGGTAAATGTGCAAGCCAATAACTATACCAAAAGAAAACAAATGTGCTAAGGTAGTAATGGAGTGCTGGTGTGGCGCTGTAGGTGAAACACTGTACCAAAAGCTTGGTTAGATCCACAGGGTCGACAGTTCAAACTCACCAGTGCTCCTCAGAAACCCTATACAGGGTCACTATGAGTTGGAACCAACTCGACGGCACTTAACAACATAAAAGGCATGATCTCAGAGATGCAGGAATACTACTTGATTTAGAGAACCCAGCAAAGATATATAAATATGAAGATATTGTATTGGGCTATAGGGAATGATTAGGAGTTCAGAGAGCGGACAATTGTCAAGAAAGAGTGTTGTAAGCAAAGGAAATGTCATTTCAAAAGAGAAATAGGAGGACAAAATGTGGAAGCGAGGAAGTGGCAGATGTGACCCAATAAAAGCATGAACAGTTCTAAAATAGAGCACTCCCTTGGAAAACAGGGAATTTCCCCTTGCTGGAAAATGGAAAACACTCTATAAAAGAACAGTCATGGCAAATTCTGCTTCGCTGGTATCCAAAGTCTATAACTCATGTTTGGCTCTCCTACAATGTCCAATATGGTGCAGGGGTACTGGGCATGGCCCCAAAATCAGACAGACATGGTTGGACCTTGGTTCTTGCAATGTGAACGTGGGGCAAGTTACTGAACCATCCCAAACCTCAGTTTCCACACCTGTGGATCTAACATCCACCTCATAGGAGTACTACTAGAATTGAATTAATGATACAGAACACTTGGTAACGATCTGAGTCCAGTGTATGTAACCACACATTACTATTACGGTGGAAAGCGGGATATATCACTTAAGCAAATGACCTTATTCCCTCACCGTGCCCGTGGATGCTGGGGCTAAGATGAGGGGAAGAGATTGGGGTGTGTCATGAATCCTGTCTTTATTTAAAATGTTGGTATTTGTTCTTTGTGAATTTTTTTTGCATTCATTTTTCTTTTTGGGAAACTATTGTAATAGTACATTTATTTTGATGACTGAGCTTTTTGGCGCCTCCTTAAATCTGACCCTCAGACAAATGCCTTTCTCCCTTCCCTCTAGTCTGCGTAAGTTGCCCTGACAGGTCCAGCCTTGGCTTAATGCTCTCATTCCGACACCTACCTTTTTTCCCTAGTATTGCTATAACAGAAAGACCACAAGAGGTGGCTTTAAAGAACAGAATCTTATTTTCTCACATTTCTTGAGGGTCCAAGTCCAGGTCTCCATATCGTCCATCCCTTCAAGATTCCTAGATTTCTTGGTGATCCACATGTGCTGTCTGCCTTCCCCACTTTGTGCTAACTTACTCTTTTTATGTAACTCAGGAGTGACTAGGGTTCAAACCCTCCTTACGTTGATTGATAGTGTCTCTCAAACAGAGAAGGAAACCCTATTTCCAAGCAGGGTTTCTCATATGTACAGCCTGTATGTATGAGAGAGTTTCAAAAAGTTCATTGGAAAATGGAATCA
>NW_006408607.1:8752544-8764910 GCF_000296735.1 Chrysochloris asiatica | reverse complement strand
TGCTGATTTTTAGTTTCACAGCCCAACACATAACCCTCTATACTACCATGCCTCCTTAAATGCTGCAGGGAGGCCACAATTAAACCCATAACCACCCCTAGCCTTTGCTGGAGACCCATAAGCATCCCCCAAAACACAAAACAAAACAGTTCATAAGCCTGGTAAAAATCGGACTCTTTTCATTTTGTTTTCTTTGCCTTTTTTTTTTTTTAAACCTGCCCCATTATGAATTTTATTAAAAAAAAAAAAAAAATTTTTTTAAACGCTTCAGATTTGGAAAGCTGAGAGCTCCCCACTAGAAAATCAGCTTGAATTGTATCATTACCCTGAGGAGCCAGAGAAATGAATTGAAACAAATACATAAAAATCACATCACCTCCAAATGAGTAGTCTTGATGCAATTTTTTGCCAAGAGCGCTGAGCTCAAAGGGCCGGTTTTCCAGGTGTAGAGTGCAGCAGGCTTCCGCTAAGCAATGGTCAGGCATGGCTTGCAGAGTGTGGAAGCCTTAATAAGCTTTGGCATTAGCAACTTTTTAAAGTCCTGCTCCTGCTGACTTCTCTCTCTCTGCCCAAACCCTAAGCGATGCTGTTAAGTAATTCAGTTTGAAGAACTCTTATGGAGATCAATTTTACTAATGCACACACAGCATAATAGACACTGGGCTACTGTGCAGAGAGGGATCTCTCTTTTTTAAAAAAAATCAGAGAGCAAGAACAGAAATTACCGATCAGGTTGGACCCGGGAGCTAGGGTTGGCTTCCCTAAGGATTGACATTTCCTGACGTTGCGCTTTGCAGAAAGGTCACAACTATTTATGCTCTGTGCAATCCATGCATAGTAATTAGAACCGCTGCACGGCTTAAACCGTGGCACTTGCTGGAATTTCAATGCCGACCTCAGAGTCCCTGAATTTCTGACGACAGTTGTCACTCAGAATCAGCAGCAAGAGCATAGATTTTGTTCTCTCACTCTTGCTCCTCTCTCTCTTACCCTCTCTTTAAATTAGTTCTTTTCATACCCAAGTGTTCATGATTGCTTTACAGATTAACCCTTCAATTATCAATTTTTAGAATCTGAATGCATCCAGTCCTGTTGTGAAATCTGTAACTTAGCAACTATCTGACAAGATGAAGATCTAGTTGAAAGACATATACTGGTCACATACAATGATTTACTCAAACCAATGGCAAACTGGAGAAATATTTTAAAGGTGGGGGGCTGGGATATTCCACAGACTGGTGAGGGTAAATATATAGTTTCTGATTATATTAAGCAATCAAACTAAAACCCTCTATGCCCCAAGATTGGTATTCTCTACAAAAGCTATGCTCTTAAAAGCAACTACTTTCTGGGCGTAGAATTCCCCATTTATATGCCTCTGCCATTCAGACTTTATTTTTCCAATATAATTTGACTGTATCTTAAGTACACATTCAGCTTGAACCCATGGAAAAGTAGAACATCAGAAAAGCATGCGCTCACCCAGTGTACTTCATACCACTTAGAAGATTGGCAATCTAAAAGGGCACACAAAACCTGTTTTAAAATGTCTTTCCCTTTCCAGCCTCTAACTTGAAATAAGCTTCCAGGAAGAAAAGATAAGGGGAAGGGAGGGCACAAGGAAATGAACGTTGGTGGGCTCTGCTCTGCATCAGACCCTGTCAGACGTTACACAGAGCTGCTCGTCCAATTTAGGTCATAATGATTTGGAAGCATCAATTCTCTTACCTTTCTCTGTATTTTCAGAGAAATCCGTTCACTACAAAGTACGTTATGTATCCAGTTTTAATTACTCTTTGTATTCATCTGGTTGCAAGTGACAGAAACTCAATTTAAACCGGTTTTGGCAAAAACAAAGATTTATTGGCTCAATTCCAAAGGGAAATTGAGAAACCAGAACACGAGAAGGGAAGGAAGCAGTTCAGTTTTATAACAGCTGGAACCTGGAGATTCAATATCACCAGGATTTCTCTTCCTAATACTGTCTCTTTTTCTCTCTAGCTGTTGGTTCATTCTTTATTGCACACCTGCTTTTATTCATATTTTTGTGGAAAACATGACCCAACCACCCCACCCAAACTCACCCCACACAAAGTATTTTAGCTTGACATTGTTTAACCCAAGGTCAGCTGTTTGAAGCTACCAGCATTTCCTCGGGAGAAAGATTCCTACAGCCTAGAAAACCCTAGGCAGGGTTGTTATGAGTAAGAACCGACTCCACGGCACACTACCACCACCTCTACCTCTTTCAGGAGAGGGACTAATGAATGCCGTTTATCTCAAGTTCAAACATTCCAGAGAGAAGACTCGTGGACTCGTTGTTGTTAGGTGTCCTCGAGTCGGTCCCGACTCATAGCCACCTTCTGCACAACAGAAGAAAACACTGCCCAGTCCTGCACCAAACTCACAATTGTTGCTATGTTTGAGTCCACTGCTGCTGCCACTGTGCCAATCTATCTCTTTGGGGGTCTTCCACTTTTTCTTCAACCCTCTATTTTACCAAGCATGAAATCCTTCTCTGGGGACTGGTCCCTCCTGACAATATGTCTGAAATATGAGAGACCAAGTCTGGCCAACCAAGCTTCCAAGGAGCATTCTGGCTGTACTTCTTCCAACACAGATTGATTTGCTCTTTTGGCAGTCCATGGCACTTTTAATATTCTCCTCTAACACCATAACTCAGTTGCACCAATTCTTCTACAGTCTTCCTTATTCACTGTCCAGCTTTCGCATGCATATGAGGTTATTGAAAATACCATGGCTTGGTTCAGGCACACCTTAGTCGTCAAGCTGACATCTTTGCTCTTCAACACTTTAAAAAAGGTCTTGTGCTACAGATTTGCCTAATGCAATACGTTGTTTGATTTCTTGACTGCAGCTTCCATGAGTGTTGATGGTTGATGCAAGAATGAAGTCCTTGACAACTTCAATCTTTTCTCCATTGATATGGATGCTGTTTATTGGTGCAGTGGTGAGGATCCAGTTCCCAGCCTGATGCTGCATCAGCGATCGAAGTAGACATGGGAAGTGAGCACTTTCTGGGGGAAAGGAGACAGTGGCAGCATTTCTCTTAGAGTTTCTTATGTTGCTGTTTTTGCCGTTGACTGACGTAGAGTCACCGCCAACTCATGGTGATCCCAAGTACAACAGACTGTTGTCTGACCCTGCTCCATGTGGACACGGTGTACTTTGAGTGACTTTCAGCCTAGAAGACTCATCTTCCAGTACTATGTCAGAAAATATTCTGCTCTGATTCATAGACATTTCGGACATATTATCAAGAGGGAGCAGTCTCTGGAGAAGGACATTATGCTTGGTAAAATGGAGGGTCAATGAAGAAGAGGGAGACCCCCCAATGAGATGGATTGGCACACTGGCAGCAGCAGTGGGCTCAAGCATAGCAACAGTTGTAAAGGTGGTGCAGGACTGCATGGTGTTTCCTTCTGTTGTCCATAGGGTCACAATGAGTTCGAACAAACTAACAACAACAACAATTTTCAGAAGTAGATCACCAGGCATTCCTTCCTAGTCTTAGTCTGGAAGCACCATGAAATCTGTCCATTACATCTGCCACTGACTGTTAGTATTTGAAATACAATGGTGTTAACTTTCATCATCATAGCAACACACAAGCCACCAGAGTACACAAACTGATCGACAGGTGATGGAAAGCTCTCTACAGCCATCTGAAAAAGAGTTCTCTCCTTATTTGAGCACCTTGTTTAATTCTTATGGATTCCTGGTGGTGCAATGGTTAAGCGCTCTTCTGCTAACCAAAAGGCTAGTGGTTCCATCCCACGAACCTCTCCATGGGAAAAAAGACCTGGTGATTGCTCCTATCAAGATGACAACCAAGGAAACCCTCTGAGGTGGTTCTACTCTAGCCTCCAGGGTTGCTAGCAGGCAGAATGGAGTCAATGACACACAACACGTACATAGAAGCAAAACCAAAAACTCTAAACCAGTTGCCATCAAGCCAATTCTGACTCCTGTTGACCCCATGTAGTACAGAGTAGAACTGTGTTCCCTAGTGTTCTCAAGGCTTTGTTCTTTCAGAAGTAGGTCACCAGGCATTTCTTCTGAGGTGTTTCAGGGTAGTTTGACCCACCAACCATTCCATTAGAAGTTGAGCACTTGATCATTTATACCATCATATAGCAGTAAACATTTATGAAAGTCAAGAGCAAGAAATAGGAAATAAAGGAAAGAGAAATTGACAGACTAGACCAAAAAAGGCAAGGTTGAGCCATATAGCAGTTCAAAGTAGCATCTTTTCCCTGCAGGTGAGCTCATGACCTAGAAAAAAAGTCAGTGGGCGTCAAAGGAGAACTGTGGTATTGAGAAGTGGAGACATCTTCACCCTCAGCTGACTCTCCGTTGATGCCAAATCCTCTGACCACACAGATAAAGCCCCTGGTTGTCAATGTTTCCAGGCTTAGTTTATCTTTCCCTGAAATAATATTATATTTTTCTTTAAGCAGCTGATGTCAGAATCTCTCCCCTCCCCCAAGGAGAGAATGGCTTTTGTCGGTGACTGCTTGGATAACCCCACTCTGGGGCTCAGGTTACCTGGTGCTGGGATTAAAAAGCAGGTGGGCTGCTCTGCATGAGATAAGCAAAGTGACTACCCTGCTTCTGAATGAGGAGGAGGGAGGCCCAGTCTGGAGATGGAGAGGCAGAGACAAGAGTCCCCAAGACAGCAGTACATCCAGAGAGCCTGGGAAGAAAGAGATAAATGCCTGATGCTATGGGCTTGGCTCCGTGACCCCTTGGTCATGGGACCAAAGGCTTTTACAAAACAACATCAATTAACAATCACTCACTTGTTGCCCTTCTTGGAGAAACCTGAGAATGAAATTGATTCTGTGTCAAGATCAGAGTGCTGCACATATGGACAGAGTCTGGCCATGTGAGCAAAGGGGGCCAGCATCTGGCTTAGGTTCCCAATAAACAAATGGGAAAATAGCATCGTCCACACTGCTTGGATCCCAGGAGGGACAGTTGCAGTATCAACAATAAGGCAAGCTAGCCTAGCCTTCACTTCCTGCTCATGAAGCAAACAAGTGAAAGTTCCCACAACAATTCCATCTGTTAAGTCTGTTGTCAGGTGCTATTGAGTCATAGCAAGCTTATGCACTATCCCCACAATCACTATTACGCGTGAGACCATTGCTGTGGACACTGTACCAATCCATCTCATTGGGAGTCTTCCTCTTTTTTGATGATCCTCCACTTTACCAAGTATGACGTCCTTCTCCAGGGACTGGTCCCTCCTAATAATATGTCTGAAGTATAAGAGACGAAGTCTCACCATCCTGGTTTCCAAGGAACACTCTGGCTGTATTTCTTCAAACAGAGATTTGTGTGTTCTACTGGCAGTCCGTGGTACTTTTAATATTCTCCTTCAACACCATAACTCAAGTGCACAATTCTTCTAAGATATTCCTTATTCATTGTCAGGCACACCATAGTCCTCAAACTTACATCTTTGCCATTGAGCACATCTAAAGGTCTTGTGCAGCAGAATTGCCTAATGCAATGTGTTGTTTTATTTCTTGACATGCTGCTTCCATGAGTGTTAATAATGGATCCAAGCAAAATGGCATCTTTGACAACTTCAATCATTTCTCCATTTATAAAGATGTGATTTACGGTCCAGTGGTGAGGATTTTTTTTTTTTTTTCATTGAGGTGCAACCCATACTGAAAACTGTGGTCTTTGACCATCATCTGTAAGTATTTTAAGTCCTCTTCACTTTCAGCAAGCAAAGTTGTATTATCTTCATATCACAGGTTGTTAATGAGTCTTCCTCCCATTCTGATGCCACATTCTTTTTCACATAATCCATCTTCTCAAATTTGCTCAATGTACAGATTGAATAAATATGGTGAAAGAATACAATCCTGGAGCATACCTTTCCAGGTTTTAAACCACTCAGTGTCCCCTTGTTTTGTTTGAATGGCTGCCTCTTGTTCTATTAACAGGTTCTTCATGAGTACAATTAATTGTTCTGGTATACTCATTTTCCACAATATTGTCCATAGCTTGTCATGATCCACACAGTCAAAAGCCTTTGCATACTCAATAAAGCACACGTAAACATCTTGGCTTTCACCTAGGATCTATCTGACATCAGCAATAATATCCCTTTTTCCATGTCATTGTTTGAATCTGGCTTGAACCTCTAGCAGCTCCTCATCAATGTACTGTTGCAGCCATTTTTT
The DNA here is from genome assembly GCF_000296735.1 of Chrysochloris asiatica. Taxonomy (NCBI): domain Eukaryota; kingdom Metazoa; phylum Chordata; class Mammalia; order Afrosoricida; family Chrysochloridae; genus Chrysochloris; species Chrysochloris asiatica. The sequence continues at coordinate 8,758,686 of NW_006408607.1, read as the reverse complement.
AATTATCTTTAGCAAAAATTTACTTGCATGTGATATCAATGATAATGTAGGATGATTTCCACATTCCATTGGGTTGCCTCCCTTTGGAATGGGCACAAATAAGGATCTCTTCCAATCAATTGGAGAGTTAAGTTTCTTCCAAATTTTTTGCCATAGATGAGTGAGCGCCTCCAGTGCTGCATCAGTTTATTGAAAGATTTTCAATTTCTATTTCATCAATTTCTGGAGCCTTGTTCTTTGTCAGTGCCTTCAGTGAACCCTGGACTTTTTTCTTCAATACTATTGACTCTTGATCATATGCCACCTCTTGAAATGGTTGAACATTTCTTATTGGTAAAGTGACTGTGTATTCCTTCCTTCTTCACTTGATGCTTTCTGCATCATTCAATATTGTAATATTCAATATAGAATCCTTCAATATTGTAAGTCGAGGCTCTGTCAAGTCGAGTGCTTCTTAATAGGTTCTAAGTTCCTATTTCTTTACTAGTTCTCATGAATTGAGATCCTATACTGTCTTTGCTCCTACTATCCTCCTGCCCTCTTCCAAACCACTGTCGTGCTCTTCCTCTGCCTGTTTTTTTTTTTTTTCTTCCTCCCCTACCTTCTGTCTTCATCCTCTCCATCCTTCCATCTCATCTATGATATTTCTTTTTCTAAAAAGTCCTCCCTGCCCCCAAAGACAAAATCCCTGACCCATTTATGTGATTATGATTTGCTGATTGGCCCTGATCATGTAAGATTAGAATTATTTATTTGCCACTTACCTCTCTGTTGCACTGGACTATAAATTCAGTTAGACAATAGCCAGACATGTTTCACTCACCACTGTATCCCGAGCCCAAAGTACAGTGTCCATCATGTGGTGGTGGTACTTGTGTGATGTCAAGTTGGTCCTGACTCATAACAACCCTGTCGAGTTTCTAAGGCTGTACATTTTTACAGCAGCAGAAAGTCTCATCTTTCTCCCAGGGAGCGACTGACAGATTGGAACTGCAGGCCTTGAACTTAGCAGTCCAGCTCATCATCCTGTATGCTATCATGTGGTGATGGTTGTTATGTGCTGGGGAGCCGACTCTGGCTCATAGTGACCTGTAAGGGACTTCCGAAGCTACAAACCTTTATGGGCGCAGAAAGCCTTATGTTTCTCCTGTGGAGTGACTTGTAGACTCAAACTGCTGGGCTTAAGACTTATAATGCACTACAGTATCATGTAATAGGTAACTCATAAATATCTGTTGACTGTGTTGAATAAATGATTGAATGAATGAGCCTCCTGAAAAACCACGTTTCCAGGCAAGTCAGTCACATCCCAACCACTCAAGATGGGTCCTGGCTCCTCTGCAGCCCCACATCTTCCCGCTGATCCCGTCCAAGGCCGTGAAGTCTGCAGCTGGGGCTCTGCCAGTCACACATAATCTAGTGGTGGATTCCAAACAGCCAAGCACCTGCCTCACAGTCCTAATATCCTAACCACATGCAAGGGAGGCTAAGGAGAAGGGAACCAGTGAGAAGAAACCTACCAATTTTCTAATTCTTACAACACTTCTGGCCACATCTACAACATACAGGAAACAGATGCATGGAACCTGAGGGCAGCATGCATGTTCTCACTCCAAGGCAGCTTGGTGACCCCAGAGACTATAGCAAGGCAATATCCAGACTGTTCTGAAACATCACAAAGTACAGTCCCCATTCTCCATGAGTCTGAATTCCAACTGAGAAGACTGGAAATCATGGGAGTTCAACTGCAACTCTAGAAACTACCAGCAGAGAGAAGGCAATGGGTGGTTGGTTAAAAGCTATAGAAAAGAGGTGAAGAGCAGGGTAAGCAGATGACTTAGAAAACCAGAAGAATCTGAGTAGGTAACTAGAATTATGAAGACATGAAAGACAGAGTTAGCAAAAGGACCCTTGGAGGCAGGGAGGAAACCCTTGTAGCTGGAGCAGACGATTGACAAAGGAGGAAGAGACGAATCAAGCCTCGGAATGGCTCAGACTGTAGAACTTTGTGCTCCAGATTAGAGATTTGGACTTTGTCTCCTAGGTAACAGGTAGACTTTGAAACATTCAGAGTCAAATTCCCCTCAAAGCAGTTTGGGGACAACTAATCAGGCAATGTGCACAATGGGGTAGAAGAGAGACTGTGGAGACAGAAGAGCAAGCCGGAAGCCTTAGTATTCAGAGAATGAAGAGAGGTACCAAGGGTCTCAGCTCTCTTTGAATGAACTGGAATGCAGAGCCAAAGCTAGAAAGGGGGGATGTTAAGAGGGAAGAGGGCTGAGGGCTGGCTGCAAGTGTATGTGAGCAAATGAGAATTTCACTTTAACTAAAAGACTTTAAATTTTAAATTTTTACAAGGAAGGAAAGAAGGAAGAGGCATAGAAGAAAAGAGGAACCAAAGAAAGAAAGATGGAAAGAGAAAGATTGAGACTACTCAGCCATGGTACTTGGTACCACATGGTAATGCAGAAGTCAATGTGAGGACTGACATAAAGGGTCCCATTTTAGGAAAGTCAAGTCTGAAATGAAGACCCGATGCCCCTTTCACATAAAGGCCACAGGATACTAAGGACAGGCCTCGGCTGTCGCATTTGCGTCAAGGTGGTGACTGAATCCATGGACATGAGTGTGCTCCCCAAGAAAGAAAGATGGGAGCCAACCACAGCACAGCCCAGTCACCAGGGCCTCATGGTCATCCATTTGTGGCCTCAGAGAGCAGCGGTTCCACGTAGTTGAAGAAAGAAAAAGAAAAGAGTTTGAAAAACCTTCCCTGTTGTGTGTCTCCTGAAAAGGTCATGTATGTGATAAGGTGCCATGAGTAGTCTAAGAGCCGGTTCAAAGGCATGCAGCATGCATTACTTATGAATCTCCACTGAAATGTAAATTGGGGTGAGTTTATTGGTTCCTTTGGTCTTAAATGGAATCATAAAGTATTCATTGGGCCCAGCCAAGGCCTTTCAGATCTAGAGCTCAGTGAGAAATATGTGGCATGCTAAGGTTACATTAATAAAAAATAAATAAATCCATGTCCAGGAAGCCCATATTTGTGCACTTTAAAACTGCCCATTCTGTAGATATTAATGTTTAATGTGTTTGTAAAAAGCAGTCAGCTTTGTGGAGCACAGCAACAAAAATGTCCCACAGCCACCAGTACTTAACATCTCAGCATGACTCCTAAGTGCTCTGGTGGAGAACACAACATGACAGCCATGGTGGGGAGAGAGGTAGTTGGGCGCAGCATCTAGTCAAGCCACACGCTGATACAGAGAGTGCTCAGTTTCCACCCACCTTCACGTTCGACTGGCTCCAAGTGCCCAGGAGAAATGGTAAGATAAGTTAATGTGCTACCTATGTACTGGCTGGAAACCTATCTAAGAGACACTTGAAAGATACCACATCAAGATAAACAAAGTTTGTTTTCCAGAAATAAATCTGAGTTACACCCAACTGGGAGAAACAAAAGCACTTTTCGGTTTTATTTCTTGCTTCAGACCACATCCACCACTCCAACTGTCTCCTAGACATTTCTAGAAGGGGTGTGCTGATCAATCTGAACCTGAATCACTTTCCTAAGCTGTTGGGCAGTAAGCTGCACTTGATTGCTGTTCTGTTTTGCTCTGGGTCCCAAGTCAGTGCAGAGGTTTAAACCTCTGCTTCTCCTCCAAAACTGATTTGCAGGCAGGAAAACATTCTGCCATCACCCGGGCCTGCCTGTGTGCCTCTTGGTTACCTTTCACCTTGAGGCACCACTTGGAACTAAATGGTAATATGAGAAAGGAAAGTGCAGAGAGCAGAACTGAGCATTCTGCAATGGGAATATACTCCATCTGCCTAAACCCAGCATCAGCCACCTCCTCCATCCACCTGCTGGGCAAACGGTCACAGGAACTGCAGAAAAGGAACAACAGAAAGACATGGACTCTGCCATTCTAGCTCACTCCTGCCCTGGACTTCAGCTTCAGCAGACCCAGTTCTTATTCAGGTTGTCCCTGAAGGACAGCATTCCTGAATTCAGGGACCAAAACTTTGGGAAGCATTTAAAGGCCTTAGTAATTGGAGAAGTTTTAAGGAGCTCTGTTAGAGTAGTGGTTATGAATCAGGCTGTGAACTGCAAGGTCAGCAGTTCAAAACTACCAGCTATTCCATGGGAGAAAGATGAGGCTTTCTGCTTCTGTAAAGATTTACAGCCTTGGAAACCCTGTACAGGGTCACTATGAGTCAGAACCAACTCCACGGCATATAACCACAGCACAAAGACTCCTGCTGTGGTGAGGTAGCATAAGCACTGGGCTTCAAACCACAAAGTTGGCAGTTCAAACCTACCAGCTGTTCCTCAGAAACCCTATACAGGGTTACTATGGGTCGGAACCGACTCCACGGCATATAACCACAGCACAAAGACTCCTGCTGTGGTGAGGTAGCATAAGCACTGGGCTTCAAACCACAAGGTTGGCAGTTCAAACCTACCAGCTGTTCCTCAGAAACCCTATACAGGGTTACTATGGGTCGGAACCAACTCCACGGCACTTAACAACAACACCAACAATGGAAACTTGAAGTCCTGCTTCTTCCACTAGAGAAGGAAGGGAACATGGCGTAAAGCCTTCCAAGGAAAAGCTTATTGGAACAGTGTCACAGGTTGAACTGTGTCCCCCCGCCAAAAAAAGGGACCTTGAAGGAAGTCTGTGGATTGAATTTGCCCCCAAAATATATGGTTATAAATTCTCAATTCCTATACCTGTGAACTCCGCCTGTGGCGCGGTAGGATAAGCATTAGACTGCAAATCGGTTGGCAGCTCAAACACATCTGCTTGGTATTGTAAAGCATCACTTCTCTGGTGAAGTTTTCTGCTCCTGCAAAGAATGACAGAAACCCCAGACAGGGTCTCTATGAGTCAGAACCGACTCAATGGCACTTAACAACAACAACATACCTGTGTATGGAGTCCTGGTATAGCACTGTAGGGTAAGAAGTGGACTGCTAACCATTAGGTCAGTGGTTCAAACCCGTCAACTGCTCCTCAGAAACTCAAGACACAAAGGAATCCTGTAGCTTGCATATGAACTCATTAACATCAAGTTGTTGTGGTGGTGGTCTCTATGAGTGGCTGTAAGCCATAGAGACCCTGTATAAGGTTTCTGAGGCTGTCAGACCCTCATCAGAGAAGTGAGGATTTATAACACAAAGGATAATTGCACCAGATCAGAGCTGATCCCATCCAATCACATCATGGGGTGACTGTATCATATTAGATCTCACCAGGGAGGTGGCATCTACATCTTAACTACTGAACCCCTGAGCATCCTGGCCCAGCCAAGTGGACACAAAACCTATGAGATAAAAGGTCAGATTAGGCCCAGAAGGAAGTTCATGGAGAAGATACACGCCACATGAAGATCACCAAAGAAGCTGCAGAGACAAGGTCTTCCCCCAGAGCCTCCAGAGAAAAAAAGCCTCTCTCAGAACCGGTACCTGGAATTCTAATGTCTAGCCTCCTAAACTGTGAGAAAATAATTTTCTGTTCATTAAAAGCACACAATTGTGGTATTTCTATTGTTGCAGCGGGAAGAACCTAAGACAAAGTCCTAACTCCCAGTACCTACGGATGTGGGCTTATTTGAAAATAGGGTCTTTGCATATATATAATCAAGTTAAGATGAGGTCATACTGGGTTGGCTGTTGTTACTGTGAGCTACCACCAGTTCAATTCCTACTCCTGGTGACTCCTGTTATGGAATAGAACTGCTCTGTAGGGATTTCCTGGCTGTAATCCATAGTGCTTAGGAATCCGGCTGCTAACCTCATGGTCAGCAGTTTGAAACTACCAACTGTTCCGTGGGAGAAAGATGAGGCTTTCTGCTCCCATAAAGATTTACAGCCTCGGAAACCCTGTACAGAGTCGCTATGGGTCGGAACCGACTCCACGGCACATCACAACACCAACAATCCTTACGGAAGCAGATCACCAAAGCTTTTCTTCCATAGGCCCTCTAGATAGGTTCAAACTGCCAACCTTTTTGGTTAGCAGTGATCGTATGCTGATTGCACCACCTTGATTAGGTGGGGGCTAAAGAATACGGTCAGCATTTCTCAAGCTGGGGGAACTGAAGAAAAAATTCAAGCCTTGACTTTCGTTATTGA
>NW_006408607.1:8748098-8751674 GCF_000296735.1 Chrysochloris asiatica | reverse complement strand
GCAGCCGAGCATCCAGGACTAGAAAGCAATAGATTTCTTGCTTCTGCCACAAATTCCCCCAGCTGTGAGCCTTCCAACCTTCTAAGTATTCCTTTACATGTGGTTCAGAGTTCTGGGACCATCCCCTGAGCCTGCTTGGTCGGGTATTCTGTGTTGTTGTTGGCGGAGCTCTCTGCTGCATGTCCACCAATCCGCCATCTTGTTTGTTCTCCACATTAGGTTGACTTTTGACTGCTGCTTCCATGAGTGTTCATTGTGTCTGAGCAAAATGAAGTCTTTGACGACTTCGATCTTTTCTCCATTTATCATGATGTTACTTACTGGTATACTGGTGAGGATTTTTGTTTTCTTTAAATTGAGATGCAATTCACATTGAAGACTGTGGTCTTTGAACTATATCAGTAAGTATTTTAAGTCCTCTTCACTTTCAGCAAGCAAGATTGTATCATCTGGATATCGCAAGTTGTTAATGGGTCTTCCTCAAATTCTGATGCCATGTTCTTCTTCATATAATCCAGTTCCCTGGATTATGTGTTCTGCATACAGATTGATAAATATGGTGAAAGAATACAGTTCCAGTGCACATCTGTCCTGATTTTCAGACCATTCAGTATCCCTTGTTCTGTTCTAACAACTGCCTCTTGATACATAGGTACAGGTTCCTCATAAGCACCACCAAGTATTCAGGAATATGCATTGTTCTCAATGGTATACTTAGCTTGTCATGAGCCATAGTCAAAAGCTTTTGCATAGTCACTAAAGCATAATTGTTGTGGCCACTGTGTATTTCCAATAACTTCCAACCTAGAGGGCTCATCTTCCAACTCTATACCTGGCAATATTCTGTTGTGAACCACGAGGTTTTAATTGGTGAATTTTCAGAAGTAGATTGCCAGGCCTTTTTTCCTAGTCTTAGTCTGGATGCTCCATGGTAAGTGTTCACCATAGGTGGCCCTGATGGTATTTGACACATCATAGAGACCAGCAAGCCTCCACCTAGCCACCACCACCTCAGGACAAACTTACAGACACCATGCCCTTAGAACCACTTACAGAGGGGTTGTGGATCAGTTGATAGGGTGATGGGGGCGAATTTAGGGAAGGATGAGGAAGGGAAACCTCCTCATCAGTTTTAAGGGGAAGTGAACTGCCAGTGATGCTGCTCTTGATGTTTGAGACCCAGTCTGATTTCTCCAGCCAGCAGAGACAAGTAACACTGCTCACAGCTTGCATCAATGCCCCTTTGCCCAGCCAGTCAGGGTCTCAGCCCACTGGGGAAAAATAGTCCACTGCCTACACTACACAGTCACTCATCTTGTGAGCTCCCCTTGGAGTGGAACCTGCCTCCTTTCCCATCTGAGTAAGAATCAGCTTAAATGTCAGCCAGGCAAATATAATCATTGCTGCGCAGAGAAGTAAAACCCACCTGAGCAAACAGACACTCATGTGGCAGCCCACACCCGCCCTCCCTGTTCCCAACCCCACCGTCAACCCTGCAGGCCGCCTGCGCTAAGCAGTGCGCGCTCCTCCCTTGGCAAAGAGAGGGGCTAGCGGCTCCTCCTTCACCTTCAAGCGCAGTGGGATGGCCCCTTAATGCTCCTATTCAAGTGCAAATGAACGAGCTGAGTGGAGACTGGCTGGTGAGAGTTTTTGTCTAACATCCCAGCTGCTTCCAGGGTTGGGAATTATTGACTCACAAAGGTGAATACTTTCTCCGGGGCTGCTTCCCGCCAGCTACATTTCCTTGCGCCCGCTTCCTGATAAATGTGTACAGAAGCTCGCAGCCAGAAATTCTGCACGCCCCATTGGGCCAGCCACCATTAAATCTAGTCCCGGCTGATGAAAGCCACGTCTGCCCACCCCGACTTCGGCAATTTGTCTGCCTGGAGGGAAAAAGAAAAAAATACGTTGAGAAGAATGGCCCATTTTAGGACAGAGGTTGCTTTTTCATTATTGTGAAACATTTAGTATAAAGTGATATTTATCACCCTTTGCTTACCGCTTTGCACTCGGACTAGAATATCTAGAGCCCTGCGTTCCCATGATCCTGAAAATGGTTAGGCTTGCATTAACAAAGCTAACAGGGAACAAGGTAGCAACTACAAGTGGAATTTTTACACAACGCCCCCAGCAGATGCCTTAGCAAAAGCAAGACAAAAGGTGATCATAATGAAGAAAGGAAGATCTATAGGGAAAAAAAATGTACGTTTCCTATAGAAACCCTGGAGTGCTGGTGTGGCGCTGTGGGTTAATGCGTCAGACTGCAAAGTCATTTGAACTGCAAGGTCGATAGTTCAAGCTCACCAATTGCTCCTTGGAAACTCTATACAGGGTCGCTATGGGTCAGAATCGACTCGATGGCACTTAACAAGAAACAAATAGAAACCCTCTACAGGATTGCTCTGGTAGTGTAGTGGTTACGAATAGGGCTGCGAACCTTAAGGTCAGCAGTTCGAAACTACCAGCTGTTCCGCGGGAGAAAGATGAGGCTTTCTGCTCCCGTAAAGATTTACAGCCTCGGAAACCCTGTACAGGGTCACTATGAGTCGGAACCAACTCCACGGCACATAACAACAACAAACAGGGTTGCTCTAAGAAGTAAGGAAAATCCTAGGGACTTGGAAAGCTAAAAGCAACCCTAATGCAAAATCGGGGCTTCTGGTTGTGGCGCTGTAGGATAAGTACTAACCAAAAGTCAGCGGTTCAAGTCCACCAGCCACTCCTCGAAAATCCTATACAGGGGCGTTATAAGTCAGAACCGACTCAACAGTACACAACAATGCAAAATTGAGCCGTGGTGTGGTGATAAGGACTGGACTGCTAACCACAAGGTCGGTGGTTCAGGACCACCATTCACTCAGCAGGAGAAAGATGAAGCTCGCTGTCCTTTATCTAGGGACTCTGTGAGTGGGAATCAATTTGATGGCAGTGAAATGGGGTGGATGTAAAATTGTCCCCAAAGGAATCATTTCAGAAAGCATAGCTAGAATATGGCAGGATTGGCATGTACCCTGGAAACCACCTGAAGGGGAGGAGGCCACTGAGCAGTTTCTATTCGCCATGGCAGTTTCCATAACTAGCTGACAGAGATCAGTCAGCAAGTTAAAAGGAATACTTTTGTATTTTGAGAATTTCCTATGTTGAGGGTAGAAAGAGAAGAAACTCAAGAAAATGATTTTGAGCACATTGTAGGCCAGTGTTCACTATTGAAAGTAAAGAAGGTACATATAATTTTCATTCTGTGTGTGATTAGTGCCATCCTGTGTTAAGTAAGAGAATGACAACCTTGACGGGTATTTTTGAATTGGTATTTATAGTGATTGTTGTTAAGTGCCATGAGTAGATTCCAACCCATAGCGACCCTGTACAGGGTTTCCGAGGAGGGGCTGGTGAGCTTGAACCGCTGACTTTGCAGTTCCAATGGCTTTGCAGTCTGGCGCATTAACCCACAGCGCCAAACCATGGCCTACGAGGAACTCTGGAAGCATAGTGGTTACGGATCAGGCTGTGAACCTTAAGGTCAGCAGTTCGAAACTACCAGCTGCTCCGCAGGAGAAAGATGAGGCTTTCTGCTCC
>NW_006408607.1:8739821-8747998 GCF_000296735.1 Chrysochloris asiatica | reverse complement strand
AACAACAACAACAAATCCAATGAGTGGGGTCCTGCTGTGGCGCTGTAGGGTAAGTACTGAGTGGCTAACCACAAGGTCAGTGGGTCAGCCCACCAGCTACTCCTCAGAAACCCTATACAGGGGCACTGTGAGTCAAAACTCCATGGCACTTAACAACAACAACAAACTCAATGACTGGTATCCTTATAAGGAGAGGAGATTTGGAAACGAGGAAATGACCATGTGAAGACAAAAACAGAGACTGGAGTTATGATGTCAGAAGTCAAGGGATGTCAAGGGTTGCCAGAGCTACTAGAAACTTGGAGGAAGCAAGTAAACACTTTTCCCTAAAGTCTCCCAAGGGACCATGGTCCTGTCACCATGTTGTGGACCTGTCATTTACAGAACTGTGAGACAATACATTTCTGTTGTTTTAAGCCACCCAGCCAGTCATCATTCATTACAGCAGCTCTGGGAAATGAACTCACTCAGAGACACCTGGGATAGCTTAGCAGTAAGGAGGTGAGAGGCCCTCAGGGAACCAACCCCTGGTGAGGATGGAGGTATCCACAAGGGACCCCGAAAAGACTTTCAATCAGGACACACTGAAGTAGCCAACAGAATCCCACCCTACAGAATGAGGTCAGGGCATCCCTGTCCTCGAAATGTCAACTCAGACGAAGGTTTCCGGAGACCTCACCCAAGGGAACTGAGACAGGCGAGGAGAGCTGGCTGTCCAGGGAGTCTAGAAAAATGAAGAAGGTTAGAATGGCAGCCACATCACATTTTGGTCTGCTCCAAAGAGGAAGGTGGCTGCCTGTCCCCAAACAGCAGTCCTCCAGCCTGCAACAACGCCTTTGGTTTAGTGTTTGAATGCGGGTTTAGTGTTTGAATGCCTGATCCAAGAAGAACCCCATCGTCTTCTAGTTGGTTCTATCAGTGCCAGATCATTCAGCAGTGCATCCCAGTGGCTGGAGCAGTGCCAGGTACAGTGTAGGCGCTCAATGGATATGTGTTGACTGACTGAAAGGATAAAAGAATGAACGATTCAATAAAAGTAGGGAGAAGAGAACGCCCTGCCTGAAGTCCAAGGAGTTTAAACTGAAGGGAAACAAGAGCATAAGGAAACACTATTGAGGACAGGTCTGGAGATGGTCTCTGAAAATGGGCTCAAGTCTTCTCTCACTCCAATCTCTCCCCCTTTTGTACTTCACGACCAATGATTCCAAGCCATTTCCCTTTAGTTATACAGCATTAACTCAAGTGTGGTGGAGTGGGAGCAGAGAAGAAGACAAGGATGAGGATAATGAGGTCTCAGAGAAAAAAAGTACTGCATCAAGAGTGGAGCAACAAAAATTGGCTCTCTTCGGATTTTGCCTGGAATGAGCCTGGTTTTCAATCCGGCTGCGAACCTTCAGGTCAAAGGTTGGAAACTACCAGCCACTCAGCGGGAGAAAGATGAGGCTTTCTACTCCCGTAAGGATTTACACCCTCGGAAACCCTGTACGGGGTCGCTATGGGTTGGAACCGACTCAACGGCACTTAACAACAACAACAACAATGACCTTTAAAACCGAGTGTGGGCACTTTCATTTAGGGAAGAAGCTGGAGACGTGTGAAATACTGAGTACACACCAAAGAAGGCACCCTAGTGGCACAGCAGTTAAACGCTCGGCTGTTTAACCATAAGGTTGGCAGTTCGAACCCATCAGCCAAGCCCTGGGAGTAAAACATGGCAGCTGGCTTCCATAAAGATTTGCAGGCTTGGAAATCCAATGGGACGGTTCTACTGTGTCTTACAGGGTAGCTATGAATTGGCTTCAACTTGAAGGCAGTGGGTGTTTGGTCTAGTCACAGTTTGGCTTCCCTGCCTCACTCTGGCCTGCAGCCACAAACAGCCTTCTGGGCAACTAAACATTCTAGAAACGTGTCCAATGACCTCACAGTCTGCCATGAACTCACTTGACCAAACCCAGCTCCATCGTCCCTGTCTCTGAAGCAGTGAATTATCCTGGCTAGTGTCTCTCAGCGTTTCAGAGGTTGCTCCAGAGGTCCTCTGAATAAAATGATCCCTGGATGGAACAAATGGTTTGCACTCAGCAAATGTGAGTTCTGTGGCAGGAACTTGCTACCTTCCACAGTAACACTCTTCATTAATTAAACGTTTATTTAGAAAGAAAACATTTCTTAAACATAAGTCATGAGTGAAAGCTTCATACACCCAGTTGCATTAAACCACCCACGGCAGTAAGCAAAGTGCCCTCCATCTTGAACAAGATGAAGAGACTGTGAGTATTGTTTTTCATTCATTATTAGTCTTACCCTCAATACAGAATTGTCAGGAAATTCCACGTCCACTTTCAAGAAAGCAGGCATAGAAAGTAACCCACAGAAATTGAATCACAGTTTCAGATAAATACATATTTAATTCCTTATATATTTTTTTATATTTTGTTTACCTAATTAATGGAAAAGTGGAATCCATTGTCCCCAAGTCCCTGGGGTTTCTGGTTTACTCAGTCTTATAGTGCCCCCTAGTGACTTTTTTTATATTGCAGAAGCTGAGGAAGACCATGGTAAGATTTTCAGGAAGCTGAAGAGAATCTCAGAAAGAAATGGGGGCGAATGGGGTGGGGGCATTTGCTCTTTTGTTTACAGGGGATTGGAGCATGATTCTTTTAAAATCTATTTCTAAGCGCTCTTCTCTAAGCGCATGCACGCGGGCGCTGTGCAGACTTGTCTGGGAGACTGGGTTTACCCACAGTCACGCACAGTGAAATCCTATACCCGGACTTGCAGCAAAACAGCAGTGATCAGACCGGCATGGCTACAGCCAGTCACTCAAGGAGGGACCTCCAGACATTTGCCAAAGCTGTCTGTGCATGAGCAACTTTAGGGAGCATCTTTGAAGGAGAGAAAATCAGAGCATCATCCTTTGGTCATTTCAAGTCATACAACTTTGTATTGAAAAGAGCCAAGAACACCTAAAGAAAGTGGATTGCTTGGCAGGGCAACTAGGTGTCCACTGCATCTAAAGGACAGTTTACCATCCTCCCTGTGCATTAAAATCACTTACAGACCTTCCCACTCAATAATCTCTGATTGCAAGATGCCTCCTCGCTTTACCTTCACCTTTGGGTCCTTATTAAAAACACAGATTACAAGCCCCACCTAGAGATTATTGAGTCAATTGTGACTCATATCAACCCTGTTTAGGGTTTCTGACGAGTGGCTGGTGAATTTGAACAGCCAACCTTGCAGTTCAAACCGACCTTGCGATCCAGTGCATTAGCCCACAGCACCACACCAGGCTAGGATTGTTGTTAAGTGCCCTTGAGTGGGTTCCAATCCATAGCGACCCTGTATAGGCTTTCCAAAGAGCAACTGGTGAGCTTGAACTGCAGACCTTGCAGTTCAAATGGCTTTGCAGTCTGGCACATTGACCCACAGCACCACACCAGGCTAGGATAAACACTAAGAATTCATTTATTCATTCATCCAATTTTTTAAAAGTTACTACTGTATTCCTCATTCCACGGCCTCTCCTGAATCCAGCTTGAACCTCTGGAAGTTCTCTGTCAATGTATGATTGTAGCCATTTCTGTATTACCTTTAGCAAAACTTTATTTGCTTGAGATATCAAAGAGATTATCTGATGATTTCCGCATTCCATTGGGCCACCTCTCTTTAGAATGGGCACAAATATGGATCTCTTCCAATCAGTTGGCCAGATAATGGTCTTCCAAATTTCTTGGCAGAGATGAGTGAGTGACTCCTGTGCCACCTCACTTTCTTGAAAGAGTTCCATTTTTATTCCATCAATTCCTGGTGCCTTGTTCTTTGCCAATTCCTTCAATGAACCTTGGACTTCCTCCTTCAGTGTCATTGACTCTTGATCATAAGCTGTCCAGATAGATGGGCCAAGTGGCAGCATCAATGGACACAAGCGTGGCCCAGGATCAGGCAGTGTTTTGTTGTGCTGTGCATAAGGTTGCTATGAGTCGGTACCGACAACACCTAACAACAACAACAACTGTATGCATGGCGTGGCACTGTTGGATCAGTGCTGAACTGTGAACCACAAGGTCAGCAGTTCAAACCCACCAGCTGCTTCTTGGAAATTCGATACGGGAAACTCCTCTATACTGAACTGACTCAACAGCACTTAACAACAACAACTGTATGCCAAGCATTGTTCCTGGGGTTGACGATGGGGTGTTGAACAAATAGTCCCTTGCCTTCATGAAGCTTGCATTCCAGTGTGCTGTGGCTCTATAGGATAAGTACTGGACTGCTAACCACAAAGTCAGTGGTTCAAGCCCACCAGCTGCTCTGCAGAAGAAAGATGAGGGTTTCTATACCTGCAAAGATTTACAGCCTCAGAAAACCTATTCAGGGTTTCTATGAGTTGGAACCAACTTAATGGCACATAACAACAACAACAATCCAAGTGTTTGAGATGCAGAAAGATGAGTCGTGTTGTAAGAAATGTTGATCATCCAACAGACTCATGCCACAGACTTGGAACCTGAAGGTCAGAGAGATTGCAGTGCATGAGCAACTTTAGGAAGCATCTTTGAAGGAGAGAAAATTAGAGCATCATCCTTCGGTCATTTCTAGTCATACAACTTTGTATTGAAAAGAGCCAAGAACACTGTCCAGTCTGTGTGAGCTAACATCAAACCCCTCCTTTTGGCTGCGTTCTGTCTAAAACCATCCAAATCTTCTATAGATGCTGCATATGTTTTCATTCATCCTCCCCATATCCCACATCAAACAGAGGAGGCATGTGCATTAGCCACTGATCTTCTACGTAAAGAAACAAGGTAAGAAGCTGTTTGATTATCTTATGTTACCAGCAATCACACAGTAAACCAACGGCAAAGGAGGCAAGAATATGGATGGTGGCACCTGTCACCTTCCCTCTTTAGTGGGCTGTCCCCGCACAGGCCGACCACAGCCTTCTTTCCAGTCCTAGAACCACACACTGGGGTATGGTACAGGGATTCCTTTTCCTGAAATGACTACTCCCAGGCTCATCCCAGACCTTCTGAATCAGTCTCCAGGACTGAGACTCAGAAATCTGTATTGATAAAGACTCTGTGGGTAACTTATATGGTTTTCCAGGTGTGGAAGTCACCCCCATATGAGAAAGAGCCCAACATTTTACATCAGACAGATCTGGGTTCAAGCTCTTGCTCTGCCACTTATTAGCTGTGTGGCCATGGATACATTGTTTGACCTCTCTGAGATTCTGTTTCTTTATCTGCAAAACTAAATTTTAAAATGCCTTTCCTAACTGCGTGAGGTGGTGGTGGTGATGGTCATGTGCCGTGGAGTCGGTTCCGACCCACAGCAACCCTGTACAGGGTTTCTGAGGCTGTAAATCTTTACATTAGCAGAAGCCTCATTTTTCTCCTGCGGAACAGCTGGTGGTTTCGAACTGCTGACCTTGAAGCTCACAGCCTGATTCATAACCACTACGCTACCAGAGCTCCTTCACTGAGTGAGGTGGTGAGGATTAAATTTAAGAGTGTTTGTAGGTGTCTGGAAGCATGGGACCCAATCAACACCATCTTCTACTATTAATCGACAGCCTTGGCTCCAGGCCCACTACACCAGGGCAAGTTACTTAACTTCTCTGAACCTCTGTTTTCACTTTTTAAATGGGGTAATAATCGTTAAAAAATGGCATAGCTGCTTTGAGGATTAAATTAATAAATCCATGCAAATCAGAGCTCTTGGAACTACCCCGGCCCATAGTAAATGTTCAGGACATACTAGCTTTTTTTAGGTATATCCAGCTTCTGTACCTATACTCATTTCATTAACCTTTTCTTGACACCTAATGAACAGCCCACCTCCTCTAGTTGTCCCAGCCAGCAGCTGGGATGAAGTGAATCAAGATGAAGTGGGAAGACCACTTCTAGACATTGGCCTTTTTTTTTTCTTGTCTTTGAACCTCCACTTTCTGATCAGCAAAAGGAGCGTTTAAAGTTCTCCCGCCTTCAGGGATAACCTTCCCACACCCATCTAAAGCAGTCTGAGCCCCAATCCATGATTTTTGTGGGTTTCTTCTCTCTTCATATTCTCAGGATCCCCATGGTGTTCTAAGTCATCCCAGGGGTTGCTTGTCAGCTCTGTCTTCAGACTTTTGCTTCCCTCTTACTGTCTTGGGGTAACTTCTTCTCCAAAGCACTGTTTTCTCACCATTCTACTGTACCCCAAATCTGGAACATCCTCGCTTTTTTTAACATGACACCAATAACCCAGGCTATGGTATTTGGTAAGTCTTGACTGACAGCCTGAACAAAAACATTCAGAAGTTTCAACATTTCAAAAGACAGTTGCAAATAAGAGGACCAAATGTCTCTTCTTCCAAACTCCCCCAGTCTTGCCCACTGGGAAGACCTCCAATGGGAAAGCAAACAGGAATAGAGCTTTCTGGAGAATGAAAGGATAGATTCTCTGGACAGGCCTAGTTGAAGGCTCCCTGCAACTTATCTTGTCTATGTCACCCAAGCAAAAAGCCTGTCACCCAGGCATGGATAAATGAGGGGACCTCGAAAAGGTCCACCTCAAGCCTGAGTGGTGGCGTGGGGGCTGAGTCCTCACTGCCAACAATGACCACTGCCTTCACTCCTCTGTCAGTGCTGGTGTGGACAAGTTCTTCTTTACTGACTACCCAGAATCATGGCCACATGCTCGGTACAGTGCTCTCCTCCCAATGCCCCAAGACACTCCTCATGAACCCAAGAGTTAATGTTACTATTTCTATCCAGTCGGTTTTGATTCATGGTGACCCCGTGTACAACAGAAGGAAATGCTGTCCAGTCCTGGGCCATTTCATTATCATCGTATGCCCTAGTGCATTGTTGTTGGTGTTGTTATTAGGGTACCGTCAAGTTGGCATAGCAACCCTACACACAATAGAACACAACACACTAGTCCTACGCCACACTCACCACTGTTACACTTGAACCCACTGCAGCTGCTATACCAATCCGTCTCATTGTGGGATCTCCCTCTTTTTTACTGACCCTCCAGTTTACCAAGTATAATGTCCTTCTCCAGAGACTGGTTCCTTCTGATAAAATGTACGAGAGATGAAGTCTCACCATTCTGGTTTCTAAGGAACAGTCTGACTGTACTTCTTCCAAAATAGATTTGTTTGTCCTTATGTTGTTGTTGTTGTTGTTGTTGTTGTTGTTGTTGTTGTTGTTAGGTGTCATCGAGTCGGTACCAACCCATAGTGACCTTATACACAGCAGAATGAAACACTGCCCGATCCTGGGCCAGCCTCACTATTGTTGCCATGCTTGAGCCCATCGATGCTGCCACTTGGCCAATCCATCTCATTGGGGGTCTTCCTCTTTTCCTCTGACCCACCACTTTACCAACATGATATCCTTCTCTAGCGACTCGTCCCTCCTGACGATATGTCTGAAGTATGAGAGACGAAGTTTGGCCATCCTGGCCTCCAAGGAGCACTCTGGCTGTACTTCGATCTATTGATTCTTTTGGCAGTCCATGGCACTTTCAATATTCTCCTCCAACAACGTAACTCAAAGGCATCCTAGCAGTCCATTATTGTTGCAGATTAATGCCGTCAAGTTAATTTCAACCCATAGCTATGGTGTATAGGGTTTCTGAGGAGAGACTGGTGAGATTGAACTGCCGACTTTGAGGTTCCACCCTATCTTGCAGTCCAGAGCATTAACCTACAGCACCACACCAGGACCCCCTAGCAGTCCATGGTACTTTCAACTCAAATGTATCAATTCTTCTATGGTCTTCATTATTCATTGTCCAACTTTCTCATACATATGATACCATTGAAAATACTAGGCTTGAGTCAGGCAAACCTTAATCCTCAAATTGATACCTTTGCTCTTTAACACTTAAAAAAAGCTTCATGTGCAATAGATTTACCTAATGCAACAGGTAAATTGCATTAGGTTGACTTTTTTTTTTTTTTAAGGTTTTTATTGTGGATTGAATAAAAGTTTACAGGGCAGATCAACAGTTTTACATTCAACAAAACATACACCTTGTTTCATTACAATGATTATAATCCCCTCCATGTACCATCAGTTAACAGTATGTCTCTCTATCCACTTCAGCTTTTTTTTTTTAATTTAAGGTTTTTATTGTGGATTGAGTGAACGTTTACAGGGCACATCATCAGTTTCACATTC
>NW_006408607.1:8727602-8731656 GCF_000296735.1 Chrysochloris asiatica | reverse complement strand
CTTAACAACAACATATATATGTGTACATATATATCTTAACAACAACACGAAGGGTCACTATGACTCGGAACTCACTCAACAGGACTTAACAACAACATACATACATATGTATGTATAGGATTTCCTCTATAGGGTTTCCAAGTAGCAACAAGTGGGTTTGAACCACTGACATTGCAGTTCAAATATATCCTGGTGTGGCCCTGTAGGATGAAGCACTGGACCACTAGCGCAGTTTGATCTGTAAGGTTGGCAGTTCAAACTCACCAGCTGCTCCTCAGAAACCCTATACAAGGTTGTTATGAGTCAGAACTGACTCAAAGGCACTTAACAACAACAAACACATATGCATGTTGTAGAAATGCTCTTCATCGGGTTTCTGAAGGAGAGTACCAGACCTTTCTTACAAAATACTTCTGGGTGGGTTCAAACTGCCAAGTTTTCAGTTTGTAGTTGAATGCTTAACTGTCTGTGCCACCGATGTGAGTGTGTCGGTGTGTGGGTGTATAAAACCTAAAACCTGCTGCCTTCAGGTCAATATATATCAATCACTCACCTGTCCGTTTGTCATAGTATGGTGGCATGCAGGTTGCTGTACTGCTAGAAGCTATTTCAAACACTAGCAGGGTCACCCAAGTACATAGATTTCAGTGGTGTTTCTGGACTAAGACTAGGAAGAAAGGTCTGGCAGGCTACATCTAAAATTTAGCCAATGAAAACGCTATAGAGCCCAACAGGATGCTGTCTACATTGCTTGCTTTGGATACAATCACTAGAAGGGTCAATCACTAGAGTAGGACATTATGCTGGGTGAAGTAGAAGACCAATAAGGGATGGGAGACCCTCAGTATGACGGACTGGCAAACTAGTTAAAAGCATGGACTCAAATATGCCGATGACCATGAGGATACAGGACCAGACAATGTTTCATTATATTGTACATAAAGCCACCAGGAGTCACAGTCAAATCTAAATCTCTATCCACATAGATGGCATGGCATGCATTAACATCTAAATAGCCTTTGGTTCCATGCCAATCCCTTGCCCTGTAAATTACTCCCCAGTCTCCTCCCTACTTGAGAAGGAAGGGATATTTCTGAAGGAGAAGCAGT
The DNA here is from genome assembly GCF_000296735.1 of Chrysochloris asiatica. NCBI lineage: Eukaryota > Metazoa > Chordata > Mammalia > Afrosoricida > Chrysochloridae > Chrysochloris > Chrysochloris asiatica. The sequence goes on along the minus strand of NW_006408607.1, from coordinate 8,730,547 downwards.
AACTATACTAAGTTGGCTCCCACTTGATTGGAAGAAGTCCCCAACACACTGGCAGAGTAGTTGAAGTGGGCAGGACAAATGTGCATGACAGGAGCCACAGAGCATTCCTTCAAAAAGTGTTTCCAACCTGCTTCTTCACTTCATACACCATGGACTTGTTCTCATACCACTTCAACATGATCCTTAGCATCCATAAAATACTCATTTGGGGGATGTCTTAATACATCTTAGCATTCTGATTGGTTCCTTCTTATAAGAACACTGCAGTGAGCATCTTTCCATCTATACCCTGCTCCGGATATTTTCAAGCCTTTTTTCGTATCCAGGCACCTGTCCTCCCCAGCAGAAAGTGCTGAGATTTCCCGAGAACTCCACCTCAAACCAGATCCTCATTTATAAACATATTCATTCCTTTAAAGGCACCTGTAGATCAGTATTTGCAATTTTAATCATTCATTCAGAAGGCATTTACAGACATTGTTCTAGAACTTGGACTTGTAACAGTGAATAAGGTCGAGGAAGATAAGCCCAATATTTAATCAAAGACAAAGAAGGAGAATGAAAAAACACCTTCGTGGGAGCTCTCTCAACATTGCTGGAACTTCTTACACCCCTGTAATAAATTCATCCAAGATATGCACTTAACTCGAGTCATTTTTAAGCCTCTTTCTCTTTTAAAAAAAGAAACAGGGAAGGGGACGTGTGTTTTATGCAATGAGATAGCTGCAGAAGGCTTGTGTTTCGTTTTGCTCGGTATTAATCTCTACATTCAACTCAATGCTGCTTTCGCTGAGTCAGCGCCGTGCCTTTAAGTGACCTGATTCTGTAATTCCATTATTAATATTTTGAAAATGGCTTTCCTCTACACTATTTTGTGCTATCACTGGAAAACCACAGTTCCAAAATGCATTAGCCATTGCTGGCTCTGGCAGGATTATTTGCATCAATATAAACCGAGTTAATCATCGCCCCATTTGAATAATCAGTTACTTGGCGCCCCGCACCTCGCTGGCGGCTGGACAGCACCGCACAGCACGCCCCGCGGGAGACGTGGAATTGCCTTTGGGCCCCCATTCTCCTCAGCACTGCAGATTTTCCTGCTCGCTATCGCGGCCACATCTTGCCATTTACTTTGCGATTTTTCCTCTCCTGGCCAGACAGTGATGGAAGCCCACTCCCAGCCCCCTAATCAGCCGGTCGGAGGCGGTAAATGGCATGTGTTAAAACCGATAAGCGAAAGGGGGGAGCGTTCATTAGGAAAAACTAAGGAGCCCGGAAATCATAAATGTCAGAACAGCAAAGACTCCTCTTATTTTTCACAATATTAAACTGCCTTTAGTGTCTTCAGCATCGAGGTAGTATTTTACTGATTTACAATGTTTAAAAGCAAAATCAAGCTGATGGGAACCAGGGGTGGGGGAGGGTGCGAATTCCATGTTCAGGAGGTTGCTTTTGATGCATATGAACCCTCTCTCATGTCGGTCCTCTGCAGACTTTTCAGTGACCATATTATTGGCCCTAATTTCAAAATGGGGAAATTAAGCTGGAGGCTTGGGAAAAAAAGGAGAAATCAAGGAAATATTTTAAAATGCAAATTCTTCATGGTAATCTTCCACTTAAAACCTTCAACATCATTTTAGTGTACCACCATTTTTAATATCAGCCCTAACTCCTCCACAAAGTGCTCACCAGCCTTCCCAGCTATTGTTGCATTCTCCTTCCCACACTCCACACACGCAATCTCTGTTCAAGACACACTTGGCTTCCCTGCCGTTCCTTGGAGGCGCCTGATCTCTTGCCCCTAATAGTCTCATCTTCTTATGGGTTCATTTGTCTGTCTGTCCACTGTGCTCTTTTAATCCTTGTCAGCCCCTGGGTGACCCCAATGGCTAAGCTCTTGACTGATAACTCAAAGGTTGGTGATACACGATCACCCAGAGGCACCTCAAAAGAAAGCCCTGGAGATCTGCTTCTGAAAATCCCAGCCTTGAAAATCTTGTGGAGTACTCTGCATCATCTGGGGTGGTCATGAATCAGAGTCCATTCCATGGTAAATTACTTGGTTTGGAAGTTTTCTAAACTAACCTATTGCTAGTGAATCGATTCTGGCTCATCATGGCCCCAAAGGACAGAGGAAACCGTGCCATAGAGTTTCCAGGGCTGTAAATCTTTATGGAAACAAACTGCCACATCCATCTTTCACACACAGAGCAACTGGTGAGTTAGAGCCTCTGACTGTTCAGTTTTCTAAACTCATTCAGCCTTGGCTTTCAGGGGATGTCGCTTCCCCTGACAAGACTTCCCTGACCCTTGAAAGAAGAGAATCTTGCACCAGTTTCCAAAGCCTCCTGTGAAAACACTTTGAAACACTGTTCTGTAACATGATGCATCACCATGTCTCTTCATCAGAATATAAACTCCATGAGGTCAGGCATTGTACATCCTGTCTGACTTGCCACTTGCTGAGGGAGTGGACCACAGCACTGTGTATGTGGCAGATCCCAGCGTGCTTACTAAATGAATGCATGCAAAAATAGACCAGTGATTAAGCAGACAGCAGTGTAGGAAGATATTTTTCAATATAGGTCCCCAGCCTTCTCTTAGTTTCCTAGTGTTACAGTAACAAAAATACCACAAGTGGGTTGCTTTAAAACATAGACATTTATTTTTTCACTGTTAAGAGCTGTAGAGTTGATTCCAACTTACAGTGATCCTGTATAGGTTTCCGAGAAGCCTTGGTGAGTTTGAACTGCTCACCTTGCGATTCAACCGACCTTGTAGTCTACCTCATTCACCCACAGCACCACACCAGGACTCCTCTCACTGTTTTATTGTTGTTGTTGTTGTTAAGTGCCATTGAGTCGGTTCCAACCCATACTGACCCTGTATTGGATTTCCAAAGGAACAGCTGGTGAGCTTGAACTACTGACCTTGAGGTTCAAACC
>NW_006408607.1:8715395-8727032 GCF_000296735.1 Chrysochloris asiatica | reverse complement strand
CTGACAATACTGGAAAGCCCTCTATTCTGTCTCTTGTTCCCAATACCAGTGCATCTGCTGTCACCATTATCACTATAACCACAGCACCACACCAGAACTCCAGACAGCATCTCCATTAATTCCCATACCAACACTTCTACACTGAGTTCTCCACTATGTAGGATAAGCACTGGAGTGAAAGGTCAGTTTGAGCCACAAGATGGGTAGTTGAAACTTACCCGCCACTCCTTGGAAACCCTTTACAGGGTCGCTGTAAGTCAGAACCAACTTGACGGCACTTTACAACAACAGCAACAATAACCTCTTCTCCAGTATCACATCTCTCCGTCTCCTGTTGTAAGATCCCACATTCCTGCTTCTGAGCTCACTCCATTTATACTTAGCAGGAAGACAAACTTGACAAATCATCATGTTACAGTCCTGTGCATGCTATTTGCATGGTTCCAGCCAATGCAAGTTGGACAATGAGTAAGGAAGACCATAGAAAAAAACGATGCATTTGATCTATGGTGTTGGAGAAGAATATTAAAGTATCATGGACTGCCAGGAGAACAATTCAAATCAGTCTTAGAAGACGTAATCAGAATGCTTCTTGTAAGAGAGGCTGGTGAGACATTTCCTCTCATACTTCGGATATGTTCTCAGGAGGGACCAGTCATCATAATGCTTTAATTTAACTTAATGGTCCAGTTGTGAAATTGTAGTCTTTGATTTGCAATCAATGCTTATGGACAAACAGTCAAGAAAAAGCTGCTGCAAACAAGCTCTTTAAAATGTTAAAAAGCAAAGATGTCACTTTCAGAACTGGATGTGACCTAGACCTTGGCATCTTCAATACCTCATATGCATGTGAAAGTTAGACAATGAAGAAGAAAACCATAGAAGAATCGATGCATTTGAATTATGGTGTTGGCAAAGAATATTGAAAGTACCATGGACCGCCAGAAGAACAATCAAACCTGTCTTGGAAGAAGTACAGCCTTAGAAGCGAAGATGGCAAGCCTTTGTCTCTTGTACTGTGGATATGTGGTCAGGAAGGACCAGCCTCTGCAGAATGATGTCATGCTTCATAAAGTGGAGGGTCGGCAAAAGAGAGGAAGACTCTCAAAGAGATGTATTCAGGCAATGGTTTAACCCATGAGGATGGGTAGTGTTTTGTTCTGTAGTGCATAGATAGGGTCATGATAAGTAGGAATGACTCAACGGCACCGAACAACACCCAGCTACAAAGACTATGACTAGAAGAGTCGTGTCAAATAATGTCCTATACCACAAGGACACAAATCAATTCATAACAAGTCGATAGCTACCCAAGTAAACTAATTAATTACCCTATTAGAAAGGAATCTTATTTTTAAGTGACAGAAACTAACCCAAGCTATGTGACAGTGTCTTGAGACCATAATGAGATCAGGTCACAGAAAGCATCAACATCGCTGCTCCATGGCTCATCTCAGCTCCACCCACACAGAACTTCCTTCTTAACCCTTGGAACAAGTTTCCTTTGCCTCAGCCTGAGGAATCACCAAGCCCACATCTTCTTTGGGGTGGCAAATCTGCTGCACAGAAACTTTTTAAAGTGTTGAAGAGCAAGGATGTCAGCTTGAGGACTAAGGTGCGCCTGACCCAAGCCATGGTATTTTCAATAACCTCATATGGATGCAAAAGCTGGACAGTGAATAAGGAAGATCAGAGAAGAATTGATGCCTTTGAATTGTGGTGTTGGAGGAGAATACTAAAAGTGCCATGGACTGCCAAAAGAACCAATAGATCTGTTTTGGAAGAGGTGCAGCCAGAGTGCTCCTTGGAGGCCAAGATGGCTATACTTACTTTGGACATATTGTCAGGAGGGAACAGTTGCTGGAGAAGGATGTCATGCTAGGTAAGATGGAGGGTCAGAGAAAGAGAGGAAGACCCCCAACGAGATGGATCAACCAGGTGGCATCATTGATGGCGTCAAGTGTGGCAGCGGTAGTGAGGTTGGCCCAGGATAGGACATTGTTTCATTCTGCTGTGCATGGGGTCGCTATGAGTTGATTCCGACTCGATGGCACCTGACAACAACAACAACAAACCAAAAAACCAAGTGCACTGCCATCAAGTATGTTTTGACTTCTAACAACTCTATGTTGTTGCTGTTGTTAAGTGCCGTCGAGTCAGTTCCTACCCATAGACACCCTGTATAAGGTTTCCAAGGAGCACCTGGTGAGCTTGAACCACCAACCTTGCAGTTCAAAAGGCTTTGCAATTAACCCACAGCGCCACACCAGGACTCCAGCAACTCTATAGGACGGTGTAAAACTGCTCCATAGAGTTTCTGAGACAGCCTTGTCTTTCTCTAGCAGAGAACTGGTGGATTCTAACTGATGAACTTGCAATTAGCGACCCATCATGCAACACACTGCCAATTAATAACACTTTCCCCACCTTAATTCCAAATTCTCAAGGAAGAATCTTGATTGGCCAAACTTGAGTCAAGTGACCACCTGCATCAGTCAGGGGCAGGAGAGCAAGCACAGTTATAAAGAGTCACCCACCTGAAGAAGAGGTAATCTGCCTGTTTCCTAGTGCCTATTGTAACGGAAAGACCACAGAGGCTGGCTTTAAAGAACAGAATTTTATTTTCTCACAATTCTGAAGGTTAAAAGTCCAGATCAAGGTCTCTAACTTGTCCATTCCTTCCTTGTCATTAGCCCCAGCTGTTCCTTCGTTCTTGGGGAGTCTCACAAGGCATCTGTCTTTCCCAGTATGCACATGCATTTGTGTCTATGTGGTGCTGTGGGCTAATGCGCTGGACTGCAAAGTTGGTTTGAACCACAAGTCGGCAGTTCAAGCTCACCAGTCACTTTTGGAAACCCTATACATGGTCGCTGTGGGTCAGAATTGACTCTGACTCGATGGCACTTAACAACAACAGTAACAATTCTTTATATAACTAGAAATGATTAAGTTTAGGACACATCCTACACTGATAATGGTCTCATTAACATAACAAAGAAACCACTATTTCTAAATGGAATTATATCCATAGGAGTAAGGATTAGGATTCCAACATTCACTTTGTTGTTGTCGTTAAGTGCCACTGAGTCAATTCAGACTCATAGTGACCCTGTATGGGTTTCCAAGGGAGCAGCTGGTAAGTTTGAACCACTGGCCTTGCAGTCTAGTGTTTGTTTATCTTACAGCACCACACCAGAACTCAACTTACTTTGAGTGACTACAATTCAGTTCCTAACAGAAAGACTGAACAGATAACCCAACATACCCACTGAGTTTGTCCTCTGTCTCAATCACCTGAGTGACCCATTGTCTCTGGAGCCACCCCATCCTTCATGGGCTGCCAAGTCTGTGCATGTGAATAGAGTTTGTCATTTGGCTTGGGCTCAGACAACACATTGACGTGTGTTCCTTTCGATTAATTGAAAACCCCAGCTGCACATACTGTGTGAGCATGTTTGCTGGGAAATCCCAAAGAAATTATATCCAAGCAGCAGCAGCTTGCCTGTGCAGGAACTGGGAACCAGCCCCCCGACCTAGAAGATGACTTCCACATGCACAGATCATCCCTGTCTGACAAGCCAGCACACGTACAAGAAACATTACAGAACGTGCTGGAAATGACACCTGCCTGAGAAATGAAGGCCCTGGCAGCATTTTCAAAGTGCCAACGTTGTCAGTCTCCCTTAGCACAGGCTAGATAGACATCCAGGCTCTTGCAGATATGGTTGGTTATTTGATAAGGGAAAGCCACATTCAGAGAAAAATCACAGTAAGAAAAAGAAGCCACTACCTAGACACTTGCCATAATAAAGCTACATTAAATTATAACAAATTAATGTCCTCTTGAAATAACTTCTGCAGCTAAAAGGCTTCAACTGGCTGGAAAGCAACGATAATGGAATTCTAGGACCTCATCTGACTGATGGGGAGCAAGTCCCAGGGGATGAAGGGACTTACCTAGTGCTACTATTAGCTAGTGAGAAAACCCTCATTAGATATTAGCTCCGCCCAACCCCTGGTTAGTCCTTTGTCTATCCATTCCTCTGTGGCCCTTCCAACCCCTCTATCCTCACAAACAATGAATAAAACCAAGAGAGAAGGTAATTAAAGAGGATCTGGGCTGCTAACCAAAAGGTTGGTAGTTCGAACCCACCCAGGGTAGTTGGAACCCAGTTCTGAGAAACTGCTTCCATAAAGATAACTGCCCAGAAAACCCTACAGGGCAGTTTTAGTGGGTAACACATGGGGTAACTATGCTTCAGAACCTACTCCGTGGTACCCAACAAGAGCAACAAGAGGAAGGACAAAAACCAAGGGAACAGCAAGCAAACTCATCTAAACAAAGTAGAATGGTGGTGATGTGCCGAGGAGTCGGTTCCAACTCATAGAGACCCTGCACAGGGTTTCCGAGGCTGTAAATATTTACAGGAGCAGAAAGCCTCATCTTTCTCCCATGGTACAGCTGGTAGTTTCGAACTACTGACCTTGAGGTTCGCAGCCCAATTTGTAACCACTATGCTACCAGAGCTCCTCAAAATAGAATGGAGAAGTAAAAAACAGAAGAGTAGTTCTTTCTAAACCAACCCAGAATCAAAGTAAATACTTCTAATCAATTCTCAATTATAGTTGTTGTTAGGTGCCATTGAGTCGGTACCAACTCATAGCAACCCTATGTACAACATAACAAAACGCTGCCTGATCCTGGGCCAACCTCACAAATGCTGCCACTTTGCCAACCCATCTCGCTGGGGTTCTTCCTCTTTTTCTCTGACCCTCCACCTACCAAACATGATATCCTTCTCCAGTGACTGGTCCTTCCTGATAATATGTCCAAAGTATTAGAGATAAAGTCTGGCCATACTGGCCTCTAAGGAGCACTCTGGCTGCACTTCTTCCAACACAGATCTGTTTGTTCTTTTGGCAGCCCATGGCACTTTCAACAGAGTCTTTCTTGAAAGGACAACAGCCAGCTGACGAGAGTATTCCATAAGCTCCCTTTCTCACTACTTCTCCCATGCATAAAGGCAAAGAGTCACAAATTCTTTCTGGAAGAGAGGAGGTGACAAGATTTTTAAGCCTAGTCTCCATATAGTTCTGAAAACAGTGATCCTTTCAGAAAGTTTATGATTTCTTGCCAAGTACCCCAGTCCTCCTCCCAGGACACTGAATCTTGGTGACCTTCCCAGAGAAGCTTAGGCAGGATCTGCAGTGCAGACAATTGCTTGATTTTAGATGAAATAGAATAGGAACAATTTCTCAAGCTTGATCCAGCTGGCCCTTGCCTCTGGAATCATGGCTTGTTGGGCCAATTTGACCTAATTGTCAGTGGGCCACATTTAGACATGAACTAGAAAATGTACCCATAGAAATCAATACGTATGTCCTTTTCTGCTGATGAAAAGCTAGAACTGCCAACTCCAGTCACCAAATCCATTTGGTGCACACTGATTCCATTATCTCCCAAACAACCTTCCTTTGCTTCTCATCCAGTTAATTTCCCTTGGGGGTAGCTCTGGTCTGGGTAGAACATCAGAGGATCATTTCCTCTCCATAACCTACACAGGACCCAAGCTATGCTGCTGCCCATATCCCATTTGTCATGCCTCTGCTCTGGGGGCTGAGGCTGCATTGTGAGCCCACCATCTGTCTCAGTTCTATCTCACTTACAGATAAACGAGGCAGCTGGGTCACTACCAAAGTGTGATGTCAGGTGCTCTGGAAAGAGCCTGCTTGCTGGAAATCTTTGCCCCCTCAAATCTTTACCCCTCAGTGCTTCCAGGATGCCAATCCCTGTACACCTTCTTATAAATGAAGGTACTGAAGCGTATATGAAGGTTCTTAACATTAGAAGAGATAAGACCCAAAGGGAAAGGAGGAACAAAAACAGGTAACAGTTTGATCAGGAAGGAGAAGGAAGTCCAGAGAATGTGGGCCAGTAGCCACAGGAAGCTGAGCCCACAAAATGGTGAGAGAAGACAGGGATAAGGGGGTGAAGTCTTGAGTTGGCCCCAGGATAGACAGAGGGTCAGGTATCCTCTTCTGTGCTTTGCAGAATGGAGGTGATCAGATCTGAGATCACTGGGTCCCTGGTGTGACTGCTCACAGGCAGAAAGGCACTTGGACTATAAAAATCACTGGGGACTTTTGAGGTCTTTCTTGTCTGACCTTCCACAGCATGTCTGTGACAAGGAATCCTAACCGTAACTGACAGGACTTGGTAATTTACAAACATCATCTTTATGGCTTGAATTGTGTCTTCCAAAAAGATATGCTGAAGTCCTAAACACTGTACCTATGAATGTGACCTTGTTTGGGGAAATAGGAATTTTGTTTTTTGTTTTTGCAAGATGTTATCAATTAAGCTTGGTCCTAATCACTTCTGAGTTGTTGTCTGTTGTTACTGTATGCCTTTGTGCAGGGACACTGCACAGAGAACAACTGGTAGGTTTGAACTGTCAACCTTGAGGTTTGCAGTCCAAGGTTTATCCCATTACATAACACTCCATTTTAAGTGCCGTTAAGTCAGTTCTGACTCATAGTTACCCTGTATAGGGTTTCAGAGGAGTGACTGGTAGGTTTGAGCCACCAGCTTTTCAATTAGTAGTCCAGTGCTTATCCTACCGTGCCACACCAGGGTCTCCCCTTTTGAGTGGTGGCGGTGGTATCAAGTTGTTTCCAACTCATGGTGACCCTGTATAGGATTTCTGAACTTGCAAATCTTTACGGAAGCATAAAGCCTCATTTTTCTCCCAGGGAATGACTGGTAGATTCGAGCTGCTGACCTTGTGGTTAGCAACCCAGCTTGTAATCCACTACGCTACCAGTTCCCTTTTAAATAGCATCTTTAAAATGGGAGAACGGGCACAGAAATAGAGTCTTTCACAAACAGGGTAAAGACAGAGTCAAGCGATGAAGGATGTAACAAAGGAACTCCAAGGTTCTCTGGCAGCTTCCAGAAGCTAGGAGAGAGGCTTCAAACAGTTCCTCTTCACAAGCCCTCAGAAGGAATGAACGTCCTTGAGGCCCTCAGTTTGGATTTCTAGCCTTGAGAATTGTGAGAAAATAAGTTGTGTTCTTTAAAGCCACACAATTTTTGGTATTTTATTACAGAATCCCTAAGAAACAAGTGAGATCATCTCATTCTGTTCTCTGTGCGATCTAGCAGGCTGGAGGAGCACTGTTCTCCCAATGTTGTTGTTGTTGATAAGTGGCGTTGAGTCAGTTCCCACGCTCAGTGACCTTGTACAGGGTTTCTGAGGAGCGGCTGGATCACTTGAATCACTGACCTTGCAGTCCCATGCTTATCCTACAGCACCACACCAGGACTCCCCATGTTAGAGGATGAAAATGGGGTCCAGAGAACTTTACAGACTGCCATCTCACTGATTACAAATGTTAAAGATTCTGTGTTCCACAGGGGAATCACCTCCTTGCTGTCCACATAGGAAGACAGAAGATGCCACTTCTTGTTGTTGTTGTTGTTGTTGTTGTTGTTAGGTGCAGTCGAGTTGGTTCTGACTCACAGAGACCCTGTATAGAGTTTCCAAGGTGATAAATCTTTACAGGAGAAGAAATCCTCATCTTTCTTCCACAAAGTGGCTGATGAGTTTGAATACCAGCATGGGAAGACAGAAGAGGTCTCTGCATCTCAGATTCAGGACCACCAACCCAACTTCATCCTTTCTGATCATATTTGTCTCATGTCTCTACTCTGATGATAAAGTTTTCAAGGACTCTGTTCCCTTCACTGCCGCAGGGCCTTATTGGAATCACCTTGCCCTAATGTCAGCTCTTGGCATAGGCAAACGAACACTTCTAGCATTGTACCCTGTCTTACACTCAAGTGTGGCTACCAGAGGAAATGCCCCAAGTGGATGGTTTTAGCAGACCTTCGTTCTCTCACACTCTGGGATAATGCACTGGGCCGCAAGGTCAGTTGGAGCAAGGTCAGTGGTTCAAACTCACTAGCTGTTCTTAGGAAACTCTATAAAGGGTTGCTATGAGTCAGAACTGCTTCGAAGGCACTTACCAACAAGCTCTAGGGGAAAGCTTTCTCTCTGTATTGGCTCAGGATTTAAGAGGAAGGTTAGTATCTCCTTTTACTATCTGTGGGGGCAGTGTTCCATGGAGAGCTCCATGTGTACTGGCATCAATCTTCTTCTGAGTTGAGTAGATTCTCAGCACAGAGATCCTGCACCCAATGGACACGTTCTGCTCACGATTCTTCTTTCTTGGTGATACTGAGGTCCCTCCTTCTCTGATCTCTCCTTTTCTCTCTCTATCTCTAAAAAAATAAAAATAAAAAAAGCTTTTATAGTGAATTGAGTGATCGCTTACATGGGAGAACATCAGTTTTGCACTCATCCTATCGTATTTTGTTTCATTGCAATAATTACATTCCCCTCCATGCATCACCATTCAACAGTATTTGCTTCTATTCCCTCTGGTTTCTTTGTTGTTGTTGGTTTTTTTATGTACACAAAAAACTCAGGAATATATAATCATTTAAAAACCCAAGTGTATGTTCTGCAAGCCTGCCTCCTAGTCACCAGCACACAGCCTGTCTCTTCCATGAGTCTAGAGTCCTCAGCTACTCTATCTCTCCGTGCTATCATTTCTGCCTCCATCTCTGGTGTCGCTTCTTCTCTGGTTAGGGTCCCACATTCCGCTTGTGCTCTTCTCCCTTAATGATCCTAGGGCCCTCTATTCCTGAAATGTAAGATTAACTACTCCCCTCTTTATGTTCCAGAACTTCTACCTTCACAGTTGTGGTGATCACAATTAGACATGATAACAACAATTACTCCCTGTTGAGGTCCTTTCATCTCTTGTAAGATAAAAGGTATTGAAGGTCACACCCCAATGAAATTCCTTACAGCAAATCATTGATGTGACCTATATAAGGGTGCTGCATCTCCCTCTCATCACCTTACCACTGATGGGTTGTTCACATCAGATCACATCATGGGACTAGATCTGTCATTATATAACTGCCAAATCATATCACTATATATCTGCCAAATCACTGAGAATCATGGCCCAGCCAAATTGACAAACATGTTTGGGGGGCACATAATTTAATCCAATGCACAACCTTTTGTTGAAGCATCTCAATTGTTATTCCATCAATTCCTGGAGACTTGTTTTTTGCCAATGCCTTCAGGATAGCTTGGACTTCTTCCTTCAAGACCATATGGTATCACCTGAAATGACTGAGCATCAACTAATTCTTTTCATACAGTGGCTCTGTGTATTCCTTCCATCTTTTGATATTTCCTGAATGATTCTATGTTTTTGCCCATTTTCGTTGTTGTCATTGGGTACCGTCAATTCGGCTCCGACCCACAGGGACCGTATGCACAGCAGAATGAAACGCCGCTCTGTCCGCACCATCTTCACAATCGCTGCTATGCTTGAGCCCATTGCTGCTGCCACTGTGCCAATCCACCTATTCATTATGTTTCAATATTTAATATTCAGTGTAACTATTCATAAAGTTTTAAGTGGCTAACTATTCGGAAGTAGTTCACCGCTCCTTCTTCAGAGTCTGTCTTAATCTGAAAGCTTCACCTAAACATGTCCAACTTGGGTGAATCTGCCGGCTTTCAAATACTAGTGGCATAGCTTCCAGCATCACAGCACCATGCAAGCCACCACGGTGTGACAAACTGAAAGATAAGTGGTGGCTTTTGCCCATGAAACCCTTTAATATGAAACTAAAGGCTTAGATTTTTTTTTCCCTCAGTTCCTTCAGCTGAAATGCCAAGCATGTTCTTCCCTCTTGGTTTCTAACCCCAGATCTTTGCAAATAATGACCCAGTATAGGATTTCTGAGGAGCAGCTGGTGAGTTCGAATTACCAACCTTGAGGTTCAAACCAGCCTTGCGGTCTAGGGCTTATCCTACAGCGCCACAGCAGGAGCTAATCTTTAGGCCTATTTAAGTTAACAACTGTTGTTGTTAAGTGTCATCGAGTTATTCTGACCCATAAGGACCCTGCATAGGGTTTTTCCGTGGAGCTGCTCGTTCGTTTCAACTAGCGACCTTGCCATTCAAACTGATCTTTTGGACCAGTGAGTATCCATAGCACCACACTAGTTAAACACTAAACAGGGTACTCTAGTAGTATAGTGGGTTATAAGCTGGACTGCTAACTAAAAGGTCAGCAGTTTGAATCTACCAACCATTCCACCAGAGAAAAGTGAGGCTTTCTGTTCCTGTAAACCTTTACAGCCTCGGAAACCCTGTACTTGCTATGAGTCAGAACTGACTCCACAGCACATAGCCACCAAGTTAAACAATGCATTTCTGGTGTCTTTGTATTACCTAGCACACAGGGGTCTCTGTCCACTTATCCAAGTAGCTCACAAATTTCTGTTTCAAGGTCTAGATCCCAGGCACTTACTAAAAGCCCACCCTCACCTATGTGCTTACTTATCTTCTAAAAAACAAGTCCTTAGTGGCTGTCCCTTAAGCTTGATGAGGATGGTGGCATGAAAGAACCAAGATTTAAATAGGCTGATGAGTTTAAATGCTTGTCAGCCGAACACACAAAATCATTAGCAAGTGTGAATATGATTGATGCAATATTGTCTTAGGAGTTGTTAAGAAAGGGGTCCCCTTCGCATTGTTCATTTATGGTAAGACCTTTCCAAGTTCTCTTCCCACACACTTCTTTTCCTCAATCGCCCACTGCAGCACTTGATTATTACTAACTGGCTTCCATTGGATCCATAGACATGCCAGATACAGTGCCAACCAGTGACCCAGAGAGGAAAACAACATGGCTTCAGTCTTAAAGGAACTTTTTATGAATTGAATTGTGCCCCAAAAGAGATATAGTATCTAGTATCTGTGAACTTGACCGTGTGGGGGAAATAGGATTTCTGAAGATGCTTTCAGTTACCAGGAGGTTATGCTGAATAGGATGTGTCTTATTTAAAAAGAAAAGAGAAGAGATACATAGAGACAGAAGAAGGACACTGTGCTTCGCTGCAGCTGCAAGCTGCCTGGCACTCCCAGAAGCGAGGAGAGCAGCAGGAAACACATTCTCCTTCAAAGCAACAGAAGGAATCAGCAGTGCGGACACCCTGGTCTCAGACTTCTATCAGCCAGAACTATGAGACAATATATTTCTACTCTTCTAAGGCACTGGGTTTATGGTATTTTGTTACAGCCTCTCTAGGAAACAAATGCAGGCTTCACAGTGGACGTGGGAAGTAAGGGCTTAATACAGAGATATAAAGAATGTTTGAGGATCACAAAGAAGAAAGAGTGCTGAGCATTTGAGCACTGAGCAGTCATCACTGAAGACAAAACATTTCAGAAGAGTTTTTAGGACTTCACCAGGGAGGCAAGGGGCCCTGCGCCTGGAAGAAAGATTAGAGATTTGAAAGTGAGAAAGTTGTTACTGTTTTTACAGTTTCACACATAGTGTTTTCATAGTCCAACAATATATTTCAGAAAAGTGATTTGTTGAATTCAGTGTCAGGAATGCTTTGGACCACAAGTAACACTACCAGACCATCAGAAATTTGAACCATTGAGACAATTGTTAATTACTTAATAAACAAATAAGTAATGGGGGGTGGGGGGGAGACACTCCAGGGAACATTCCATGGTTCAATTATGTCATCAG
>NW_006408607.1:8710650-8714747 GCF_000296735.1 Chrysochloris asiatica | reverse complement strand
AGACCCATCTAGACAAGATGAAAACTATTCTGTGGCGACTCTGTCTTCCTTCCATACTCTTAAACTAAACTCCCTTTGAAACCTTGTAAGCCAGTTTCTTCATGCCTTTATCACCCCCTCATTTTAGGCAACCAATGTCTAAGTTGCCCATCTCTGACTATCATTTTCTTCGTCATCTTCAACACACTGTGTCTGTCCTCTTGCTGGGCACCTCACGATCGCAAGATGACTGCCACACTGCAGACATCACATTCTCACTCCAGTGTCCAAAAGAAGGAAGAGACAGGTATCAAGAAGATTATTTTAGCAGAAAATAAAAGGTTTTCAGAACCCTGCCAGCCCCCATCTTCTTCCTGGCGGATCTGATTTGCTTCATGGGTTATGTGCCTACTGCTGTTTGTAAGGGAGGTGGGAAATGGAATTGTCATGGCTGGATTAGGTCATTCCTGATTCATCTCGAAGGCAGAATACATGACTGTTTTGAGCGAGTCTGGCATTTGTGTACTGAGGAGAAAGCGAGGAATGTCTGTGGCTGCTTTGTTGATCCTTGATTTTATTACACAATGTTTAAGATGCACAAAACAGCAGAAAGAATAGTATAAATACCCCAGTGCTCACCCCAGAGCTCAGAATGGATGCACTGCAGCTTACTTAAATCTTCCTTATTTGTTCCTTCCAGGTTCTTCCTACTTCTTTGCACCCACAAGGAACCACCATCCTGATTTGGAGGTTTATCATTTGTTGTTGTTGTTAAGTGCCTTACAGTAGGTTCCTACTCATAATAACCCTGTATAAGGTTTCCGAGGTTTTAAGTCTTTGAAAGAGCAGAAAGCCTCATCTTTTTCCCAAAAAGTGACTGGTGGGCTTGAACTGCAGACCTTGTGGTTCACCGTCTAGTATGTCTCGTGTAGAGCTGCTGCTCTCTCGGTTTATTATTTACATGCATTTATTCTATTCTTCTTCATACACACACTGTTGTTGTTGTTGTTAAATGTTTCCAATCAGATCCACCTGTAGAGACCCTGTAAAGGGTTTCCGAGAAGCAGCTGGTAGTTTGAACTGCCAACCTTGTGGTTCACAGTCCAGTGCTGATGCTACAGCATACTAGGACTCCTTCATGTATCCCTATTCAATTTTTAGAAATTTTGCATACATTGAACTTTCATGAATATTGTTGTTATTGTTAAGTGCCGTCAAGTCCGTTCCGAATCATAGCAACCTGTATAGGGTTTCCAAGGAGCAGCCAGTGGGTTTGAACCACCAATCTTGCAGTTAGGAGTCGAGTGCTTATTCTACAGCACCACACCAGGATTCCTTCATGAAGATCCCACACTGCAAATATTCATTTGCAAATTGCTTTTCTCAGTATGTTTGTGGAATTAATCTATGTTGCTTCCTGCAGCTCTCTTTTCTTTCTTTCCACTGCTATAGGGACTTCAATTAGCCATAGAACATAATTAATGTGTTTCTCCTGTGGGTAAACATTAGCATTTTGCTATTGTAGATAATATGTTTATGTTGATTATTTTTCATATCTACCTACCTATCTATCTAAGCGCTGGTGGTACACTGGTTAAAATGCTCAGCTGCTAAATGAAATGTTGGCATTTGAATCCACCAATTGCTTTGTGAGAGAAAGATGTGGCAGTCTGCTGCAGTAAAACTCACAACCTAGGAAACCCTACGGGGTCACTAGAAGTCAGAATTGACTTGACGCTCCATATGTTGTGTGCAGTGCCGCTTCTGACAATCGGCTATCCTCTGCGACCCGCGCGAAGAGATTAAACCCAAGTAGAGGCGACAGGCGATTAGAAATAAAAGGAAGACACAAGACACAAGTGAAATAAGTCAAGTTAGGACCAGGTGGGATGCAGCACTCTGATGGAGATACTGTGACACAGACCAAGGCAACGAGTTTATTTTATACACAGCTCAAGGGGAGATGCTTGAGGGAGGGTAAGGAGTATAGAAACATCTTGTACTGAAGGAGCCTGCAGTAAGCAGAACTTTATCAGAAAAACTGTAACTTATGGTAGCTCGCCAGAACACAGATTAGAGGGGCTAGAATGGTGCACAGACTGAACCAAAGGACATAGCTAAGTACAAGGAAAGACGTTGCAAGTTCCCTGTCCCCTGAGGCAGTCCTGAAAGTTCCTCAGGGGGCAGCTTGACTCAGAAGCAGCCCGAATTTCTGGACCACAACTGTTCAGTTGCAGTCCTTCGGTTAAATTACCCGGGAGTCAGGGACCTTCGGCTTAACTGCTCCCAACACGTGGCGTTCTGGTGAGGTAATGTAGGATAAATACTGGACCGCAAGGTCTATTTGAACCACAAGGTCTGCAGTTCAAACTCCCCAGCCACTCTTCGGAAACCCTAAACATGGATGCTATGAGTCAGAACTGACTTGGCAGCACTTCACAACAGCAACAATGTTGTGTGTATGCATGTGTGTGTGTGTTCCTATTGATGCAAACAGTTATGCACTCAGCTGCTAACAAAAAAATTGGAGCTTCTTGTTCCCTTGGAAGTGCCTCAGAAGAAAGGCCTGGCAATCTGGTTTGGAAAGTTCAACCGCTGAAAACCTATGCAGCACAGCTTTATGCTGACACACATGGGGTTGCCATTGATGACAACTGGTTTTATGTATGTATGCTCGTGCACACACACACGTAATAATACATGCATATATACTGGATGTTTCCACATTTTTCATCCAAAACAATTATACCAATTTTCCTTTCCAAAAGCAATAATGGAAAGAAGGTTCCATTACTCAATATCCGAAGCAAAACGTGGGTGTTATCAGACTATGTTTTTGCCAATCCAAGGATACGAAATGACATCTAATTTTAGAATTGATTTGTGTTTCATTTATTATCAGTGAAGAAGAGCAACTTTCCTGTGTTTATTGGTAACTGATGCTTCCAGATGAGAAATTATCCAAATGGATTTCTTCATCCATTTTATCCTTAAAAAAATTAGCTTGTGTTTCTTTTTGAATAGGAAAGCTCTTTATATATTCTGACAGGAAAAAAAAAAACATGTAGAGACCAAGTCTGCCTTTCCCTGGCTTCACAGGGAGAAAAGAAAATCAAACTCAAAATCAGTTCCTGGCCAATTCTTATGAAGCGGAGCTCAGATATGCTTCCTCCCTACAACCTTCTTTACCCTATTCTGATACCAATCAGTCCGCCCCAGCACTCTCTGCTTCACATCTGGATTCAATAATCCATTGCAATAGCCACACAGAACTCATAGTAATTCTCATGATTATGAGGTTTATTAGGGAAGTGTACAATATTAACAGTGTACAATTCAGGATCAGAAACAATTCAGACGCAGAAGTTCTCCAGTCAGGAATGCCTCTAGTCTACCGTACTGCAGACACACCTAATTTGTCTTCGGCCTCTCAGCCATGTGGGCCCTTGGCCTCTGTCTCAGTCCATGGGCCTAGAGCCCGCAGCTGCTCTGTCTCTCCATGTCACCACCTCTGCTACCACTGTTTGTCTAGGTAGGATCTCATACTCCATCATGCTCTTCTTTCTTGATGGTCTTGGGATCCTCTGTTCCTATTTCTGAGATGTTATTGTTGTTATAAGTGCCTTTGAGTCCATTCCAATACATAGTGACCCTGAATAGGGTTTCTGAGAAGCAGCTGGTGAGTTTGAACTGACAATCTTGCAGTTCAAACTAACCTTGCAGTTCAGTGCATTAACCCACAGAACCACACCATGACTCTTCTGAGATGGCTCCTTTTAAACCTAGCTGGAGGGCAAAACTAATGAATCCCAGACTTAGAATTCTGAATAACTTTTTTGCATGGTCCCATCCAGTCACTTGGTACGAATTAAAAAGACTTTGGATACAAAAGCCTTGTCAAGTAAATTTAAGGTAACACACTACTGACTATATGTTATTTCTTCCTAACTGTAGGCTATTGTTTCACTTTTTTAAAGATATCTTTTGAGGTACAATTTTTTTTTTTTTTTTTTTTGCTTTAAAACAAATTCAATTTTCAATTTTTGCTATAGAATATTATGAAATTCTTTCCTACCCCAAGTTGAAGAAGATAATCTGTTTTTCTTTAAATGATTCTA
>NW_006408607.1:8709969-8710550 GCF_000296735.1 Chrysochloris asiatica | reverse complement strand
TTGAAGTTCTAATTCCTGACAACTGAGAATACAACCTTTTTGGAAATGGCATCTTTGCAGATGTAAGCCAAGTTAAGATAAGTCTACACTGGAATCCTGTTGTAGAGCTGTAGGATAAGCACTGGACTTCAAGGTTGGTTTGAACTGAAAGGTCAGTGGTTCAAACGCACCAGCTGCTCCTTGGAAATCCTATACAGGATCATCATGAGTTGGACCTGACTCGATGGCACTTTACAACAACAATACTGGGTTAGGGGAGGAAGAGGTTGGAGTTACAACACCACAAAATAAGGAAAGCCTGGGGCTGCCAAGTCACTGAGGTAACCAGGTGCTACCAAAACCTTGATTTTGAACTTCTCACTTCAGAACTGTGTGAGAGTAATTTCTGTTGTTTGAAGCTACCCAGTTTGTGGTAATTGTTTATGGCCACACTAGAAAATTAATACAGTTTGCTTAGCTTCCCAGAGTTTCTGTAACACAAAAACAACCCACGTATTTGGGGCGATCAGTAGTGGAGAAACAATTCAATCCACTACATAATCTCTAACTTATATGATATTGTCGTTGTTAATGTTAAATGC
>NW_006408607.1:8684781-8708144 GCF_000296735.1 Chrysochloris asiatica | reverse complement strand
CTGACATCCATTTTGACCTTTTCCTTCTTTCTTGTCTTCTTAATGACTTTTTGCTTTCTTCATGTATGATGTTCTTGATGTCATTCCACAACTCTTCTGGTCTCCGGTCTTTAGTGTTTAATATATCAAATCTGTTCTTCAGATGATCTCTAAATTCAGGTGGGACATAGTCAAGGTCGGAGTCCTGGTGTGGTGCTGTGGGTTAATGCGCCAGACTGCAAAGCCGTTTGAACTCCAAGGTCAGTGGTTCAAGCTCACCAGCTGCTCCTTGGAATCCCTATAAAGGGTTGCTATGAGTCAGAACTGACTCAACGGCACTTAACAACAACAACAACATAGTCAAGGTCATATTTTGGCTCTCATGGATTTGTTTTCAGTTTATTCAGCTTCAGTTTGAATTTGGATAGGAATAATTGATGGTCTGTTCCACAGTCTGCCCCTGGCCTTGTTTTCACTGATAATATGGAGCTTTTCCATCATCTGTTTCCGCAGATGTAGTCAATTTGATTTCTATGTATTCCATCTGGTGAGGTCCATGTGTATAGTCATCTCTTATGCCGTCTAAAGAAGGTATTTGAAATGAACAAATCATTGGTTTTGCAGAATTCTATCATGTATTCTCCAGCCACTGAGGCCATATTTTCCAACTACTGAACCTTCCTCTTTGCTCCCAACCTTTGCATTCCACTCACCAGTAATGTTCACTACATCTTGATTGCATGTTTGATCGATTTCAGATTGAAGAAGTTGGTAGAATTCTTCTATTTCATCCTCACTGGCATTAGTGGTTGATGTGTAAATTTGAATAATAGTGGTATTAACTGGGCTTCCCTGTAGGCACATGGATAGTATCCTATCACAGACAGCATTGTACCTCATGACTGATCTGGATATGTTCTTTTTGACTATGAATGCAACACCATTCCTCTTCATTTGTCATTCCCAGCACAGTACACCATGTGGTTGTCAGATTCAACGTGGCCAATACCAGTCCATTTCATCTCACTAATACCTAAGATATTGATGTTTATGCATTCCATTTCATTTTTGACAACTTCCAATTTTCCCAGATTCATCTTCGTACATGCCATGCTCCAATTTTCAGTGGATATTTACAACTGTTTCTCTTCATTTTAAATTGTTCCCCATCAGCAAGACCTCAACATTCTCCCCAAAAGACTGTCTGGAGTATGTGGGAATCTTTTCTGATCTCTTGTTCCCTAGCCCTAGAATTGCATTCCCCATTTTCTACTGGTCTTGGTGTCTGAGTTTCCCTGTGTACCCAACCTCCCCATCCTGGAGATTTCTCCTACACAGCCCCAAGATTTTGCTTTGTCTGTTTCCTATCAGATTGGGACTCCACACTCACTTCACATCTAAAATACACCTCAGTTACCCACATGGTCCCCAAAAATGCCCAACCACCACGGAGGTACTTACAGTCCAATCTTCCCACCTCTGGTTTGTGCACTAGAGCTTAGTTGTCACAGTTGATCTGTTCTCAGTCCTTCACGTCTCTCTTGCTAATTCTCTTTTACTAGTCTCAGGTCTTTTTCTAGCTCTTGCTGGGAAGCGATCACCCATGCAGAACAGGCCACTGAAACCCAGGCGGGACGCATCTCCTTTTCCATCAGGGCTGCTGCTGCAAGTGGGCAAAAAATACCAGATGAGCCCCTAAACCTGTGAGAAACATTGCTGTTACCCCTACACTGCCTCGGTGCCTCTTGGTTATAAGGTCACCGATGAGTTATCACAAGTGCTTACCAACAAATGCTCAAGAAATCCAATCTGTAGTCATTTTAGCAAGAGTGAGATGTTCTTTAATTGATTTTGCAAAATTGGGCACTCAACCCAGGAGACATAGGCAGACATGTGGCATGACCGGCTCACGAAGAGTTTTATTCCCCTGTTTTGAGAGGCTCTCCCCCAGTTAGCACACAGTTCACAATCTAGCCCAGATGGCACCCATGGCCTTAATGACTGTATTCTTATTTAAAGTTCCTAGTCCTAGAACGGATTTATTCCCCCTGTCCCACAATTCATCCTGCTCATGTACCCCTGTATATGATTCAACAACCTATGTCTGGTCTAGCAATCTCGTGCCCCCTTTATTCCTGATGATGGACCATCTTGAGAATTCCTCACAAAACCAATTTTGCAGTCCAGCACATTAACCCACAGTGCCACACTCCATGTGGTATTTACCTACTTTAATAATTAAGTATTTAAATCTCTGCAGGAATTAATACCCCCCTCACCTGTCAATGCCCTCCCAGTTCTCAAGGCCTGTAGAGGTGAACCTTACACAAAACCAGATACTGGCACATGTGAATATGACTTCAGCCCTAAATTGAAACTCTAGTCCAAATGACACTAAGACAACAACCAAGATCTCTAACCTTGATAAAGAATTGCTTTGTGCTTGTTAAGAATGTTTACACAGCTGGCCTCAGAAAAGATGCCTTAATTAGCAGAAGGTTAGGAAATAGAACTGATAATGTTAAATAAAATTAGAAACGATAAATAATGGTAGAACCAAGATAGATATATACTCATAAATCATATCTATGTTCTTTGTCTTTACTCGCAAATTAAATCTCCACTTGAGAGTTTTTCAGAGTGTTTCTGCTAGTTTTCTTTGTAAATGTGTAACTAGATAGAAAGACGGGGCACAGCTATAAAAGTGTTGACTATATAACACTAAGAATGCAGAGATTGGCTTGAACTTGTGAAAATAAATTTGCTGTCTTAACCACCATTCTCACTCTCCTCTCTCCCAGCCTAAAGGGTGTTGTTTGCATTTCAAGATTATAGATTAGAGTTCCTTCACTTCTTTTTCAACCTAATAGTCGATTTTTACATTCCAAGAGCTTTAACTAGAATTGACCTAATCTACAATAAACCATGGACTGCTAGAAGAACAAACAAATCTGTGTTGGAAAAAGTAGAGCCAGAATGCTCCCTAGAAGCCAGGATTGTTATAGACTTCATCTCTCAGACTTCGGACATGTTATCAGGAGAGCCCAGTCCCTGGAGGACATCATGCTTGGTAAAGTGGAAGGTTAGAAGAAAAGAGGAAAGCCCCCAACATGATGGACCGGCACAGTGGCAGCAGCAATGGGCTCAAATTTAACAAGGATTTTGAGTATGGAACAGGGCTCAGCAGGGTTTTGTTCTGTCGTGCATACGGTCGCTAAGCGTCAGAACCCATTCAATGGTGTGAAACAACAACAACCAATGTTTACACAGTGTGCTTTAGACATATTATTGCCTTAGTCAAATTTTGTATCAAGCGATAAGGAATTGATGTTAGGCTAAGAATTGATGTTAAGAAAGTGTGTAGCTTCACAAGTCCTTATAGATATTCTGTCCTTGACCTGCATTCTCTTTGATGTGAAATCATCTACCTGTGCTTGCTAAATAAAAACTAGCTCACCACTTCCCTGCAAGACAGGTCACATGTCACAGCGTCTTGTAGGGTGCTGTGTTACTTTCTTTCGTAAAATTGTTGTTACTTGAATAAAATTTCTGTTTTAATTTTAACAGAGCATCAGTCTAGTGTTTTCCCTAAGACAGCCCTTAGCATAGAGTTTTTAAAGCCACTTACAACAGGAAAGGGGGAACAATCTTGACCAGAGAGCTCTATTCACCCAGCAGGAACCTTCATTTTGATATCACACAGAGACCTTGACTCACAGAGGCAGAGGCCCAGTCCAGAGAGCAGAAATGAAAATTTCAGTTTATCAAAATTGCAGTAAGTTACCCATGTGTCAGCACAGGTAAGGAGGGTAAGGTGAGCTCAGCAGCCAAGGGAAAGCCCTGCCAAGGGCCATTCTGATCCAACGCAATTGGAACCAGGTCACTCAGAGAGAGCTGAGTGTTTCCTCCCCATTTACATGTGGAAACGGTGACCAGGTCCAGTAAGCCCAGAGTACCTTCCTCACAGGTGTGTACCTTACACCTGGCTCAGGACTGGCTCTGACTTCACTGAGAGGCTCACACTTGAGGGGGCATCAGAATAACCTGAGGACCGCCTCCACCAGTCACATTAC
The DNA here is from genome assembly GCF_000296735.1 of Chrysochloris asiatica. NCBI lineage: Eukaryota > Metazoa > Chordata > Mammalia > Afrosoricida > Chrysochloridae > Chrysochloris > Chrysochloris asiatica. Next base: position 8,704,092 of record NW_006408607.1, on the reverse strand, counting down.
CATGATGACGCCAGTCTCTACTTCCTCTTCCGGTAACCATTTTTAGAGGTGCAAGCCTCTGAGCACCTCCCTTACTATCAGAAATTATGGAGGCTCCTGGGTGTGGCTTAAAAAGAGAATCATCCGAAGGGCTTGTTGAACTCAGACTTGGAGACCACACTCCCAGAACCTCTGGGTCACATGGGCTTGGGGTGAGGCTCCCTGAGAACTTGCGTTTCTGATAAGGTCCCAGGAATGTTTATGCAGCTGGAATTTGAACCACAGAGTGAGAACCGCTGCTCCCAGAATGGTTACCAGATCCTATGGAGTCCCTCCGTGGCAAAAATATTTAAGCAGTTGACTACTACCTAAAGGTTGGTGGTTTAAACCCCCTCAAACGCACCCCAGAAGGAAAGCCTGGTGACCTGCTTCAGAAAGATCACAGCCTTGAAAACCCTATAGGAAAGTTCTACTCGACACTCCTGGGGTTGCAATTTAAAAACAACAATAATGACAATAACAGCAATAAAAACAACAACCTTGTTCAATACATGCTGTGAGGACAGAGAAATCAATAAGTAGTAAGATGGAGTCCTGGTGTGGTGCTGTGGGTTAAAGCACTGGACTGCAAAGTCGATTTGAATCACAAAGATGGTGGTTCAAGCTCACCAACCGCTCTTCAGAAACCCTGTACAGGGTTGCTATGGGTCAGAACCAACTTGACAGCACTTAATAATAACACCACCAAAAATATAGGTAGCCTATTCCTCCAAAACCCAAACCCAAGCTCAGTGCCAGCAAGTGGATTCTGACTCATGTTTGCCTTGTAGAACAGAGTAATACTGCTGCTTGGAGTTCCTAAGGCTATACATGTTTACAGAAGCAGACAGCTTCATCGCCCAAGAAGGAGTTAGTGGGTTTGAACCACCAACCTCTCAATTAGCAGTCCATTGCTTAACCCACACTGCTGAGTCTTAGAAATACGTGCTTACTTGATTAGAGTTCCATCATGTACGGGACTTTTGCAAGATTTACTGGAAGTACCAAGTAGTCATATTTCCCATGCAATCAAGTCTTTGGATACAGAAAGAAGGCAATGGGTTTTTTTTTTTTTTTTTTTTTTTTTAAAGATCTCACATATTTATTAGCCAATCTCTTTAAATACAGAAGCATAAAAATAAAGGAAGAAACTAGAAATTTTGCAAAGCACATTCAATTGATCAGATCTTGGCAGAATTGAACTTGCTATGGTAGAGTGCTAGCTAGGACCTGTGTATGCTCTGTGCTGTATCATCACGTGTGTGACTCCTTAGAGACCCAGCTTGGCTCTTCAGTGTCTTCTCTTGGAGTTGTATCTGATTTTATTACCAGTGTTCATTCAAATCCATTGGGGAATGGGACGATTCTGCTTTTGTCTCTTGGTCAGGAATCTCTTGATCCTGAAAGTCTTTTGAGATGACATAGTGAAGATGGAACATAGCAGCACTCACACAATGGTGAAGAAAGGAAGAGCAGGCAACGGGCTTTTAACAAACGTGAGCAACCAGGGAATCCTATCACATCCTTTCCTCTTCATTGCACCTCACATTCCTCTCTGCACGCGGAAACTGACTTTATATCACCTGGTGGCACAGTGTTTAAGTGCTTGGATGCTAACAAAAAGGTGTAGTATTTGAACCCACCAGTGGCTCCACGGAAGAAAAGATCCAGCTATCTGCTTCTGTAAAGATTGTTGTTGTTGTTGTTGTTCAGTGTCATCGAGTCATATCTGACTCATAGTGAACCTGTATAGGGTTCCTGAGGAGCGACTGGTGAGCTTGAACTGCCGACCTTTCATTTCAAACCAACCTTGCAGTCCAGCACATTAATCTGCAGCACCACACCAGGACTCCAGTTTAAGACACTCCACTGGATGGACTCCTGTCGTGGGACTGTAGGCCCAACACTGGACTGGGGACCACAAGGTCGGCAGCTCAAACCACCAGCTACTCCTTGGAAACCCTGTACAGCGTGCGTCACTGTGGGTTGGAATGGACTCGGTAGCACTTAACAATGACAACAGCTCTTTCATATAGGGTTACCATGAGTCCCAATCACAGTGGCAGCAACAATGTGTTAAAATGTAACAACAATTGTGAGGATGGCTCAGGACCATAGAGTCGCTAGGAGTCAGAACCAGTTGGATGGCACCTAACAACAACAACGAGTCATACTCGACTCGATGGCACACTACAACAATTAGTTATCTTCTTTAAAATGAACAATTGTTATCTCACCGCTGGGCGTTTCTAGCTCAGTGTCTCTCATGACGTGAAGTTCATTTGTTGCTGGTCAAGCCTTCAGTCGTCTCATATGTGACTGGGAGGAGATCTGCTTTAAGACTCACTCACTTGGCTCTTGGTAGGCCTTTGAAAATCCACTTCTTGATAAACTCGGGCCTTTCTAAAGGACAAACTCAGGACGTGGCAGCTGGCTTCCCAGAGAGTGGGTGAGAGACAGCCTGCAAGAGGAAAGCCCCACTCTTGGCATCCTTCTATTAATTAGATCTATCTGTTAAAAGAAAGCCAGTAAATCTTGTCTACACTCAGGAAAGGGAAACTAAGCTCCATCTCTTCAAGAGAGGTTGTTGTTGTCGTTAGACGCTGTTAAGTCAGTACCGACTTGTAGTGACATGATGCACAACAGAATGAAATAACACCCCCGTGCTGCAACAACCTCACAATCATTGTTTGAGCCCATTGTTGCTGCGCAAGGAGCTCTGGGTAGTGTAGTGGTGACAAGTCAGGCGGCTAACTTCAGATCAGCAGTTCAAAGCTACCAGCTGTTTTGTGGGAGAAAGATGAAGCTTTCTGCTCCTGTAAAGATTTGTAACCCAGGAAACCTTAAACAGGGTTGTTATGAGTCAGAACCGACTCCACAGAACACAACCACCAAACACCATTGCTGCTGCCAGTATACCAGTCCACCTCACTGAAAGGTTCTCCCTCTCCTTCACTGTTCCTTCACTTTATCAAGCATGACATCCTTCTCAAGGAGCTGGTCCCTCCTGATAACATCATGTTCAAAGTATGAGAGACGTATTCTTGCCATCTTGGCCTCTGGAGCATTCTGGCTGCACTTCTTCCAACACAGATTTGTTTGCTCTTTTGGCAGTCCATGATACTTTTATTATTCAACTCCAACACCATAATTCAAAGGCATCAATTCTTCTACGGTCTTCCTTATTCACTGTCCAGCTTTCGCATACATATGAGGTTATTGAAAATACCATGGCTTGGGTCAGGCGCACCTTAGTCCTCAAGCTGACATCTTTGCTCTTCAACATTTTAAAAAGGTCTTGTGCAGCAGATTTGCTTAATGCAATATGTCGTTTGATCTCTTGACTGCTGCTTCCATGAGTGTTGATAGTTGATCCAAGAAGAATGAAGTCCTTGACAACGGCAATGCTTTCTCCATTGATAAGAATGTTGTTTATTGGTCCAGTGTTGAGGATTTTTGTTTTCTTTACATTGAGATGTAATCCATACCAAAGGCTGTGCTCTTGAATCTTCATCAGTAAGTATTTTAAGTTCTCTTCACTAGTAGGTTATTTTTCAGAGTTTTGTGAAGGGAGAAAAGTGAGGCCATTTGAAACAGTACAAATCAAATGTGTAGATTCCATTCATTAAAATGCCAGTTAGAGAGTGTGAGCAGGATGCTCACTAGGTTTGTGTTGCCCACTGTGCTAACTCATAGTGACCACCCCTTCCCTGCCCCCATGTACAGTTCAGTGATGTTGATTACACTCTTCTTGTTCTACAACCATCCTCACCTAATTCTTTTCCTCATTGCTCTTCCCCATTGACACCACTGCCCCTCGAAGTTTCCTATCTAATCTTTAATGTTGCTGCTGTACATTTGATCCCAAAGATAGATCTTAAGATGGAGAACATTTTGTTATGTTCTACATAATGTCATGAATTAGAGCAGACTTGATGGCAAACAGCAACAACAGGTTACAAATGTTGCATGCAGTGACTTTACCTAACCCCCACAACTTTGTGGCTGTAACCATTATCCCTAGTTCATAAATGAGGAAAATGAGGCACACGTCTCAGGAACTTCTGAGGGTGCTGAGCCGGTAAGTAGTAAATCTGCTTTCCTGAATAGAATCTGGTTCCGGGGCCATTGTTAACAATGCATGCTATAACCTAGAAATTCCCTAAACGTGCCATTCATTACCTTCAAATCTCTGATTGAACTGGAAGCCTCCCAACCAGAAGCTTACACACATCTCAGAAGGACTGGAGAGGGAAAGCTCAGTAAAGCAGCTTCTTGAGTTCTTAACAAGAAAGTGACAGGGTCATGGGGAAGCTGCTTGAAGCACCTGAATCATAGGAGCTTGCCCAGAAACTGCTGCAAATCCCACAATGACTCTCTTTGCCCAAGCTTCTACCCACAATGATCTCAAAAGATGATAACTTCACCTTCTCCTCTACTTTCCAAATTTCACTCCATCGGCCTCTCATTTGCTGACGATAACCCAGAACCATGTTGGGAAATAAATCTGTGACAGGTGTGTGCCTGCTTTTTCCCTTCAATGTACAAAGAAGCAGCAATAAGATTGAATTGGCAATGAACAATCTGCCAAAAGGGTGAACAGTAAGTGGATCACCAATCTATAATCCCAATTTATGTGCCTGAGACTATTACAAGCAATTTATTTTAAAAATGGGTGCCACCATCAATCTATTGCTGTATAACAGACCTCCTAAAACTTGTTGGCTTCTATGGAAAGAATTACTTTACCAAAATAATTTGGTTTGGGGGAGATAACTTCAACACTTGGCATTTCCCAAGTCATTGGAATGTCTGTTATTTATAGAGGACTTCAGGCCATACTTGAAAGGTTAGGGTCATGAGATGACTGACCTTGGGTGAGGGTTAGTCATGTTACAAACACCCACCATGTGATATTAGCCCAACCTCCAGGAAAAGGAGGGGGACTGGAGATCTAATTCCATCACCAGGGCAGTGAGTTCATCAATGGTGCTTACGTAATGAAAGTCCAATAAAACTGTGGACATTGAACACTAGGTGAGCTTCCTAATGGATGATAGATAGCACATGTTTCTTGGGACATGGAAGCTTCCCAATGAGGATTTTACCCAACCTCGCCCTATGAATTTCTTCTTTTATATCCTTCACAATAAAACTTTAATCACAGGTATGGTGGTGGTGGTGGTTATGTGCCGTGGAGTAGGTTCTGACTCATAGCGACCCTGTACAGGGTTTTTGAGGCTGTCAATCTTTACGGGAGCATAACGCCTCATCTTTCTCCCACAGAACAGCTGGTAGTTTTGAACTGCTGACCTTGCGGTTCGAAGCCCGATTCGTAACCACTATACTACCAGAGCTCCTTAGTCACAGATATAGAACCAGCTATATTGTCTGGAGCTATAGAGAAAGTGAGGCCACATTCCAGCAGTCCATATGGGTTTGTTCCCTGAAGACTGGCAGGGTTACCAGAGTGTGAACAGATGCTGGAAAACCTCTTAAAGCTGAGGGTCAGAACCGGCACAACATCATTTCTGCCGCATTCTGTTGACCAGAGTGCATCACAAGTTCTACCCCAAGTCAAGGGGTAGAGAAATTGAGTCCATCTTTTTTTTAAATTTCTTATTGTGAATTGAGTGAAGGTTTACAGAGCAGATCATCAGTTTTACGTTCAACAAATCATGTACTTTTCTTCATTATATGGTTGCAATTCCCTCCATGTACCATCAGTTAACAGCATTTACCTCTATTCACTTTAACTATTGCATTCCTCCCTGTGTCTCCTGCTACCTTCATCTTTCCTCAGCTTATCTCCCTCTTGTTATATATTGCCTGCCCTGTCACCCATGTTAACATGTTTCTACCCTCTAGGTAAGGTTTCATTTTCCCAAGCTGCTCTCAGTATTCTTTCCTTGTCTTTGACTTTGGAAAGTTTGATTCTGATACGTCTTGTTGATTTTCTTTTGAGATCTGTCTTATTTGGGGTTCATTCAGCTTCTTGTATGCTTATCTTCTCATCTTTCATGATGTTAGAGAAGCTTCCCTTCAACAATTTTCTCTGTGCTTGTCTCTTTCTGTTCTGGAATTCTGATAACCCGTAAGTTGTTCCACCTCAAGGTATCCCACAAAACTCTTAGGCTTCCTTCAGATTTTTTCACTCTTTTTTCTGATTGTTCTTCCAGCATACTAGTATTGAGAGATTTCTCTTCAAATGCACTAATTTGGACTTTCATTGATTCACATCTATTCCTTTGTAGGTCTGGAGCTGAGCCCACCTGAATTCAGGCACCAAAGTGGCACACCAAAATAGTGCAGCCATCCCCACCTCATGCTGTCTTGACTCCCAACCACGTGACTCTAAACTCCTGGAACGCAGTCTGCTCTATATGTGGATAAAGATGGGAGCTAGCCACACTTCTGGTCACCAGGTGACCGTAGGGAAAAAGAAGAGGTTGCACCTTTTTGGTCGCCTGTGGAAATCTGCTTTGCCAGGTTTCTCTCCGCTGCCAAATCTGCTCACAAAATGATGGAGCCACATTTGGCAAGCTGTTCACCAGTCAGTCTCCATCTCTCGCCATCCCTGTTTGGCCTTTCTTCCCACTAAGCACTCCATCCACCTCCCTAAGCTTTCTTTCTTCTTAAGTTCAGAGTGCCAGAATTTTCTTGTGTGTCTGTTTCCTTTTGTCTCTCATATCTTTGGTGTAGAGGGTCTGTGTGGTGCATCTGCCTAGTCCGCCATCTTTCCAGAAGTCCTCTGATTCCATCTTATGACAATAAGAGAAGCAAAGTTGCATTCAAATAGAATGTGTACACAAGGAGGAGACTGATAACACTTTTTGCAGATATCTACAATTCTCACCAAGCAATTTTGGGAAAGAGTGAAGTAAAGTTTAACATGCTTTGGGCTTTTTTTGCTTTTGTTTTTTCCAAACCCCTTAAGGGACTTTAATACACTGAAGTAGATTCTTAATCTTCAGGAGAAAAGCATAACATATGCTGTTCCTCAAACTTGTTCTTGGTTGTTAGGTGCCGTTGAGTCAGATTCTACTCATAGCAACCCTGTGTACAAGAGAATGAAACACTGCCCAGCCATGCCCCAGCCTCCCAGTCTTTTTGATGTTTGAATCCATTGATCACACTTATGTGGCCACAGAGTCTTTTTGATTTTGTGCATTTTGTGGGCTTGATGCTCTGAGAATCATTTCCTTGAAGCATAACTGTGCCTCTTGTGAATTCTTAACCTGAATCAAAAAGGACATCTGTTTTCATAATTTGGGGATTAAATGTCAGGAATGGGGAAGATGTTTTGTGTGGTGGGAAGAATGACTTGGCTCATAGCAGAGTTGAGAGGGGAAATAGAGCACCGTGTAGTCCCTCAACCTTTGATTTCCAACCTAGAAAGACCACAGCATGTGTTCCAACAGCCTCCCTGAACTCATTATTACTTCAGAGCCAGCTGAATTGCTTGATAATAACCATTCTTTGCACTTACACACTGCGTTTCCTCTGAGGAGTGCCAAGTCATTTACAATCACTTATTAATTAATCTTCAGCCCCCACGTGAAATGAGGATAAGTTATTATACATTTTTGACAGATGTGTGAAGTGGGCAAAAGGAGACAAAATGACATCCAGCTCCTGCCCAAGGTCACTACGTTTTCAGACCCCCTGGACACATCCCCAGCTCCACAGACCTCGCTACACATTTTGCATGCCTCTCCCATAGTAACATTGGACATCCTCAGAGCACAGTGCCAGCTATATCAGAACAATCTGAGTTTTCCAGGTCAGACATGAGAGGAGAGTTTTGCTGTTCCATTTCCTGGTGGTGATGATGTCGGGAGGGGGAGGATTGTTCTTCCAGTTTTTCTTTTCGTTTTGGTGTTGAAGAGTGCAGTTTTTAAACCCAGTGTTCAGGTGTCCAAGAAGAACTGGCTCTAATTGCATTAATTTTGCACTTTGTTCACAGAGACGTCATTGACTCAGACAGAGAGTGTGTCCCCAAGCTGAAGCAGGATGCCACAACATCTCCCAGAGTGTGAAAGAGGAACTGAGAAAGGAGGAGGGGAACATGTGTTATCTCTACCAGGTTATTGTATTTTCACAGCAACATCCAATTAGGAGATAAATGCAGATTTGCTTTTCTAAACAGAATATACTTATACCAACACTCAACTCAACTAGAATCCAGTCCATTAACAGTTGAACAAATTCTCTAGAGAAGCTACTGGCTATTGAGGAGTCTTTGAGGTTGTTCTCTTTGGGGCATCATTTCCAATTTCTCTTCAAAGGCTCTCTTACTAATTATGTGTTTTCCCATATATACAAACCCAACCAACCAGAGTGGCTTTGTTTAATGAAGGAAGGAAAGAAGAGTCACATCCAAAGAAGAACTACACAGGACATTGGAAACTCAGCATCTTTGAGATTAGTATCCAGATGATCAAGCGGTAACTAGTATGCCAGGCTTCTGAGCTGGACAAATCCAGTCTCTGCTACCCCTGACAAATGAGAATAGAAACAATGGATGACATTAACACTAAGGATTAGTAAGAAGTTAGCATCCTGGTGTGGCACTGCAGGATAATGCACTGGACTGCAAGGTAGGTTTAAACCACAGGGTCGGCAGTTCAAATCCACCAGCCACTCCTCGGAAATCCTATACAGGGTCGCTATGCGTTGAAACCAACTCAACAGCACTTAACAAGTAAGGAGTACTTAATACTGGTGACTTCCAAGGTCAAGTTAAGAGAAAAAAAAATTTGCTATGTTTAGAATGCCAAAAAATACTCTTTTAGTAGGATAAAGCAAAATTATCCTAATTGATGGGACTTCATTCACTCTATCTTTGTGGGAGGCATATGCTTTAACAAACAGATTTATTCTCTCACAGTGCAGGAGGCTAAAAAGTCTGAATTCAGATCATCATCTTTAGAGGAAGGCTTTCTCTATATATCTTTGGCTTCTTTCTATCTCTGTGGGTCCAGCTTCCCTTGGAGGTTTCTGTGTGACTGGGCATCAATCTTCCCCTGGGTCTAGGAGGGTCTCAGGGTGTGCTTTGCTCCTGGCTCTACTTTCTTGGTACTATAGCCCCTCTGTCACTCAATCTTTCACCCAGTATTTACTGAGCACCCACTTTGTTGAAGGCCCTCTTCTGCAACTCTGGAAGGATGTACTTAAAGCCAGCCTGCAGCAGAACATACGATGGTTTCATTTTCTTGGACCTCTCACCCACTTGCATTCCTCTCCTTTCAGCCCCGTGCGCCATTGTGGCACTGCCTTGGAAAGCTGTTATTCACATTGCTGGTGGATTCTGATTTAGAGCCGAGCAGAGCTCTGGCCTAGAGAACAATCTCATAAGGCTACCAAGAAGGCCCACATCCTCCACATCTCAAAAGAAGGTCATGATGGGAATCACAGCTTAAGTAGAACTTCTGTCCCATAAGTGATGTTACCTTTAAGATCAGATTATGAAAAGTTTAGGAGAGCATCCAGGTGGGTCAGGCAACATGGAATACTAGGGATTAGTAAGGTAGGCAAGTGTTCCATCATATGCGTGTGAAAAATGCAAGTAAATGGTTTGAATTAAACCATGAAAACTAAGTCCACCTAATAAATGGAATCCTGGTGTGGTGCTGTAGGATCAGCACTAGGCTGCGAACCACCAGGTCGGCAGTTCAAACCCACCAGCTGCTTCTTAGGAAATTCTATACAGGGTTGCTCTGAGTCAAAACCAACTTGACAGCACTTAACACCAACAACAATATGAAGTGCCACTAATACATGGAGCTAAAACTCTGAAGAGAAAAAATGAAGAACAGTGATTTTCATGTATGTAAGGATCAGCCATTTTCAAATGGTTTAGTAAAAATAGCAAAGAAATCCAATGTCATCCCACATACCATCTCTGTAACTCGTCCTTTTAATTGGTGATGAATGATTTGAAGACAAGGATAGTAGAAGCTACACAAACTATGAGGTTACAAAAGTAGTAACAAGGGGCACAGCCCTGAGAGAGGAGGAAGGGACAGGAACCATAACTGATTCTCATCTGCACAGTGGCCAGGAAGTCAGAAGGTACTTGACATCTGATTATTATCGAATCCTATCATTTCAGATATTTGCACAGCAGTCCTCAAATCATGCTGTCATATTTTGGAAGGTAAGCTTCCAGAAATTTATCACACGAAAATTTATCTACATTTAGAAAAAAGGGGAAATGATGTTGTTGTTGCTGTTAAATGCCATTGAGTCAGTTCTGACTCACAATGACCCTGCGTAGGATTTTCGAGGAGTGGCTGGTGGGTTTGAACTGCTGACCTTGTTGTTGGCAGCCCAGTGCTGATCCTACAGCACCACACCAGGAGTCCAAGGGAAATGATGTTTTTGTTGTTGATAAGTGCTGTTGAGTCGGTTCCGAGTCATACAGACCTTATGTAAGGTTTCTGAGGAGTGGCTGGTGAGCTTGAACTGCCGACCTTGTGGTTCAAATTGACTTTGCAGTCCAGTGCATTAACCCACAGTGCCACACCAGGACTCCAAGGGAAATGATAGGTGATGATAAAACAAGTTGTTACCAGAAAAGATATAAATACGACACCAAACAACCCAGAAGAATAAGCATGTAATTTGGGTGGAGAACTTGACCACTTTGGATAAATACTCCAATGACCACCAATGTTAGTTTCAATGTAAATTACTAATTGATGTGCATTGGCAAACATCTGAAAAGCATCCATCCACTAATGGATAAAGAGCTAACATGCATACTGTTTGGAGGCAACTCCTTTTTTTTTTTTCTGATCTTTTTGGAAACAAAGGATGACAAAGATCCTACGAGAAGCACAGAGAAATTTTACTCCTTATCCTTCCAAACTTAGTATGTTAATAATGCCTTGTTAAAAATCAAGTAGCCCAAGATGAGATTTGTTATCTGCTGAGTCTAATTTTTCAAAAGGCCTCCTATTTCCTGAACCAAGTTGAAGATCATCTTTCCTTTATGAAGCAATAAGACTATTTTAGGGAAAACAACAAAAGAGTCAAAAAGAGAAATGAGAGTCCTTTCAAACCTGATCTTTTGCACCACAAAGAATGTCTCTTATATCTTTATTTCTGATGCATATATAGGTGTATACCTGAACTACATCACTGCCAAGCACCTAAACTATCTTTCTCCCCCGGCCTGCACCTGCCTGGATGAAGAAGAGCTAGCAGCAGCTCTTCACATATCCTGCTCTCACGGTATCTCTATAGCATCAGGCTTTTAGGGAAAGAAATGTACCTCCATCCACTTTTTATTCTCCATCAAATACACTTTGCCAAATCAAAAAGAAGTGAATTAGTAACAACCCCCACTCCTAGCAATGTTGTGTGGCTTAATTAAGTACAGTAATGACTCTGGGGACAGAAATCATGCTAGAAATAACTTCAGGCTTTTAGGGCTAGAAATGCACCTCCATCCACCTTTTATTCTGCATCAAATACATTTTGAGCAATCAAAAAGAAGTGATTATGAACTGCCCCCACCCCCAGCAATGTTTTGGGCTTAATTAAGAACAGTAATGGCCCTGGGGACAGAAACCATGTGAGAATCCTAAGGCAGCCCTAGTCTACCACATATTCTTGCCAAGCAGGAATCAGGAAAAAACAGTGAGACAGCAAGACAGAAGGTCACCACAACCAGGGGAAAGTGGCTCCTGTCCCAGTTACACAGAGAGGCAGAAACAGCAGGAGGCCGAAGTCCTTCATCCACAGAGCTGTATTTGTATCTGACCTGGGAGACAAGGACACACAGATTCCAGACAAACTCACACAAAGCAGGCAGTACAAGCCACAATAAGGACTTCCATGTGCATACAGTGAACATGTGTCAGACACGCACACTGACACCCCAGAAATGTTTTCTTCAAAGGGCTAAGCACAAGTGAAGAAATACGATTTTTCTCAGTGAATTCAGTCCTTTTTGACCTTCTCCGTGGAAAGCATGCTATGACAGATTTAAGTAAACAGGAGTTTTGTCACATTGAGTGGTGCAGGCCAGTGTCGGTTCGGCAACTTCATGTTTTCCGTAATGATAGATAATCACGTTGTCACAACTCTCGTTAACATGTGGAGTGTCAAAATCCCCAGAGTCCCCCAAACTCCCCTTGCCATCGATCAGTGATTACAGTGTAGTAAGGCAAACATAATAGATTTCATTCAAACCAACTGCACAATTGGGAGCCAGTTTTAAATTTTATTTTGTAATAAGGGTGGTTTTATTGCCGTAGATACTGGAGGAATACCAATCAGTCAGACTTCTGGTCCACAAAAGGCCAGCATTTGAGTGGGGAAGAATGTGAAGTCGGGCAGAAGAACTTGTCTGAAGATTTATTCGTAAATCACGTTAAAGCTCGAAACAGGGAAACTGAACTCTTTTACGTGGGACTCATTTAGAAATATTTATACAAGCCTTTGAGCCGAGCCCAACAATTCTGAGTTGATGCTGTGCAGTGTTCTCAAAAACTTATCAAATATTTAAAACCCCAGTTTGCAGAAAAACATCATTTTACATGCCGAAAAGGCAAAGAATAATAGTTAAGCAAACTTCCCTTTGTTTTCTGCCAAAAGAAATTCAAGCAGCATTCACCTCTAACTTTCTATGAAGGTAAGAGTTTTTCCTGTGTTGCAGAATACCGTAGAGACTGGCGGCTTGGACGCCCCCTGCAGGAAGCTCCAGTCTAAGCAGGCACTGAGCAGCCTGGGGACTGGGAGGGATACAGAAAGAAGGATGAGACTGGTCTCTAGCAAAAGGAAGCCTGCTGGTATAGTGACTTACACTTTGGACTACTAACCACAGGGTCAGCAGTTCGAATCTACCAGCTGCTTTTGCAGGAAAAAGAGAATACTTTCTGCTTCCTAAAGATTTACAGCCTAGGAAACCCTACACAGGGTCCCTCTGAGTTGGAAGCGACCTGATGGCGTGGGTAGAGGTTTCTGGAAGAATGATATGGCGTGAGAGGCAGCAATAGCAAACCTCACTGGAACTTTGGATTATGGGTGAAATTTTTCTGAAGGTAGGAATTTAGTCAAACTTTGAAGCAAGGTGAAACAAAGAGTGTTCTTAGATGTTTCTGCTATTTTTCTATGCCATCCATTGATTTTGTTGTTGTTGTTAAGTGCCATCAAGTCAGTCCTGACTCATAGTGACCCTATACAAGGTTTCTGAAGAGCGTTTGGTGAGACTGAACCAGCAACCTTGCAATTAAAACCGAACTTGCAGTTCAAAGCACTAACCTGCTACTCCACACCAGGATTCATAAAAAACCCCATGTGACAGAGTTAGAGTGGTTATGAATCGGGCTGTGAACCTCAAGGTCAGCAGTTTGAAATTGCCAGCAGTTCCTTGGGAGAAAGATGAGGCGTTCTGCTCCCGTAAAGATTTACAGCCTTGGAAACCCTGTGCAGGGTCACTATGAGATCGGAACCGACTTCATGGTACTTAACAACAACAACAACATAGTGTTTTAGAACCACCCTTATTGGAGTCCTGCTGTGGCCCTGACCTCACTTGACCTCAAAGTCATTTTGAACCTCAAGGTCGACGGTTCAAACTCACCACCTGCTCCATAGAAACCCTATACAGGGTTGCTATGAGTCATAACTGACTCAATGGCACTTAACAACAACAATAGGATATTTTGTTTGTTTGTTTTTAAAACAACAATAGGGTTTTACTGATGAAGATCAAAGACAAGCTAGAGCTTGCCATATGGGTTGCATCTCATTGTAAAAGAAACAAAAATCCTCACAACTGGACCAATAACTAACAACCTGACAAATGGAGAAAAGATTGAAGTCAAAAGCTTCATTTTGCCTGGGTCCATTATTAAGATTCATGGAAGCAGCAGTCAAGAAATAAAACAACACACAGTGGTGGTAGTTATGAGCCGTGGAGTCGGTTCCGACCCCGTACAGGGTTTCCGAGGCTGTAAATCTGTACAGGAGCAGAGAGCCTCATCTTTCTCCTGCAGAACAGCTGGTAGTTTCAAACTGCTGACCCTGAGGTTAGCAGCCCGATTCATAACCACTACGCTACCAGAGCTCCTTAAAACAACATATGTTGTTGTTGTTAGGTGCCATCAAGTCGGTACCAACTCATAGCGACCTTATGTACAGCAGAACAAAACACTGCCCGATCCTGGGCCAACCTCACAATTGCCACACTTGAGCCCATTAATGCTGCCATATTGCCAATCCATCTCGCTGGGGGTCTTCCTCTTTTTCTCTTACCCTCCATTTTACCAAACATGATATCCTTCTCCAGTGACTGGTCCCTCCTGACAATATGTCCGAAGTATGAGAGACGAAGTTTGGCCATCTTGGCCTTCAAGAAGCACTGTGGCTGCACTTCTTCCAACACAGATAAGTTAGCTGTTCCCTATCTCCTTGTCGTTACATGTACGTAATATTCCCTTTACTGGGAAGGCTGCTCTGCAGTTCAACATCTCAGAAAACACCTATTCTTCCTGTAAGGGGCTCTAAGTTTAAAGTGAGCGTATATTCCCAGGCCTGCTTCTCAGTCCAGCAATTCCTGTCTTGTTCCCTTGAGTGGTTCAGCCTTTGCCAATTCTGTCATTTACACCATGAGCATTTTGACATGCAAGCCAGGTAAACACAGGACTTCCAGACCTGAGGCGATATGAGATTGTCCCAAGGTAGAAATGCAGACCTCTCGCTTTCTGTAACAAGATCCCATTAGCCACAGGCGAGAGTGTTGAAAATACATGCTATGTATAAAAGGTGACTTTTCTTGAATTTTTTTTTCCTTGAAACTTGAAAGGTTGTCAAGACTTTAAATGCTCCAGAGAAAATGACTATTTATTTGCTCTGACTCAGATTCCATTTACCTAGAGGTTAAATCCCCAGGAAAATCTGGAAATCTGGACCAAAAGGCAGTCCACTGCTTGGGGAACCTTTCAAGTGACCTCTAGAGCATTCAGAGGAAGGGGACATTCTGGTGTGGAGACAGGGGGTCCAGGAAGGGCTGGAGAACAATATGCAGTCTTCTTCTGAGTGCTAAAGGACACCGAGGGAGAGGCTTGGTGGATAGGAGGTAAGAAGGGTGAGTGGATGAGCCCAGAACAGTACAAGACGGCTGATCTAGGGTCTGGCTAGGTGGGGTTGCTGGAGGTGAAGAGGTGGGGTTTCTTCTCTAACTTTACAGAGTAGAACCCAACTGACTGGGGAGATGGCCAAGAGCAATCTTCTAGATACCCAACATTGGTGCTGCCAAGATGGAACCAGATGCCAAAGTCCACACAGGATCCAGAAAGATGGCCATGCCATTGTGGAACAGTGGGAAGAAGAGCATCCGCGTCTATGATGCTAGCCATTTAAACTCAGGGGTGAAGGAGTGAGGGTTCATTATAGGTAAGGCTCCCTTTCTCATAATAGCAGGACTTTGCACATAGTGTTAGGTCGTGTGGAGAAGCCTGGGAAGGCAGTTATGTTCCATGCCTGGCCATTTCTGATGGATTTACAGTAAGTGCTTGGAGAGCTGTGTGAGGACTCCTCTCAATTCCTACAGAGGTTGCTATGCTAGCTGGATGATAGCTAGATACGTAGATCAATAGATTGATGATAAATAGTCTCCATTGAGTTGGCTTCAATTCATGGTGATGTTATATACAACTCAATGAAACATGACTTAGTCCTTCATCATCTTCACAACAGCCAGCATACTCAAGTCCACAGGTGTGGCTATTTTGTCATCTGACTTCATGGCCTTCTACTTCATCAAACATGGTGCCCTCCTTCTGCAACTCTAATAAATATGTTCAAAGCACACGAGTCAGACAATAGTCTATTGTGATCCATAGAGTCTGCATTGTCTAACTCTCAGAAGTAGATCGTTGAGCCTTTCTTCCTGCTCTGTCTTAGTCTGGAAGATCAGCTGAAACCTGTCCACCATGGGCATCCCATAGATTCCAGCATCATAGCAGCATGCATGTCACCACAGTACAACGTGCTGACAACGGCAGTGGGCTGCGGTTCAGGGAAGCTCCACTCACTACCACTCAATGGGAAGAGCTCATGGTTCAGTTTACTCCTTTACCAGGGGCTCATCATAGTGCCCATGGCGTTTCCATACCCAGGGAGGATCATTTAGAGACTAGAGGGCAAGTCTGTCAAGGAAATGGTCACGCTTAAACACCAAATAAGAAAGGTCCTCGAGGAATTCTTCTAACCCTTAACATTTTAGGTTATCCTCGAAGTAACGGAAGCAGAAGCATACATCCTGCGTAGACTGAGCCAAGATTGAACTGAACAGGTTTTTCCACTCAGCTGTCAAACAGATTAACCAACACTGAGAAGAAGGCTTTTTCAAAACCCAAACACCAAAACCAAAGAATTAAATCAGTGCAATATTGGTGGTTTGTGCTTGAAGATAAAAATTGAACATTTAATATGTGTCCGTTGCATACTGAAGCAAATTACACAAAATAACTCAAGATGAAATATCTAATGAGCTGCTCTAAAATGGATTTGTTCACAAACCATTAATATAATTAAAACGCGACTTCCTATTTCTAGATGAGGACAGGGGACTGTTCACATTGGTCTGCTTATAGATATGTATGTCTCTACAAGCCTCCCTTGTAATACATTCCGTTTCCTGCTCCCTTGCCTCCCATATTTGTGGGTAACATTCATTATCCACAAAACAAAATAAAGCAATTGTTACAAATGAAAACATTTGATGTTTCGAACTGTCTGGAGAAGGGCTATTTTTCCAATATGCACTGCAGATATGGTAGCCTAAAGCATGTGCAAATGTAAACTCTAAATGAACAGTCGTAGAATCGTGACAATTGTATCTCACAATATGTTGTTTCTACTAATCAACTCAGGAAATTCAAAGAAAGGGGCAGGGGAAAAGAAAGAAAAAGATTGTCATTCTATTCTTTTTAAAACTGTAGCTATGGACTCAACCTGCTTATAGATAAATTTGACATTATTGAGAAAATACTTTAATAAATTTAGAAACAAAAATTATTTCCACTGGGGCGGGGGAAATATATATATATTATATAATTAACATTTGGAATGAAGAGTATCTGAGAAAATGCCGGTACAATACTGCCATCTAGAGGGAAAAGAGGGAAATGACAGCGCCATTTTTATTTTTTGGATTGCTTTAGTCCACGGCTGTAAAAGAAGCAAAATGAAGGGGTTAGCGTGTAATTCTGAGAATGATAAGGAAAAGAGATACATGTTTCTAAATATTAGAGTCCCTATTATTCCTGTATGTGTATATCAGGCATCTTCATTTCCCTGTACCCCGGAGTTCGAGAAGGTGCTAAAGGAGGGGGAGCTCATCACAAAGACAGGATTGTAAAACTTGTTTTGATTGCTTTGTGCAGTCAAGTCAATTCCAACGCATAGTGTTGCCGATGTTGCATGCCACTGAGTCAAATCTGACTCACTGACCCTATTGACAACAGAACAAAGCGTCTCACAATGCCTGCCTGCTGTATTTGAGTCCATGGTTGCATCCACAGAGCCTGTTCATTACATCGAGGGTCTTCCTCTTTTTTGCTGACCCTCTGCTTTACCAAGCATGGTGGTCTTTTCCAGGGACTGATCGCTTCTGATAAGAGGTCAAAAGTATGACAGATGAAGTCTTCACTCTTAAGGAACATTCTGACTGTATTCTTTCCGAGACATATTTGCTTGTTCTTCCAGCAGTCCACAGTATAGCCAAGATTCTTCATTGACACCATAGTTCAACTGCATGAATTCTTCTCCGCTCATTCTTCTACCTAGTCCAGCTTTCGTATACATATGAAGCAATTTTAAATCCTCTGGCTTCCATCAGGAACACTTTAGTCCTCAAAGTGACAGCTTCACTTTTGAACACTTTAAAAAGGGTTTTTTTGTTTGTTTGTTTGTTTGTTTCAGCCAATTTGCCCAAAATGATACATCATTTGACTCCTTGACGGCTGCTTCCAAGGGCATTGATTGTGAGTCTGAGTAACATGAAAGCCTTGACAATTTCAATCTTTTCTCCATTTATCATCATACTGATTATTAGTACAGTTGTGAGGAGTTTTCTTTTCTTTTCTTTTTTGAAGTGCAATCCATACTGACATCTTCGATTTTCATCAGTAAGTGCTACAAATCTTCACTTTCAGCAGAGCAACATTGTATGATCTGCATATCACAGGTTGTTAAAGAGCTTTCTTCCCTTCCCAATGCTGAGTTTTTCTCATATAGTCCAATTTCTCAGATTATTTCTCAGCATACAATGTGGTGAAAAGATACAACCCTGACACACACCTTTCCTGATTTTAAACCATACAATCATCCCTTATTCTGTTGGAACAATGTCTATTGGTCTATGGACAGGTTCTGAATGAACCCAATTAAGCGTTCTGGAATTCCCATTCTTTGCAATCTTATCCATAACTTTTTGTGGTCCACACAGTCAAAAGCTTTCACCTGGTCAATAAAGCACAGGTAAGATCTCTCTGGGGTTCTCTGCTTTCATTCAGGATCCATCTGACATCAAAAATGGTCCCTCATTGCACATCCTCGTCTGAATCTAGCTTTAACTTCTGGTAGTTTTCTATCAATGACTTAAAGAAGAAAGATCAGAAGTCAAAAATAAGAGCTTAACCTGACCTGTACTCAGAGCGGTAATTATTCTAAATACCAACAGAGAAGGAAAGAGTCTTCAAGTATCAATGCTATCCCCTCTGTACAAAGGGTAGTAGGGACAGGCAACTTAGACATTGGCTACCTAAAATGAGGGGGCAATAAATGCACGAAGTGAGTGGTTTACAAGGTTTCAAGAGGGAGTTTAGTTTAAGAGTATTGGGGGAAAGAAAGAGTCACCACTAAATAGTTGTCATCTTGTCTAGGTGGGTCTGGTGAAAAGAGATGAGGATAAGATTCAATAGTGAATAATTGTTATCATGACTAATTGTGACTGTCATAATTGTAAAGATAGAAGTTTTGTAACAAAAATAGGGGAGTGGTCAATCTTAACAGTCCAGAAACAGAGGACCCTAGGACCACCAAGAGAGAAGCACACAAGCAGAATGTGGGACCTTATCCAGAGAAGCAGCAGTGCCAGAGATGGAGGCAGAAATGGGGGCATGGAGAGGGAGAGTGGCTGAGGACTCTAGATTCATGGATTAAGAAGAGAGGGACTAAGAGCTGTGGCCAGGAGGCAGACTTGCAGAATGTGCCCTTTGGAGATGTAAATTATTATGTATGCCTGAGTGGTTTTTTTGTTTGTTTTTTAAAAAG
>NW_006408607.1:8676382-8678086 GCF_000296735.1 Chrysochloris asiatica | reverse complement strand
GAATATTGAAAGTACCATGGATTGCCAAAATAATGAACAAATATGTCTTACAAAAGTAAAGTCAGAATGTCACTTAGAAGCAAGCAAGGATGACAATATTTCATTTCTTATACTTTGGACATGTTATAAGGAGGGACGTGGAAAAGGACATCATGCTTGAGAATGCGGATGGTCAGTAGAAAAGAGGAAGACAAAGTGGATTGACACAGGGGGCTCAAACAATGGGCTCAAACAGGACAACAGTTGTGAGGATGGTGTAGGACCGGACAGTGGGTCGTTCTGTTGTACCTAGGGTTGCTGTGTGTCAGAACTGACTCGACCATACCTAACAACAATAGCAACATCTCAGAAGCAGAGACAGTTGATCCCAGGAACATCAAGAAAGAAGAGCCACAAGCAGAGCGCAGAATCACTGCCTGGAAACGCAGCAGCAGCAGAGGCAACAGCAAAGAGAGACAGAACAGGCTTCCCGGCCAAAGATAGAGGAAAGCTGAATGCCTTTGGTCAGAAGGTTGTCTTACAGAATGTGTCCTTTGGGCATTTACAGGCAGCACTAAAAGAGTGGGAGTAGGACAGAGGCCCAGGGACCGCCTGGTTCAGGGACTGAGGGCAAGAGCGAGACATGCCTGCAGGAGCATTGAGAAAAGGCCCTCCTGACTGGAGAATTGCTGTATTCTAAGTTTCCAATCCTGAATTGAGCCATGTTCATCTCCTTATTAAATCCTGTCATTGTTAGTATTGTCTGAGAGTCCTGTGTAACCATTGCAACAGATTATTGAATGAAGCAACGCATTAAGAGTGCCATGAGAAGGAAGTTTGGTGTCAGAACAAGGTAAAGAAGTTGAAGGATGGAGACATGTCTGACCTCAGCCTCACAGGCTGACTTGGGCTGATTTTGAGTTTGATTCTCCTTCCTCCTTGTGAAGATGGAGGAAGTTAGACATAGCTCCCAATGATTGTGAGGTTGGTCAAGGACTTGGAAGTGTTTCCTTCTGTTGTGCATAGGGTTGCTATGAGTCAGTACCAACTCGATGGCACCTAACAACAACAACAACCTGACCAACTGACTGGAAGAGATCCATATTTGTGCCCATTCCATAGAAAGGTGGCCCAATAGAATGCAGAAATCATTGGACAATATCATTAGTATTATATGCAAGTAAAATTTTGCTAAAGATAATTCAAAAATAGTTGCAGCAATACATTGACAGGGAGATGCTAGAGGTTCAAGTTAGATTCAGACAAGAACGTGGAACAAGGGATATCATTGCTGATGGATTTTGGCTGAAAGCAGCAAATACCAGAAAGGTGGTTACCTGTGCTTTACTGACTATGCAAAGGCTTCCGACTGTGTGGATCCTGACATGCCATGAACAACATTGTGGAGAATGAGTATTCTGGAACACTTGTCTTCATGAGGAACCTGTACATAGACCAAGAGACACTGGTTCGAACAGAACAAGGGACAGTGAATGGTTTAAAATCAGAAAAGATGAGTGCCATGGTTGTATTTCTCCATCATACTTATTTCATCTGTATGTTGAGAAAATAATCTGAAAAGCTAGATTATATTAAGAAAAATGTGGCATCAGGATTGGAGGAAGACTCATTAACAACCTGTAATATGCAGATGATACAACCTTTCTTGTTTAAAATGTAAAGGACTTAATACTTACTGATGAAGATCAATGACCACAGCCTTGG
>NW_006408607.1:8674210-8675642 GCF_000296735.1 Chrysochloris asiatica | reverse complement strand
TTTGTCATACTGTGGTGACTTGCATGTTGTGATGATTCTTGAAGTTATGCCACTGGTATTTTAAATGTCAGCAGGGTCACCCATGGTGGACAGGTTTCAGTGGAGCATCTACACGAAGAGACTAAGAAGAAGGAAAGGAGGAATATTTCTAAATGTTTACCCCCTTAAAACCTTATGAATAGCAGTGGGAAATTGTCAAATATAGTGACAGAAGATGAAAACCTTAAGAATAACACCAGAATCTAGAATAGTGTTAGATATAGAGCTGGAAGATCAGCCCAGCAGGATAGAAGTCACTCAAAATGTGACTGGAAAAGAGCTGCCTCCTCAAAATACTTGCTAGTGAAGATCAAAGACTACAGCCTTCAGTATGGATTCCATCTCAATGTAAAGAATACAAAATCCTCAATACTGGTTCAATAAATAACATCATGAACCCACTTCCAAGACTGAAACTCAAAGGGAATACACAAGCAGGCACGTAATCTTGCTGGTGACCATATTGGTCTACCAACAAGGGGAAGTGGGAAAAATACAGCAATGAAACTGTGGGCTAAGTCTGACCACATTCAATAGACTCCTGTCAACCTGGATTGAGAGTTGGTTGGACAGCATTATAGCGAAACCTGGGGACTCCTGAGCCCAGGTACAGTGACATGGACACAGAGGACTAGAGTGGAGAGTGAAGTGTCCAGCTGATATGAAGTGAGGGGAGATGCACAAGAACACCCATACTTGCAAATAGTACCCATTTGACCTAGCTGGATGATCAGAACTCGATTAGAGGAAGAAAGAAGTGGAAAAAAAAGGGTAATCTGCTACAATTTGATGAACTTGACCTATAATTATGGATGTAGTAGTTTGAAAGAGGGAACGAATCTTTACAGCAAGGATCATTCCCACCCCCTCAGTACACAGGGTTGACAGGGATCGGCAACTTAGACACTGGCTACCCCAAATGGGGGATAGGGGCAACAAAGGCACGAAGTGCCTGGCTTACAAATTTTCAAGAGGGAGCTTAGTTTCATTGGGTGCAGAGGAAGTTAGAATCTCCACTGAGTGGTTTCCAACCTATCTAGACAGAAATGGTGAAAGGAGATGGGGATAGTTCAATAGTGAAAAATTGCTATCAGGACTGACTGTGAATGTTGCAAATGTAAAGGCAGATGTTTTGTAACAATCCAGGAGTGAAAAACCCTAGGACCATCAAAGGAGAAGAGCGGAGTGTGGGACCCTATCCAGAGAAGCAGCCATGCCAGAGATGGAGGAAGAGACGATGACATGGAGAGACACAGCAGCTGGGGACTCTAGATTCAAGGAGGGAGAGAGGCTGTGTGCTGGTGGCCGGGGGTGCTGGCGTGCAGGGTATACCCTTTGGTTGTTTGAATGGTTATATATTCCTGAGTGCTTCGGTGTATATCCAAAAAAAAAA
>NW_006408607.1:8671670-8673935 GCF_000296735.1 Chrysochloris asiatica | reverse complement strand
GCCATCGTATTTTCAATCGCCTCATATGCATGTGAAAGCTGGACAATGAAGAAGGAAGACCTCAGATGAATTGATGCATTTGAGTCATGGCTTTGGATAAGAATACTGAAAGTACCATTGTTGTTGTTGTTGTTGTTGTGTGCTGTGGAGTCAGTCCTGACTCATAGCGACCCTACATAGAGTTTCTGAGGCTGTAAATCTTTACGGGAGCACAAAGCCTCATCTTTCTCTCGTGGAGCAGCTGGTAGTTTCGAACTGCTGACCTTGTGGTTCACAGCCTGATTCGTAACCACTACACTACCATGGACAGCCAGAAAAAAACAAACAAATCCATATTGGAAGACGTAAGTCAGAATACTCTAAAGAAGCCAGGTTGGCAAGATTTCATCTCTCATACTTCAGACATGTTATCAGAAAGGATCAGTCCCTAGAGAAGGAAATCATGCTTCATAAATCGGAGGGTGAGTGAAAAAGAAGACCTCCAAGGAGATGAACTGACATAGTGGCAGCTGCAATGGGCTTAAGCATTACACTGATTGTGAAGATGGTGCAGGACCAGGCAGTGTCTTGTTCTATTGTGCATAGGGTCACTATGAGTCGGAATTGACTCAGTGGTACCTAACAACAACATCAGCATGCCTGTACTCACTTTAAGTGGTAGACTTGTAGTGACCATATGAGTCTTGTCATTTGGAATTCTGTAACTACACTTATTACTCTTTACAGCTGTCTTGATTATAAATTGATGCCGTTGATTCTTTATTTTCAGTCATGTAGACTTGTTTTACTTTGTTTTTGTTGTTGTTGTTAGGTGCTGTTGAGTTGATTCTGATTCATAGTAACCTTACGCACAATAGAACAAAACACTGGTCCTATGCCAACCTCACAATTGTTGTTACACTTGAGTCATTGCTGCTGCCACTGTGTCACTGGGTTGAATTCTGGGTGGTGTTGCCATGAATGTCAATCTCCGGTTGTTGTCTGCTGTTCGTTCTCAGGCCAAAGAACTCCCATTAGTGTTTTTAGTAAAGTCAGTCTGGCTTTTATAAATTCCTTTCATTTCTGTTTATCTGGAAATGTTCTAACTTGTTTTTAAGGTTTTTATTGTGGATTGAGTGAAAGTTAACAGGGCAGATCATCAGTTTTACATTCAATAAATCATACACCTTGTTTCATTACAATGATTATAATCCCCTCCATGTGCCATCAGTTAACAGTATTTCTCTCTATTCACTTTAACTTTTTTTTTTTTTAAAGACAAAACAAAAAACACTCCAGCATATATAATAATGTACACATCCAAAGGGCAAATTCTGCAAGTCTGCTTCCTGGCCACCAGGTCTTAGTCTCTCTCTCCATGTCCCCATCTCTGCCTCCATATCTGGTGTTGCAGCTTCTCTGATTAAGGTCCAGCATTATGCTTGTGCTCTTCTCCCTTGATGGTCCTAGGGTCCTCTGTTGCTGGACTGTAAGATTAACCACTTCCCTGTTTTTGTTACAAAACTTCTACCTTTACAATTGTGACAGTTATAATAAGTCATGATAACAATTATTCACTTTTGAATCATATGAATCTTATCCCCATCTCTGTTCACAAGACCAATCTAGACAAGGTGAAAATTATTCAGTGGGGACACTTTCTTTGCCCCCACACTCTTAAACTCCCTCGTGAAACCTTGTAAACCAGTCACTTCATGCCTTTATTGTCCCCTCATTTTTGGTAGCCAATGTCTAAGTTGCCTGTCCCTATCTACCCTGTGGGATAGGGGATAGCATTGATACTTGATGTGACGACTCCTCTCTCTGTTGGTATTTAGAATTACTACCTCCCCAAATGATCAATAATAGAATATCAGAAATAGACAATATTCTGAAAGGGCAAAGAAGTAGAATAGACAAGATGGAAAGCAGAACCAGTGAGCTGGAAGACAAATCTCTCACTACCACTAAGATAAACGAGCAAACAGAAAAAAAGGATAAAAAAAATCTGAAGAAGGTTTAAGATTCATGTTGGACAACATGAAAAGGAATAACTTAAGCATTATTGGCATTCCAGAACAAGAAAAATCACACAAGTCCACAGAGGAAATAGTTGAAGAATTGCTGGAAGAAAATTTCTTTCACATCCTGAAAAGTGAAAAGATAAACATTGAAAAACCTCAACAAACTCCAGGAAGGATAGACCCCAAAAGAAAATCACCAAGACATATCATAATCAAGCTCTCCAAAAATCAAAGATAAGGAGACATTCCTGAAAGCAGCTAG
>NW_006408607.1:8669035-8670256 GCF_000296735.1 Chrysochloris asiatica | reverse complement strand
ACACAATACACATTCTTTTCCAGTGCACATGGAATATTCTCCAGAATAGACCAGGTCTTAGGCCACAAAACAAATCTCCATAAATTTACAAATGTCAAAACACTACAAAGCATCTTCTCAGACCACAATGCTATCAAATTAGAAATCAACAATAGGAAGAACAAGGATATAAAGTCAAATACCTAAATAACATTCTCTTGAATTATTTTTAAGGTAGTTCCAATGCCTTTTTTTCTTCAAAAATGTTTTCTAGCTCTACCTCTTGGTCACTTGGTTGAGCCACTCCTTTTCTTCATGCGAATAGAAATTGTCTGCTGCTTTTGAGACATTATGATGGTGTATTTGCATTGTCAATGACTGTATGTTGATGCATTCTTAGACACAGACCAACTACCTCCTAATGGATATGATCACGAGATGAACGTGTGCACCAGTCTCTGTTCACTTCAGGATGGATTTAGCGGGTGTTGATTTTGTGGTTGATCTGCTGTATAGCAGCTGGTATTGGTGTTTGCCCAGTGGGTTGTGGCTGGTCTGCATGGATGCAGTTGCAGTCTCCTTCAATTCTGACTCATAGTAACCCTGTCTAAGGTGTCCAAGGAGCAGCTGGTGAGCCTGAACTGCCGACCTTGTCATTCAAACTGACCTTGAAGTCCAGTGCATTAACCCACAGTGCCACACCAGGCATGTGAATATTATCGTATTACAGATAGTATTGAGGAAGGACCAGTAGTTGGAAAATATGGCCTTGGTGATAGAAATGATGCTGGAAAATGTATGATAGAATTCTGCAAAACCATGATTTCTTCTTTTCAAATACCTTTTTTAGGCAGCATAACAGAAGACTATACATGTGGACCTTTCCAGATGAAACACATAGAAATCAAATTGACTACATCTGTGGAAAGAGAAGATGGAAAAGCTCCAGTGAAAACAACGCCAGGGGCAGACTGTGGAACAGACCATCAATTACTGATATGCAAATTCAAAGTGAAACTGAAGAAAATGAAAACAAGTCCACAAGATCCAAAATATGACCTTGATTTTATCCCACCTGAATTTAGAGATCATCTGAAGAACAGATTTGATACATTACACACTAAAGGCCGAAGACCAGAAGAGTTGTGGGATGACATCAAGAACATCATACGTGAAGAGAGCAAAAAGTCATTAAGAAGACAAGAAAGAAGGAAAAGGTCAAAATGGATGGCAGAAGAGACT
>NW_006408607.1:8650983-8667615 GCF_000296735.1 Chrysochloris asiatica | reverse complement strand
GAAGAATTGATTCCTTTGAATTACAGCGTTGGAGGAGAATAATAGAAGTGCCATGGGCTGCCAAAAGAACCAATAGATCTGTTTTGGAAGAAGTGTAACCAGAGTGCTCCTTGGAGGCCAAGATGGCTAAGCTTTGTCTCTCCTACTTTGGACATATTGTCAGGAGGGAACAGTCGTTGGAGAAGGATGCCATGCTGGGTAAGGTGGAGGGTCAGAGAAAGGGAGGAAGACCCCTAACAAGATGGATCAGCCAGGTGGCATCATTGATGGACTCAAGTGTGGCAGCGGTAGTGAGGTTGGCCCAGGATCGGTCATTGTTTCGTTCTGCTGTGCATGGGGTCACTGAGTCGGTTCCGACTCGATGGCAACTGACAACAACAGTAGACAGTATTGCACTTCTAGATCTTGAAATGTTCTCTTTGATAATGGATGTGATATCATCCCTTTTGAATTTGTCATTCCTGGCATAGTAAACCTTATTACTTTTCAAAATGGTCAGTACCTGTCCATTTCAGCTTACTAATGCCTAGGATCTAGATCTTTAGGTGCTACATTTCATTTCGCTGCTTTCCTAGATTTATACTTCAAACATCCCACATTCCAATTGTTAATGGATATTGCAGTTGTTTTTCACATTTTGAGTCATACTCCAGCAGTAAATTGTGGGTGTGGGTAGGTGCCATGGGGTCGGTTGACTCACAGCCACTCTGCATAAAGTTTCCAAGGCTGTAAATCATTACGAGAGCAGAAAGCCTCATCTTTCTCCCGCAGTGGCTGGTAAATTCAAATTGCTGACTTTGTGGTTAGCAGCTCAGCTCGTAACCCACTATGCTACCAAAGTTCCCTTTCAAACCCCACCCATCATTCAGAATCGACTCTAAAAATAGGGTTCGCCAAGAAAACATACTAATCACTCCATGCCATTCTTCTTTTCTTAGAATCTCCATCTAAGACACTGGAAACATTCACTTATATGACTAATACCCTTTTCTAATCATTAAATTATGAATGCCCTTAACAGCCTGAAACTTATAGCAGAAACTGTGTCTGATAGTTATTCATTCATCAGACAGGTAATGCAGTCACTGTCAAAAATGCCAGTTCTTGGGCGTTCAAAGCTAAATAAGGCAATATCCCTGCATCTAAGTAGTTTACCTACAGAGTGGGGGGAAAAAGTAAACTGTTGTAATATGACAAGTACTTTGTTAAACATAGAAAGTTCTGGACATTCACAGAACTAGTATTGCAGCAAGGTTGGGGCAGGTATGGATAGCTTACTGGAGATAACTAAGTCTGACAGGCAGAGTTAGCATCCAACTCTGAAGCCACAGAAAGTGCATTCCAAACAAAAGCAGCAGCCAGTGCAGGCAGGGAGGTGGGTGGGAAGGAACCTGGTTCATTCAGGAAGCGGCACCAAGTTCACTGTAACTTGTTAGATTATTCCGCAAATGACAAGCACTGTGGTTGAAGTTAGCAGAGTCCAGAAACTGAAGCACTGTAATAAATTTGGAGTCTCTGGGTGGTGCAAATGTTTAATGCACTCAGTTACTAACTGAAAGGCTGGAGGTTCAAGTCCACTCAGAGGCAGCTCAGAAGAAAGGCCTGGCCATCTATTTCCAAAAGACGAGCCATAGAAAATCCAGTGGGGCCAGTTCTACTCGGACACATGTAGGGTTGCCATGAGTCACTTTAAGTAGTTTCTATTTTACCCTGCGGAGACCTGGTGTGGCACTGTAAGATTAGCACTGGACTGCAAGGTGAGTGTGAACCACAAGGTCAGTGGTTCAAACCCACGCCTCTCCTCAAAACTCTTACACAGGGTCACTGTAAGTTGGAACTGACTTAACACTCTGCAGGTCACAGAGAAGTCTAGAAAGAAAAGGGGGTGTGTGTTTTAGAAAGTTCAGCAACAAAAGAATGAAATGAGGGTAGGGCTGAATTCCATTAAGCTGTTGGAATGAAAAGAGAAGCAATGATGGAGGCACAATCCCAGGGCAGTAGAGTGGAGGGTATTTGCTGATACACTCAGGGGTTAAACGGCTAACCTGAGAAGAAATGGGCCCTCCTTTTCGTCTCATTTCCAGTTCATCGTTCTTACCTTTATTTTGAAGGTCAAAGGCAGCACCCAGACTTAATTTTCTCCCCCACCGAGCCCCCTTTTTAGAAAAAAAAAATTCTTGCCATTGTTAATTCTTGGGGTAAGATGCATGTTTTGTGTTCCTATGGAGTTATTTTTCAAGGAGACAAATCACACGTGAGTAGCTGGCTATTTTGAAAACAACCCAAAAAGTCACATTCTTATGCTTGTGCCAACCACATCTGGTTAGAGGAGGGCTGTAAGGATGTCAACAGTTCACACTCTCACATGTGGGAAAATTAGACCATGTGGCTCTTTTAGAGCTAAGGTGCTTTAATTAAAGGGGTGAACAGCAAGGTCGGCAGTTCAAGCTCACCAGCTCCTCCCCAGAAACTGTACACAGTGTCACTATGGGTCTGAATTGATGTAATGGCACTTAACAATAACAAGAAGCTGTGGGTTGAAACTGACTCGATGGCACTCAACGACAATTAAAGAATGGACTTCTGGCGTGGTGCTGTAGGATAAGCACTGGACTGCGAACCACAAGGACAGAGGTCCAAACCCACCAACTGTTTTTTCGAAACCCTATACAGGGTCGTTGTGAGTCAGAACTGACTTGATAGCACTTAAAACAACAGCATATTGCAAAGATAATTGTCAATACTGGGACGGCTGCTCTCTAACAAGACTGTATGTCACTAAAATGGGGCGATTTAAAGGGGACTCTTGGTGTGGCACTGCAGGATCAGCACTGGACTGTGAACCACAAGATTGGCAGTTCAAACCCACCAGCTGCTGCTTGGAGATCCTATACAGAGGTGCTGCTATGAGTTGGAACTGATTCGATGGCACTTAACAACAACAAAGCAAGAGAGAGGGCAATGGCTCCACAGGATAAACACTGGACTGGGAACTACAAGGTCAGTGTGGTTGGAGCTCATCAGCCACTGCACCAGAGAAAGATGAGGCTTTCTGCTCCCGAAAAGATTTAAAACCTAGCTAACCCTATACGGGGTCACTCTGAGTCGGAACTGGCTCCACAGCGCTTAACAACAAAGCAAGAGAACAACTTTGATCCAGCTAAGGTTTCTCGTTAGTAGCAGTACAGTTGGCTGACTCATGGCCACCTAGGAAACGCTCCTAAGTCCTACTTTTGCAGGGACTAGGATGGGTGTGGGAAGCATTGGCTTTGCTGTTCCTTTGCAGGATCTGGAATGACTGGGCGATTGTTGAGTCCCTGGAGCACACGTGCAGAGCTGACCCCACCAGCTGAAGGTGAGCAATGGGACAGAGGCCTTCTGACAATGTCGTATCTAGACTTGCAATGAACACTGCCATGGAAGGATGCTTTGAGGGCAACCTGAGAGACCTGCTGATTCCCTTGGGAAAATTCAATCACCGGACTGCGGTAAAATCCTGACAGTTGGCCTGAAACCCAGTTTCCCCACCAGATTGACCAAAGATCGGGACAGCCTGCCTAGATAAATCTGGACAGTGTCTTTCAATACTCTGTCTTAGTTATCTACAGTTGCTACAACAGACACACCACAAGTGGATGGCTTTAACAAACAAAACATTTATTCTGTCACAGTTTAGAAGGCTACAAGTCGCAATTCAGGGCACCAGTGCTAGGGGAAGGCTCTCCATCTGTAGGCTCTGGGGGAAGGTCCTTCTCCTGTCAACAGCTGTGGGCCCAGTGTTCCTTGGAGAGCTCCATGTGTCTTGGCATCAATCTTCCCCTGGGTCTAAGAGGTTCTCAGCATCGGGAGGGACCCTGGTTCGACAAAGGCTACACTCCAGTCCAGGCTCTTGTATCTTAGTGGTAGTTAGGTCAGTCTGATATCTACTCATTTATTTCATCTTTTGTTTCTGAAGAGAATGACTCAAGAGACTGCTGAGAAACATAACTCAATATAACAGTCTACCAATCGCTCCCTGCACAACATTCATGTCCTTGTTACACGTAAAACACATTCCCCTCATCACATCTTCCCCAAAGTCTTAAATCAGCACATCCAAAATCTCCTGAGGCAAAATTCCTCTTCATTTGTGAACCTGTAAAACCTAGGATATGTTATTTACCAAGTACAATGGTGGCACCAGACAAGGCAGACGTGTCCATTACAAAGGAGAATGACAGACATAAAGCAAGTCCCAAACCCAGAAGAACAATGTTTCTAAGACCATGTGGGCAATAGCACTGTCCTCCGGGCTCTCTGAATTGCGGGTGGAGGCTCTGCAGGCCCATTGGGATGGTACCTCCACACCGTTGGCTTTGGGCAGCCTTATTCTCCTTCAAATGAGGGGCGACCTTATACCGAGCCCTGTTCTTAAGGCAGCTCAGTCTGTTTGGGCAGTGGCTCTAGCCCCCTTCCCATTGGCACTTATGAACATCATTCCCACACTTCAGAACTGAATTGGTGAGGATCTGACTCTTTGAAACCTAGGAGACCATGGCCATACCCTTGGAAACCCAGTGGGCCATAGTTCCATCCTTTGAGACCCCAGAGGTTGTGGCCTCACCTTTGAAACTAAGGTAGCTGTATTACCCATGCACCTTGGCTCTTCAGCTGCTCATTCCTGTTTCTTGGACCTCTCAGTCCTTGACCCCTTGGGTCTCTTGGGCTGACCTGGCCTCTGACCTATTCAGCCAAGTGTTACAAAGCTCCGTAGTTCTACTGCTAAGTGCTGAGAGGCACCCCCACTACATTAAGACGATTGGCTCAAAGTCACTCAGCTCTCTTGCTCTGTGGGTTGACTCCCACACCACCTCACATCGATCCTCTGGTTCTGCCGCCACCACTCTGCCTGCACTGTCTCCAGAGCTAAGCTCCCCTCACTTCCTTTGGAGTCTTCAATCAGAATTGCCTCTGATGCCTGTAATTCCAACAGGCTCTCCAAGACCATCGAGACTTTTACTGTTAGGATTCTTCAAACTCATCCAGCTTCTTCTACACTTACCGTTCAGTCAGTTCCAACCCATAGTGACCCAGTATAGTTTCCAAGGAGTGGCTAGGGAACTTGAACCACCAACCTTGTGGTTCAAACCAACATTGCAGTCCAGCACATTTAAATAAACCACAGGGCCACACCAGGACTCTATTGCAAAATCACATCTACATTTTAGGTTATCTGTTAGAGCAGTACCTGACTCCTGGTACCAGTTACTTCGCACTGCTGTGATCCCACCAGGGGACGGCGTCAAGAAACATCAGCGCGTTCGCTCACAGTCTGAACTAAGGGCACCGATTCTAAAGGAAGCCTTTCTCTCTGCGTAGGCTTTGGGGAGAGGATCCTGTGTGCGTTCAGTACCTGTGGGTCTGGCGTTTCTTGGCATCAATCTTCCCCTGGGTCAAGATGGTTCTCAGCATAAGAACCCTGGTCCAATGAACACATCCCTCTCCTGGCTCTGGTTTCTTGGCTGTTGTCAAGTCCCTCTGATCTCTGCTCACTTGTTTCCACTTCATCTAGATCTCAAAAACTGACTCAAAATAGAAGCTAATCCTATAGATTGCATCTTGCCTCGTTTTCGTAACTGTCTCTAACGCTGCCTCACTATCATGCTAAAGGTTAAGGTTTATAACACTTGGGATAATTAGATCAAGAACACAAAATGGAGGAAACCTGTTTCACACTGAGAATCACGGCCTAGCCAACTTGACACATCATTTTGGGGTATGAAACACAATTCAATCCAAAGCAACTACCAGTATAACAGCTGGGTAGGTCAGAGGGAGGTTAGTCCTTTCTCAGTAGTACTGGGGCTTATGTGGACCTGCTCCAATGCTGTTTCTCAATAAATTGATCCCATTCTAGACCAGCCTGACAAGCAAATTGGTCAAAATCTGCATCTTCACAGCTTTTTTGTTGCTTTGTTGGAATTCGGTAGTTGCAAGTTCACTTGCTGGTAACCATACTACTAGTTAGAAGAATCTTTCAAACGAACTTGCTCAGTTTCAGCCATAACCAATCTTTTCCTGTCCTGAGCATGGCAGTATGGCTAAATTATCCTGGCTTTAGTACTCTGGAGCTGTATAATCTCTCTCCTTACAAAGTCTCACCTCTCCAACATTTGTTTACATCTCTATCATTACACAGGTTTTTGTCTGATGTCTCCTCTGCTAGACTCAGCTTCTTTAGTGAAGAGCCTGTTGCATTAGTCTTTATACCTCCAAAGCCTATCCTATCACAATGTTCGGTGGGCTATTAAACACTTGTTGAATGAAGTAAGCAGATACTGGATTCTGTCTCTTACTTGTATATTTTTTGGGGAAAATCCACCTCATCATATACAACTCTTGTATACAAGCTCTAAATACAGGAGATCAAGAAGACAAAAACTGAAATCTATATCTTCTATCACTTGCTTTTAAAAATAAGCATGAAACATCCGATTAAAAAAAAATCATATTTAGTCGATACAACAAATACACATGAAAACATTTCGAAAACACTATGATCCCATGAACCGAAAGAAAAAATACAAACTAATAAAACATGGAAAAAACGTTCAATCCAATAAAGCATGCAGTATCATTATCTGCCTACTAAATTAGCAAAGTTTTAACCAAATGGTAATTCAGAAAAGCGGGTATAAAGTACAAGGGCATTCTGCAATCTTCTATTGGCAAGTATCTGGGGCAGATATCAACACAGCTACATGGATGTTGTTGTTAGTTACCGTCACATCAGCTCTGAATCCTGGGCCGTATGTGTAACAGCAGGGAGTCGGCCTGGTTCTGTACCACCTGCATGATGCTTGGTAAGTTTCAGTTCAGGCCACAGGGATGAAGAACCTTAATACCTACATCTCGGGGATGTGTGGAGTCCTGGTGTGGCACTGTGGGTTAGTGTGCTGGACTGCAAAGTTGGTTTGAACTGCAAGGTTGGTGATTAAGCTCACCACTGCTCCTCAGAAACCCTATACAGGTTCGATATGGGTCAGAACTGACTTGATGGCACTAACAACAACAACAAAAGTCATGTGTATGAGAGAATGTAAACTAAAAATATCTTTATATTAGTCTAAACACTTCTAAAAATCTAAGAAATCAAAATGTAGATTAGAATTTACGCATTGTGACTCAGAGGTTAAGAA
This sequence comes from Chrysochloris asiatica, assembly GCF_000296735.1. Taxonomy (NCBI): domain Eukaryota; kingdom Metazoa; phylum Chordata; class Mammalia; order Afrosoricida; family Chrysochloridae; genus Chrysochloris; species Chrysochloris asiatica. The sequence continues at coordinate 8,660,437 of NW_006408607.1, read as the reverse complement.
TACAGCTCCTACCACTTACTAACCTTTGCAACTTTCAACACATTAATGATTGTTCTGGGCTCAGCTTCCTCATCAGTTAAAAAAAAAAAATGGTGATCTAAAACAAACAAAAAACCCCAAACAGTACCTACCATATAGTGTTGGTATAAAGACTAAATAAGATTGTATGCATTAGAGGTCAGAACAGTGTCTGCTATATAGAGTGTTCAGGAAATGGTAAATTCAACGTGTGAGCAATTTAGAAATAGTAATAGAAAAATGGTTAAAAAGAACAGTAAGTCTACAATGGCATTGTATATACACTTTCATTAAAATGCTGTCCTTGAAGAGTTTTTAAAAATTAAGAAATGCTTATATTGAGCAAAAAAAGCACAATATAAATTGAATATCTAATATGATTTCAATTATGTAAAATACACATCAACATGCAGAAAAAGATCAGAAAATAGAATGAAATGAACTTTGTGTTTTGGGACTAACAATAAGGTAAAATAACCTGAAAGGCAAAATTATGGAGAGGGGGAAACGGGTCCTCGGAGCTCCCAGCCTCCTCACAATTTCCTATCATTAATCTTTTCCCTACAATCAGAAAGGAATGACTTTCCAACTATGGAAAATAGTGTCATTTTCAGAGGTAAAAAGAGGTGCTAAATGGGTAACTTAAAAAAATTAATAGTAATATTCAACTCTTCACATGTAAATGATGTGAGACAAAAATTAGTGTGGCTTTCTAAAACGCCATTATTTTCTGTTGAATTTGTAATAAAGATCGTTGTATAATGCAAACTAAACATCACATGCAACATAAAACAGCAAATGTTCTGAATGAGTTTGTTTATAAATGTGTGAACTGTGGCATAAACAATGTGTTTCCTGACTCTCCTTAGGCCAGCCTGCCCCACTGCCAACCTGGACTTCCAACATCCAGGTGGTTCTGACCCAGAATTCCTCAAACCCTGACAGCGTGCCTGCTGACAGCTCCAAGGGCCGATTCCTGCTCCCGCTTTCACTCCACATGCCAGCAGCTTTTATCATTTCTATCCACAGAACTACAAAGTTTTTGTCCCGTTTTCAAAGGAAAGCACACTCCAACTAGCTGGGAGGAGAAAGAAGTTGTCTCTTCACTGACTAAGCTTTCTGAATGCTTTACGGTTCTTTATCTGTATTTCCCCCCATGTCCTTAATTCTGCTTTTCAAGTTATTTTACCTTATTTTTCAGTCCCAAAACACTCAGTTCATTTTGGTCCCTTTTTGCCCTCACAGCACTCAGCCCATTCTTTAGTAAGTATCAGGGAGGACACCTTAGGATTTTAAACAATTGGACTCTGAAGAATTAACAGTAACAATTAATGGGAGATTAGGGCTTTCTGCTCCCGTAGAGATTTACAGTCTGGGAAACCTGTACGGGGCTGCATGAGTCGGAACCAACTCCATGGCACATCACCACCATCCCAGGAAACTGTAAATTCTTAAAAGAACATTAATCAATCAGCATTTCACCTAGACGGTATATGGAGTCCAGGAGTGGTGCAAACAGTTAAGCACAGCTAACCAAAAGGTTGGAGGTTTGAGTCCAATCAGGGGCGCCTCCAAAGAAAGACCTGACAATCTACATCTGAAAATCCAACCACTGAAAACTGTATGAAGCACACTTATGCTGACATCCACAGAGTAAACAGGAGTCCAAGTCCATGGCAGCTGGTTTCAGACAGTATGTATTTCAGTCATAATGCTGAAAACCCATTCGTGCTAATAGGTATCAGTGATCACACTGCATTAACTGGATCATTTAAGACTGGATTCTTAACGGCTTAAGCAGAAAGACCCCAAATGCTAATGTATGTACTTTGTTGCCCTATGTGATTTAAACCTCACATAAAAGCTACCCTTATAACTTTTCAGAGTTTTATGAGAACCAAACTTTACAAAGTAATACAACACAATCTAAATGCACCATAAATTTATATTTGTTAATGCTGATGTTATTAGAATATTTAAACATCTCAAACTACATAAAAATATGACAAACAATGTAAAATAGAAAGAAATTTGTTGACAACTTACTTCCAAAACATTGTCATTTCTTATACTGCAGCTAAGTAACACAACAGTAATACATGGTTCTCCAGAAAACATAGTGTTTTTAGAGGAGTGTTATCAACAAAAATCAGCACAACCCCACACAATAACATCTCCAATTTATTATCCTTTCCACAATACAAATTCTTCACAAACCGTAAATCCTCTGGAGTTATTCAAAGTCTGTAAACAAGTGCCTGAACTCCCATGTCCCCCCACCTCAGTTTAAGCTTGTGAATGTTTTAAGTCCTTCAAAGCAAGTTCCAACTCTTCCACTTGTATAGGAATCAAGAGCCTTCTCTCTTTAAAGTATTTCTATTTTATCATACAGTCTGCAATGCAGTAAATCACAGTGAAAGCCCTGGGAAAAACAAAACAACATGATCTTTACAGCAGAACTTAAAACGTTTTAATATTAAATGCATTGAAAGAATCTTCCCATAAGAAAAACGTGGGTTTTCATTTCCAGAAATCAGGTCAATTAGAAATTCTAGGTACTACTTAAAAACCCATTTTGATCTAAAAGTGGAAACAGTCCCCTATCCATGGTCCATGGTTGCTTTATAAACGCTATACAGTGTCACTTGCAGATATTCACCCCGCCCCCTCCCTGCCCCCAAGTCTGGAAAACAGTAGTGCAATTAGTTTTATTTCTTTTAAGTTATTTAGTTCAGGGTGTAAATAGCTCTGTGGAAAGATAAGAAGATGCTCTGGTAAACAAGAATGTTTGCAAGCCCATGCTGGCTTACTAGTCCATTAAAGCTGTAAGTCCATGGTGGCTTTCAACAAAATGTCGTATATACATCACCAGTAACAAAGCAGAAATAAATAGGCAGAAATGACTGCAAACTGTCTCATCTCTTAATGATTTCTTTTCAGTGAGAACTGGCTGGATGCATTGATGATCATTATCTAGCTGTTGAAATAAAGCAGACAGTAGACAGTTGGCCTTAAGGACATTCCACTATGGCATCCAGTCTGGAACGCCCCAATAGAGTTACATTCCTAAAATTAAAACAAAACAGGGGGGTTGTGGAGGGTGGGAGATAAAAGTTTAGCGATGCCACTTGAATGGAATTCCACCAAGTCAGTCAGTTCACTTAGACTTCTTCTTAAAAAGGTTTTTAATTTTGGATGCCTTTTTGCTTTTCTCTCCATTATGACACAGGTCATGTGGGATGCTGCTTATCCTGGCAACACTTGGCGCTTCCTGCACTGGTTTGCTCTCGTTCCCAGTGGAGGAACAGGATGTGTGGCGAGGTTTGGACACCGAGATGCCACTAGAAAGCTGGTTCATGCTACAGGATTTCTCCAAGATGCCATTGTACACTTTGCTTGCAGGGCTGAAGATCATACTCTTGGTTTCTGTCAGGCCTACACAATCAGGAGAACCCCGAGAGACATCTGCAGTGACGGGCGAATCTCCTCTGGATGAGCCCTCAAGCGAGAGCTCATCTCTTGATGTCTTTCGAGGAGACAATGTTTGGTATATCTCAAGGCTCGAAGGAGGAGACTGCTTCCTTCCAATGGAAGAATTTAAGGAGTCACATTCTGAAGCTGTGTCTGGCACTTCCCTGAATGAGACAAAGGGTCAGAAGTCAACATTCAAAATCACTGTTCATCAGTCACTCTAACTGAAAGAATGTTCACTGTTTATACTTGACTGGAATTTAAACAGAGAAAATGTGAAAATCCTATACATATGTCAACAATATTAGACTATCACTACTTTAAATAGGAGAATCTATCAAAACTCAGCATTTAATTTTTAACATAGAGCTTAATAATGAAATGTTATAATCTAATGACATTCTAAGAAACATTTAAAACTTAAGTTATGCCTTCTTTGATGATCAGAATGTTTAAACTTTGTCTTTTTGGGCATCTGGAGAACAGAGTTATTTGAATTTATGAGATATGACCTAGTTCTGAGATGCTCTGGTCAGAGAAAGAAGTGTTGCATGTTTCAGCTGGTGTTAGAGAAATGAAAAGGGGGTGAGATTTGGATTTATGCTGATGTTTGTGCTCTTTAGGGTGGGTGGGAGGGGGGAAAGTAGGTTATAATGCTACTTCGTTAAAAAGTAGCTAACAACAAATTCTTGCATGCTTATTCCTTTGTGAATTTTTTTCCCTCCTAAGGAGCTCTGATATGGTGCTGTGGGTTAATGCGCTAGATGGCAAGGTTGGTTTGAACTGCGAGGACAGTGATTCAAGCTCACCAGTTGCTCCTCAGAAACCTTATGCAGGGTTGCTATGGGTAGGTACTGACTCAATGGCACTTAACAACAACAACAAGGAGCTCTGGTAGCATAGTGGTTGCAAATCAGGCTGCTAATCTCACAGTCAGCAGTTCAAAACTTTATTTTGCAGCCGACCTTGCATTCAAACGGCTTTGCAGTCTGGCACATTAACCCACAGCGCCACACGGACTCAACGACCCTTAACAACATATGTGGGATTGTCAGTGTTATTTTTCCATCCTTGGAAACCCTATACAGGATCATTATGAGTCAAACCGACTCATAATAGGTGGCACCTAACCACCATCACCATTCTTCACAGAGAAGAAATAAAGGGCCGTTGAGTTGGTTCTAACCCATAGCGACCCTGTATAGGGTTTCTGAGGAATAGCTGGTAAGCTTGAACCACCGACCTTAATAGTTCAAATGACTTTGCAGTCTGGTGCACTAACCCACAGCACCACACCAGGACTACATACAGCCAATCTACAGTTATTAACCATTACCTTCAACATATTCCCCAAATCTGTCACTTCTCCTTACCCTTGCTCCTAACTCCTGCTGTCCAGAACACCATGACCTCACCGACATTCTGAATTGGGCTCTGTGCTTCCATGCTTACGCCTCCCTTATCATTTCCTTGAGTGGTTGTTAAAAGCTCAGAGCATGCCGTTCCCTTGCTCAGAACCCTTTCACATTTCCCCTTCCCACTATGGTAAAAAGCTAAATTCCCTGTCAAAACCTACAAGGCCCTGCATCAATCTGACTCCTGGTTACCTTTCCTTCTCTGCCTAATTCCATCACAGTCTTCTGGTTCCTCTAACCTCCAATGTGTCACTCTTGTGACTCCCTCGGGCCATTTGCACTTGCTGTGCCCTTGGCCAGCATTAGTTCCCTCTCTGTGCAGCTTAATTTGCCCATCATGCAGGTCACTGCTCAGAAGCTTTCTCTCCCGAGCTGCCTCCACCAACCACCCTAAAACAATATCTCTTTTCTTTTACCTGGCTTTGTTTACCTTCCTAGAACATGTCACTACTTAAAGAGGAGACATTGCTTTGTGTATAGTTCATTTCCCCAGAAGAAAGGAAATCAAATAAGGCCAGGGAGTCTTCTGTATCCTCTGCACTGGACCCGTGGCAAGCTCACGTGGGTGCTTAGTAAATATGTGCTATAGGAATGAAGGGATGGGTAGACCAGCAGCATGAAGAACATGAAGAGTACGTGTTGTGTTCGCTTACTTTTGTGTATAGTGCCTGCCATGAAGACTGGTCACTTTGTGCAGGGAATGACTAAGAAATGAGCAGTGGGGTTGAAGGCAAAGAGGAATGAGCAAAAGAAGTATGGCAAGCGAAGCAGCAGCGTTACACACAGAGCAGAAAGCAAGAGCACTCAGGGTTCTAATCTACTAGCTAGAACCAGGTTAAGACCTTCTCTCACCTGGCATGCAGCTCAAGTTATCAGCAAATGCACAGCATGTAGCAAGGACTGAATTAATATTTATCACACGTCTGATCTGTTACCTCGGCCGGACTATGATTACTATCAGTATTTATATTCTTGGCATGCAGGTTAATTAGCAGCAAAGCACTTACCTTTGACAAGTATTCAATGCCATATGTGAATTGGATTACTGAATCTGTTTGATCACGTCTGTATACTTTACTTGAACATATATGTGAAGAATTGTTTTCACTATACTACAAGTTCCTAAAAGGTACACGATCCCTTGAGCAAAACGACTGAAATAATGGCTTGATACCATGCAGTTACACGTTTACTACGTGTTAAAATCTGATAATGGGTAATGCTAACACGGGGCAAAAGGTTGTTCAGATATGAAGAAATGATCAGACTGGAAAGACGTTGATAGACTTCTTTGTGGACTGATGGACCCTGGCTGACGAGCACACATCACTGTTGCCTAAACCTGTCCAGCTTCCAGACTTGGAAGCTAATTTATTTTATGAACTTACATTCTGTTCCATGTGGCTTGTGTGTGAAATTCTTGTTGTTGTTGTTAGGTGCCGTCAAGTTGGTTCCAACTCATTAGCACTCCTATGCACAAATGAACAAAACACTTCCCGGGTGGTTCTGTCCCATATTCACAATCATTGCTACACTTATGCCTATTGCTACTGCTATGGTGTCAATCCATCTCATTGAGGGGTCTTCCTCCTTTTCGCTGCCCCTGCAGTTTACTAAGCAGGATATCCTTCTCTAGAACCTGGTCCTTCCTGATAACATGTCGGAAGTGTGTGGTGCTAAACGGATCAGCACTAGACTGAGGACCACAGGGATAGCAGTTCAAACCCATCAAATGTTCCTCGGAAACCCTGTAGGGGGTTACTATGAGTTGGAACGGATTCAAGGGCACTTAACAACGTAAGAGATAAAGTTTCGCCATCCTTGCTTCTAAGAAACATTTGGCTGTATTTCTGTAACACAGATTGGTTTGTTCTTCTGGTAGTCTATGGTACTTTCAATATTCTTCTCCAAAATCTTAACTCAAATGCATCAATTCGTCTATGGTCTTCCTTATTCACTGTCCAACTTTCACTCATACATGAGGCAACTAAAAACATCATGGACTGGTGCCGGGCTATCTTCGTCCTCAAACTGATATCTTTGTTCATTAACCCTTTAAAAAAGCCTCTTGAACAGCACATTTGCCTAGTACAATACGTTGTTTGATATCTTGACTGATGCTTTCATGAGTGTTCATTGTGAATCCAAGCAAAATGAAGTCTTTGACAAATTCAATCTTTTCTCCATTTATCAGGATTTTATTGGCCTAGTGGTGAGGATTTTTGTTTTCTTTACATTGATGTGCACCCCATTCCAAAAGCTGTGATCTTCATCAGTAAGTATTTTGAGTTCTCTTGCATTAACAAGCAAGGTTACAACATCTGCATATCTCAGGTTGTTAATGAGTCTTCCTCAAACCCTGATACTATCTATGTTCTTCTTCATATAGCCCAGTTTCTTAGATTATCTGCTCAGCATACAGACGGAATGAATATGGTAGAAGACTGTAGCCCTTGTACACACCTTTCCTGATTTAAAACCATCCCTAATCTACTTGCAAAGGTTCCTCATGAGCACAATCAAGTGTTCTGGAATACCCATTCTTCACAATGTTTTCCACAACTTGTCATAATCCATACAGTAAAAAGCTTTTTCAGTCAATAGAGCACAAAGAACACATCTTTCTGGTATTCCCTGCTTTCAGCCAAGAACCATTTGACATCAGCAGTGATATCCCTAGTTCCATGTACTCTTCTGAATTAACTTTGAGTTTCTGGCAGCTCCCTGAAAATGTGCTGTTGCTATCGTTTTTAAATTATCTTTAGAAAAATTTTACTTGCATGATCTATTAGTGATATTGTTCGATAATTTCTGCATTTTGTTGTGTGACCTCTCTTTGAAATGGACACAAATACAGACGTCTTCTAATCGACTGGTCAGGTAGCTGTCTTCCAGATTTCCTGGCATAGATGAGTGAACACCTCAAGTGCTGCATTCATTTGTTGAATTCCAAGAGCCTTATTTTTCACCAATACGTTCAGTGTAGCTTGGACTTCTTCCTTCAGTGCTGTTGGTTCTTGACTATACGCTACCTCTTGAAATGGTTGAACATGGACTATTTTTGACACAGTGACTCTATATTTTTTCATCTATGTTAAGGCTTTCTGTATCATTCAATGTTTTGCCCACAGAATCTTTCAATACTGATACTGCAAATAGAGGCTTGAATTGCTTTTTCAGTTCTTTTGGCTTGAGAAATGCTGAACGTGCTCTTCCCTTTTGGTTTTCTAACTCCAAGTCTTTGCATAGTTCATTATAATACTTTGTCTTCTCGAGCTGTCCTTTGAAATTTTTTGTTCGGCTCTTTTACTTCCTCATTTCTTCCAATTGCTTTAGCATCTTTACATTACAAAGCAACAATCAGAGTCTCTTCTGACATCTATTTTGTTCTTTTCTTTTTCTCCTGCCTTTTTAATAATCTTTTGCTTTCTTCCCGTATGATACTCTTGATGTCATCCCATAGCTCCTTCAGTCATTAGTGTCTAATGTATCAAAACTGTTCTTGAGATGGTCTCTAAATTCATGGGGAATATGCTCAAGGTCATATTTTGACTCTTGTGAACTTGTTTTAGTTTTCTTCAGCTTCAACCTAAACCTGGGGAGAATGGTGGCTCCATACAGTAAGCACAAGGTCAGTAGTTCAAGCCTTCCAATCACTATGTGGGAGAAAGATGAGACTTTCTGCTCCCACAAAGATCCTTGGAAATGCTATAGAGAATTGCTGTGAATCAAAATGGACTCAACTGCACTTAACAACAACTACCACCTAAACTTGCATATGATGGTCTGTTTCACAGGATGATACTGAGCTTTCCCACCGACTCTTCCCACAGGTGTAATCTCCTTGATTCCTGTGTATTCCATGTGGTGATGTCCATGCATATAATCAATCACCATTTATGTTGTTTGAAAAGGTATTTTCAAAGAGTAAGTCTTTATTCTTGGAAAATCCTATCATGCAATCTCCAGCATCATTTCTGCCATCAAGGTCAGACATTGCAAGCTGGGTTAAAATATTTCAAAACCAGTTTCTAAAAACTCAGTAATGTGTGAAAACAACACTGATGGCTTGGATTACTGTCTTGGCCCTGCCGTTAATCAGCTGTACAAGCTGGGGCAGATCAACTTCATTTTCTAGACCTCAATTTTTCCTGTTATAAAATCATAGAATCTGATTAACAGTTAAAGTTGCCTGGAATGACGCTTAGGATAAGCACTGGACCACAAGGTTCACTTGAACCGCAAGGTTGGCAGTTCAAACTCACTGGCAGTTCCTTGGAAACCTTATACACGGTCGCTGTGAGTCAGAACCGACTCGACAGCACGTTAACTCTTATTACTACATAGTCCTAACAATCTAATTTCAAAACAAATAACAATCGGACACATTGCTTCTCCTCATAACTAATCAGGTTTGTAGTGTACACAGAGTATACTTGAAGATTTCCCTTTTTCTCTAGAGCTTACTTTGGTAAACTTTATTGCTGGTACCATTTATATTCTTTTCTCCCCACACTAATGTGGAGTTGAAATTATGCAAGTTTTCTATA
>NW_006408607.1:8646067-8650883 GCF_000296735.1 Chrysochloris asiatica | reverse complement strand
AGTGCCGTCGAGTCGGTTCCGACCCATAACGACCCTGTACAGGGTTTCCGAGGGTGTAAATCTTTACAGGAGTAGAAAGCCTCATCTTTCTCATATATATATATATACACCTGTAGCAAGACTTAACCTCACAGTGAGGTTTGAATGAGAGTGTGTGCACATGCATAGTGAACAGAACATAAAAGATCACTAAATATTGTTATTATTAATATGTTTTCAAGTATTCTCAATACTTGAGAGACTGAAAAGGGAGAGGAAAAAAAGTTTTCCTCTGGCATTTGAAATGAGGGCTGAACGTTTCCATCAAGGTAGGCAGCAGCTCGAGAGTTTTCCTATTCCCAGAAGTCATTGAAAACAGTTTTACCACAAAAGCCATCTTGCTGGTGACCGGTCATACTAGCAGCAAAGGTAGCAAGAAGCTAACCATAATGTTCAAACTAAGGAAGGTGACAGGGTGTGCTCCAGCTGCAATGAGGACAGGCTTATTAGGCTCTGGTCTTTAGGAATCTGCTGCTTTAGTGATCGCTTGCTACTCATACACTCACTTTCACTAGTAGATAAAACTGAGTATAAAACTTGATTCTCTGATGGTGAGGTCAACCAAAGACTCTCATGCTATGGAGCTACTGGGGTCAGAGAGAGCATCCAGCCCATTCCGTACACTTCTCCTAAATAAGTAGTAACGCTTCAGGAGTTACATGCCGTGAAATGGCAAAGAAACTACCAAGTTTTTCTGGTACTCAAGCCACGCTGTTTCAAAAGGAGTTGTGTGGCTTAGAAACAGGCATCAAATGACCCTTCAGAGAGCACTGAAGTAAAAACAAGTTAGAAATATCACTTCTTCCTCTAAGTATTTGACATTTTCCTAAGCTTTAGACATCTGATTCTGCTTGTTTACCAATAAATACTAGCACATAGCACTAAATTAATACAGAGTAACAAACAGTTTTTTAAAAACTCGTCAGCCTTATTTGATGTTTATTTGAGCTCCAGTATACGCATGCCTGTGCCTTTATACTTCACATATAAAACTGCTCATGTGACAAGTTTATATTCTCAGACGTGAGCCAATGGTGTCAGATTTAAAACAATCTCAAAATATCTACCTGTATGTCTGTGGTAAGCAGAATTCTAAGATGGCCCCAGATGCCCAGTTCCTGGTATAAATACAACTACTTCCAGTTATCCAATCAAATGCTCATCCAGGTGTTGCTGGGAAGGGATTTTTCAGAATTAAGGTTCCAAACCAACAATCTAAATAATCTGGAGAGATTATGTGGGTGGGCCTGGACTCCTCTGCCCATTACATTTAGGTTTAGCGGTCAGAGAAGGGGAGGGCGTCCCAGACTCAAAGCCAGGGAGGAGGGTCTCGGTTGATGGCTTTGGAGGTGGTGGGTCAGGTGGCCTGGAACATGGACCTCTCCAAGAAGCTGAAAGCGGTCCCTGGCTGACAGGGAGCTAATCAAGGGTGCTGTTTAAAGGCAACGTGTTGAGCAGCAGTAGAAGCAACCCCTCCCAGCCCCCCATCTTTGGTTCTCTCCTTGTCAGTACCATTGTTTTTCGGCCGAGAAGTAGATGGCCTCCTCCTCGTCTTCGTTGCGATAGAGAGCAGGGCAACTTGAAACGGAGAGGATGTCGGGATCAGGGGAAGGCAACGAGTGCTGTGTGTGTTGCGGGTGGTGGGTGTGTCGGGGGTGAGACGCAGCATGTGGGGGAAGCTGAGCACGTTGAGACTGCGGCGAGGACTGCACCATGCTGCGGCGAGAGCGGCACAAGCTGCTGCTTCTGGCTAAGGATCCAGCAGGCTTCACCATGGTCCCTGAAAACCAAACAGAAATGAATAAAAACCCTCAGAAGATTCAACGTTTCCTTCATACATAACACAAGTCAGTACGAGAAAGAAGCGATGCCACCTTGCAATCCACCTTTACTGAAGAAATAAGAATGTACTAAAAAGTAAAACAGTTAGAAAAAATAAACATAAGTGGCCACAAACACATGATGCTGTTGTTAAGTGTGGTCGAGTAGGTTCCTACTCACAGTGACCCTGTATAGGGTTTTCAAGGCTGTAAAACTTAATGGGAACAGATCTTTCTACTGTGGAAAAGTTGATGGATTTGAACCACCAACCTTGTGCTTCTCAGTCCAGTGCTAATCCTTCCTGTAGAACCATTACACTCCTAAACACACTATGTTGTTCAGTGCCCTCAAGTTGGTTCTGACTCACAGTGACCCTAGGTAGGGTTTCCAAGGTTGTAAATCTTTGTGAGAGCAGAAAGTCTCATCTTTCTTCTGTGAGGCAGCTAGTAGGTCTGAACTGCCAACTTTATGATTAGTAGTCTAGTGCTTATCCTACAGCACTATGGAGAGATAATGTTGGATTAAAAAAGCAAATGCTTTTGACCTTGTAATATAAGCTTTCCTTTAAATAAAGCCAATGTGTTCTATGACACTAATTAATTCCCCATGAAGGCAAATATTCATTGCCACTGATGATGTATAAAAATAGCTAAATGAGACATTAAGTTTTCATAGAAATTTACTTCTGAGATAATTTTTCATTTCTAAGAATTAGCAATTACTTAGAAAAACGTAACCGTTGAATCTTACTCTATTTCCAAACTGTACTTTGTGATGTGTTTACTACTACAGAGAATAAAATTTGTGTTCCAATAAAGCAATTCCCCACCATTGTCATCTGTAGGGTATGTACTGGACTGATAACCATCAGGCTGTAAGTTCAAACCCACCAGCTGCTCTGGAAAATCCTCTATAGGGCTGCTATGAGTTGGAACCAACTCGACAGCATACAACATCATCAAGTAGACATAATTAATTCACAATATTCTTAACCACATTATACTGACTCTCTATGAGTAGATACTATAAAAAACAAACAAAAAAAGTAGATACTAATGAAATGAAAGCACTGTTCCCTCATCTATGGTACTATAGAGCCCTCATACTGAAGTCAGACAAAGACAGTATTGGGAAGGAAAATTACTGCTAATCTACTATATGATTTAAAAAGTTAAAGCCCTACATAAAGTAACATAATAAACAGATTCAGTTTATTATAAAAAAGAACATTGTGGCAAATACAATTTCACTGATGTTTAAAGGAATCTATTCAAACTGTTTACAATTCAACAAAATAAAGAAAAAAAATATATAGAAAAGTAATACAAAATTGAACACCCATTCATTGATTCAAAAGGAAAAATAATCTTTCAAAACTGGGAACAGAAATGAATGTCCTTAATGTAATAAAAGTTTCTACTAAAAGTATAAAGCAAAATAACAACACAAGCACACTTCACAGTGAAATCTACAATTGTCCTGGTGGCACAGCGGTTAAAGCTAACGAAAGGTGGTTGGCTTGAACCCACCAACCACTTCTGAAGGAAGATGTATCAGTCTGCTTACAAGAGGGCAGCCTTCGATCCCCTCTGCGGGCAGTTCTTCCCTGTCTTGGAGATTCAATGACTTGAAATTGACTCAGGGAACAGAGTTGTTGATTTGTTTTGTTTTTTGGTATTGCCTGCAATCACCATATTTATTCAACACTTCAAGGATGGGAAAAAAGGACTGAGGATTACCAAGGAAATAAAAATTACTATTGCCCATACAAAAAAATTCAACACTCTTATAAGAAAATTCAGTTACTGGATCTGTATGCCAAAATCAATGTCATCTCCTATACATCATCAAGGACCCTGGTGTGGCACTATAGGATAGAAACAGAACTGCTAACCACAGGTTGGTGATTCAAACCCACCAGCTGCTCCTTGGAACCCCTATGTGTTGCTTTTGTTAAGTGCTGTTGAGTCGATTCAGACTCATAGCGACCCTGTATAGGGTTTCTGAGGAGTGGCTGGTGAGCTTGAACTGTTCATACCAACCTTGCAGTCCAGAGCATTAACCCACAGCACAGTCACTATGAGTTGGAATGGACTCATAGCGACCCAGCATAGGGTTTCTGAGGAATGGCTGGTGAGCTTGAACCACCGACCTTGCAGTTCATACCAACCTTGCAGTCCAGAGCATTAACCCACAGCACGGCCGCTATGAGTTGGAATGGACTCATAGCAACAACAACAACAACAATACATCAACAACAGGTAATTTGAAAAAAAATTTTAAAGGCAGTATTTATAAATAGTGTGTTTCGCCACAGTAAGGAAACAGCTCTAAAGGTACCTCCAGATTAATCTTTTTGTAAAAGGACAAAAAGGTTTATGTTTAAACATATGAAAGAGCTCAAGAATATCAGTTCTCCCCCAAAAAATCCACAAATTCAAAGGAATCCCTAATAAAATCCCAATGAAACATTTCATAGAATTTTATAAGTTGATCCTGAAATTCATAATTGTAATGGGCCGAGAGTAGCAATTTTGAATTTGAATAATAAAGGAAGACTTAGCCTAGCAAATAACAATGCTTACTATAAAACGGCAGCAACTAAAACAGAATGGAAGCAAAGGAATAGAAGAAATAGCATGGAAACATCTGTGTAGATCTAGGCAGTGATATTACAAATCAGCAGGGGCATGGAAAGGGTTAGGCTGGGGCAACTGTTGATCCATACATCAAAATACATATTTAGATCCCTGCCTCAACCTATGTACAAAAGTAGTTTCCAGGTGCAGAAGTGTACTATGGGAGTAAAGCAAAACTTAGAAACATTCAGGAGGGCATGTAGAACAATCTATCATTTCCTGAAAAAAAAAAACACAAAAGTTATAAATCAGATTGATAAATTTGTTGCTAACAATGTTGTATAAAGGCTGGTGTGATTAAAGAAACACAAACAGAA
>NW_006408607.1:8637802-8645931 GCF_000296735.1 Chrysochloris asiatica | reverse complement strand
TCCTGGAGGGATTCTATGATAGAACAAGCAACACTGAGAAGAAATTGGAAATATTAATGCCAGTGGATAAAACAGTAATCAGCCTCACTGGTTATCCAGGGAATACCATTTTCAGTACCTGTGCGGTACTGTTTCACATCATGCTCGGTAAAGTAGAGAGGGCCAGTGAAAAAGAGGAAGACCCTCAATGAGGTGGACTGACACACTCGACTCCAACAGAGCCACCACTGAGGACTGCACAGGCTGGGCAGTGTCACATTCTGTTGGACACAGGGTCACCATGCAGTAGTAGCAGACTTGACAGAACCTAGCTACAACAACAACCATTTCATACCCTATTAAAATTGCAAACTAAACATAGCAGCTCATTACAAATATTAGTGAGAAAGCAGGCAAACAGGCACCCTTATATAAAAAAAGTGGGTGTGCAAACTGATGCAACCAACTGGAAAGCACCTTGGCAGCTGCGGCAGCGGTGGTGGTGTGCCTTGAAGATGGTTTCAACTCATAGAGACCCTGTATAGGGTTTCTGAAGCTGTAAATCTTTAAGGGAGCAGAAAGCCTCATCTTTCTTCAGCAGAATCGCTGGTAGTTTCAAACTGCTGACCTTGAGGTTAGCAACCCGACTTGTCACTTCTACACTAAAAGCTGAAGAACTGCCTTCTCAAGGACCAAGAGATCCTTTTTAGAGGTCCACTCAAACATTCTCAGAATTATGCACAAGGAAATATATAGATGAAGATGTTTTTTGCTGTGTGGTTTATAAGAAAAAAAAACAAACATAAATACCTTATCTCAGTAGAAGAATAGATAAATAAACTGCAGTTTATGAAAACAATTGCCGAGTTACACTCTGGTTGTAGAATTTATTTTAATCAACTTTTAGATAAGATGAATACAATATTTTTTGAGATAATCTCCTTGCTTTTTAATACACTTTGTCCATCTGTCAACAAGCTTTCATATTCCCTTATTAAAAAATGTTTTAGGCTGAGCTGCAAGCCACTAACGTACTGCTGTCGCTGTCTTCACATCTTCATCAGAGGTGAATCTTTGTCCTTGAAGGGCTGCTTTCAGGGGACCACACAGGTGAAAGTCCAATGGAGCAAGATCAGGACTACAGATAGGATGCTTTAATACTTCAAAAGGAAGTTTTAACAGAGCGTCACCGTGTGGACAGAGGTGTGTGGACATGCACTGTCGTGCTAGATCACAGTATGAACTGCAGTCCTCTACATTTAATCTCAAATTTAGGCTTCAGCTCTTAGGTGAGCATCTCACTGTGGGAGTCACTGATGATTGTTAAACCTTTTTCCTGATAGTGTTCCAATACTAGCTGCCCTTGAGGATCCCAGAAAACTGTAAGCACCAATTTTCCAACTGATGTTTGACTTTTGAACTTATTCTTGGTTGATGATTGAGGCTGTTTCCATTCTGTACGCTGCCGTTCACTCTCAGACTCGTAGTGATGAATTCGTATCTTGTCACCAGTAATGATTTTTCAAAAAAAAACTTTTACTTTCCTTTGAGTATTGGTCCAAATTCTGTCTGCAAATGTCTAAACATTTCTTTCTATGCTCTTCCATGAGTTGTTTTGGTACCCATCTCACACAAACTTTTCGAAACCCAAGTCTGTTGTGGATTATTTCACAGGCAGAACCACGGCTGGTTTGCAAAGGATTTTCCACATCATCCACTGTCACTTGCCTATTCAACAGAATCACTTCATGCGCACACTCAGTGTTGTCACCAGCTGTGGAAATGGATGGATGTTTTAATATAACCAGAGTGCAGATAATTTTGACTCACCCTTGTACTCTGGAATGGTACAGGACAACTTCAGTTGTATGAGTAATGGTTTATTATTTTCAGTAATTTTATGTACATCTAATAAGAAAAAGTTTAAATGAATTGGTACTGCATTTCCATCAGAATATTTATCCATTGCCATTGAGTCCATTTTTACTCACAGTGACCCTCAGTAACAAGGTAGAACTGCCCCATAGAGTTTGCTCTGTTACAATATTTCCAGGAGTAGACTGTCAAATTATTCTCCCATGGGGTGGTTGGTGGGCTTGAACCCTTTGGTTAGCATCTAAAAGATTAACTATTATACCAGGACTCCCTAAAAAAAATTAGTAATGCTGAAAAAGTATTAAGAAGACAAGTATCAACTGTTCTCTTATTGTCCTATTGTCTCCTATGGTATTTAAATGTAGACAATATCATTCAGTATCTAGTTTCATAATATTTTACTTTGCTCTTAACATACCAAAGTATATTTCCTCATTAGTTCAAAGTAGTGAACGTTACACATATCCATAGTGAAAATTGTAAAATATCTTGGCGGTGGTGGGTGTATAATGAAGAGCCTTTATTCTACCTGAGGTCCTAGTCCTACTGCCAAGAGTTACTGGTGGTGGTGGTTATGTGCCGTGGAGTCGGTTCCGACTCATAGCGACCCTGTACAAGGTCTCCAAGGCTGTACATCTTTATGGGAGCAGAAAGCCTCATCTTTCTCCCGTGGAACGGCTGGTAGTTTCGAACTGCTGACCTTGAGGTTCGCAGCCCGATTCGTAACCCCTGTACTAGCTTTCAGAAATTGTGTTTTTTAACTAAGGTGGGAAATAGACAAGCACCACTGGGTGGAGACAGAGCGCTTCAATTTCAAACTCAGCCGGAGTTAGTTTTCAGACAATAAATCTGATCATAGCATTTCTACACTGAAATTGAAATAAACGCTTGTACATTTTACAGTTCATGTTTCAAATTGTTCTGTATAAAACAATCACAACTAAAGGTTAATTATCTTTCCAAATTTAAAATAGGTATATGCTAATGAACATTCAGATTATCTTGGCTCAAAAAAGTGCTTCTTAAAAAAAAAAAAAAAAAAAAACCACCAAGAAATCTAGGTAATTTCGGGAATGCACCTTTATGCATAATTCTATTACTGGATTTTATGGACCCTAAAAATGAACTGTACTTTTAAAAGCTGTGATTTTTAAAAAAAAGGCACATGCTAATGAATCAGTGTGCCCTTTGCCCTTTGGCAAGCTGAGGGTGTAGAATTCAAATAAGCGACAAGTGACAATAAACAAACTGCAGAGCAGGTCAAGATCTAGACAGAACATGTCAGTGTGAAGCAAGAGAAATGAGAGCAGCTCCAGAGTGGTAGTGTTTGCTGCAATGACAACTGGTTCAGTCCTCACTCTTCCTGTAAGAGCTTCATGTTTCCTCAATCTGCTTGCAAGATCTTTCTGTCATTAAACCAGAGTTAAACCACAGACCTGCAGCTCGTCAGTTTCATTTCACAAAACTACTTTTAAAGTTAGAACTGTCTTTAAATCATAATTTCAGGAAAGCTGTAACAATTGCACATACACAAAAACTCCCATGTGGAAAAGCTCATGTATCATAATTTTATCTCAAAAACTAAAAATCCCACGCAAATTTACAAGCAGTTTGTGGATGAACTCTACTCTTGGGAATTTTGCTCTAAAAGCCTCAAAAAGGTCACAAAGAATGGGAAACTTTATCAGTCAGACAATAATTAGGATTAAAAGGTTTTCATTGATTTTTAATACAAGATAGACACAATTTGAAATTCAAAATTCTCTTTAACTTTGCAAAAAGGCCAAGCTAAAATAAATAAATTCCCTACTGGAAATTATTCTGAACTAAACAAACACTTTGGAAGTATAACATAATACAGCAATATAACAAAAACTGTATATTAAAAAAAACAGGTTTTGGAGGAGCAACAAAAAGACATGTTTTTCTGAACATGTATTATTGTTAGGTGCCACTGAGTCGGTTCCAGATACATGGTGGCCCTATGGACAACAGAACGCAACACCTCCCGGTCCAGCACCACTCTCACAATCTTCCCTACGCTTGGCCCGTTTTTTTAAAGGCAATTCTGTTTAAAGGCAAATGGACCAATCAATGGACTTGAGCACTGTAAAGATGACACCGGACTAAGCAACTTTTCTATGTGGATGGCTCAGTTGGAGCTGACTCACAGCAAGTGACGACAACAACAAACATCCTCTGTATTCCAAGTGACTATGACTCAGGACAGCCACTTGTGTGCAGAATAGAACTGCTCCATAGGGTTTTTAACGTTGTAACCTTTCGGAAGCAGACTGCTAGGCCTGTCTTCAGGTGGGTTTGAACTGCCAACATTTCAACTATTAGTTAAGTACTTACCTGTCTGTGCTACGTGGACTAACTACAGATCTTCATACAAAATCACATAGGTATTTGTAAATAATATATATTGGTAAACACCAGCACTTGAATTAAAAATAAAAAAAATGAGAATGAAGGATAAACATGTTATCATAGATTTCCAAGTCAATGATTCATAAAAGGACATGGTAAAAGTGATACCAACTCTCTTGGCTGAACTCCCTCCCCACTTACCGGGAAACTGTGACACTATTGGGGGTGTATCTTCGTCTAAGTCATCAACTCCTCCAGCAATTGGGTAGGGTGGAATGGAGACCCTGGGCATCACCACCCAGCTGTGATCAGAGTAAAGGGAAGAGGTCAGGCTGGGGAGCCCCGAGTTGTGGGCTATCTGGAATCCACAGATCTTCTCAATCTGCTGCCAGCGAAAAAGTCGTTCTCGTAAACAAGTTGTCAATTCGGAGAGCGCTTTCCTGGAAAATCCAATCAAGAAGTTACTTGCTGTTATCCAGGACTGTTTACTATGGCACTACAAAACAACAAACAATCTCATGTACATACCAGGGCAGTTCTCTAACTTCAAGAAGAATTACCCACTGCTAGAATTTAAATATGTACTTTTATAAGGTCAAATAACAAATGAATATGCAAACAGTCTATAATTTATTCATTTCAACACAGTATAGCAAATAAACAGAAAGCTACAATAACATTCTTACTTTGCTTCCAGAATTTTGTGGTCCACCTCATCTAGGGAGGAACTATGTGCGACATGCAGGGTCCCAAAGACGGTGCTTCTCTTCTTTTTAATTTTCTCAGCCTAGAAACCCAAGGGGAGAAAAATAAATCCAAAACCTAGTCTGGAAAAAACAAAACAACACACACATACTAATGAAGTTTATTTTGTTTGGAATGCATTAATATACATAAAACCAATGGAGAATTATTAGCCAAGACACAGCCCTGCTTTTCGAAGAAGAAAGCAGATGGAGGGAAGGGGAAGCATGCTCTCCTAAGTGAATCGAGGAAAACTCAAAAACTTGGTTTGAAATTCTTTCTCCTATATATATATATGGCTGAGAAAAGACCTGAGTCTTCTTAAAACTAACAGAGGAACATGAACTAGATTATACTGCAATGAAGATGTTAGTGAAGTGAACTGAACTTTATTTATTTATTTTTTGATGGCTAGAAATCAGATTAAGACTTCATTTTACTTCACACAATTTAATAAGTGTCAGACATTAATTTCTAATAACTACTAACCTGAATCAGATAGGAAGCGGCGACCTAGAGGAGAAAAGCTCCGTATAAAACATTTATAATAATGAGAATCGTCATGACTTTTTTTTTAATGACGCCAAGGCCATTTTGAAAGTATATACTTCTCGAAATAAAGTAATCTCACTTATACCAATAACTCCCAGAGTCAATCTATACAATACCAATTTAAGGGGGGAAATGTGCAATCAGAAAACTGGTATTCAGATCTTTGTATCCCAGTTGGCACTATGAACCCTCCTCGAGAACAACAGCCTAACTAAGAGACAAACTTAGTGACTTTAGAAACATAGTAGATTAAAAAGTACCTCATCCTTAGCAATAGCTAACTGCATTTCTGCATTCTGCCTTTTAATATTGTAGTACTGTACTTCCACTTCATGTGTTAGTTGAAGCCATTTTTGAAGTGCATCTGGAACAGACCAACTGCTTCTGAGTTCAAATTCTTTCTCAGCTTTTTTCAGAGCCATGCGAACCTGAAAGTAAAAAACAAACACAATCAGAAGACATAAATAAAATATAATTTTGTACTACCAAAATTAAAATAAACGGCAATTTTAATAATGCTCTTTTTAAATCTCTCTTAAATCTTGAAGTTAAAATACAATTAACTATACAAACTTTCAAGAGGGAGCCTAGTTCCAGCGGGGGCGGGAGAAGGTAGACTCTTCACTGAGTGATTTCCAATCTGTTGGGACCGGGCTGATGAATGGAGATGGGGATAAGATTCTTGTGGTACAACAGTGAATAATTGTTATCAGGACTGACTGTGAGGGTCTCAAATGTAAAGGTTTTGCAGTCCAGAAGCAGAGGTCCCTGGGACCATCAAGGGAGAAGAGAGGAGTACGGGACCCTATCCAGAGAGGCAGTGACTCCTGAAATGGAGGCAAAGACAATGAAGTGGAGGTATGCAACAGCTGGGGACTCAGACTAAGGGAAGGAGAGGGACTGTGTGCTGATGGCCGGTGGGGTTGCAGACTTGCGGGGTATACCCGTTGATTGTTTGATGATATATGGAGGGAATAGTAATCATTGCAATGAAACGATATATAATAGATGAATGTAAAGCTGGTGTTCTCCCATGTAAACTATCATATAATTCACAATAAAAACTTACAAAAAAAAAAAACAAACCCCAAAACACAATAGCTAGCTAATTTTAGGAGTCCTAGTGTGGCACTGTGAGCTAATGAATCAGACTGCAAAGTCATCTGAACTGCAAGGTTCGTGGTTCAAGCTCTCCAGCTGCTCCTTGGAAACCCTATACCACAAGTTCGCTATGGGTTGGAATCGACTCAATGGCACTTAACATCTAATATTAAAACTAAAGCTGAAGTATTAAGTACATCTTAAATCCACTCAGCAAAGTTGTGACTCTGACGTACACTTTGGAGTGGAAATATTTAGATTGTCTATTTCATAATAGTTAGGATCACTGATCACACTTTGCTCATACGGAACGGATATTTGTTCATGGAAGAGGAAAGAAAAAAAGTTTCAGAACTAGGATACCTGTCTTAGTTCTTCTTCCAGTGTTCCCGATAACTTACTGCAAACTCCTAAATAATAGGGTGGTAGTGGTGGTGTGCCATGGAGTCGGTTCCGACTCATAGGGACTGTGTATAAGGTTTCCGAGGCTGTAAATCTTTAGGCGGAGCAGAAAGCCTCATCTTTCTCCCACGGAACAGCTGGTAGTTTCGAACTGCTGACCTTGTGATTAGCAGCCCAACTCATAACCACTACGCTACCAGAGCTCTGTCCTTAACAACACACGGGGTTTTGCTAAGTAATTATATAGCCTTTTATTAGCTTTCTAGATAACCTTTGAAGTCAGTTGTTTTTTTTACAAGTATATCTGTTCTTCCGGTATGCTTTACTTCCTCTATTTAATTCACTGCCTCCTGGTATGGCATTTGCAGGATAAGCACTAGACCGCCAACCACAAGGTAGGAGGTTCAAATCCACCAGCCACTCCTCAGAAACACTATACAGGGTTCATTATGAGTCAGAAAGGCGCTTAACAACAATACCAATAACATACCAATAAATAGACAGTTAAGCATTTGGAGACCACATAAAAACTTTAAGGAAATAGATTCTGGGCATATTGTTTACTTGAATTTTCTATGAGTGACTACATATAACCTTCGGCATAAAGAGGTCAACGTGTTTCTTCTTGTTATGTGCCATCGAGTTGGTACCGACTCATAGCGACCCTATGTGAATGAAACACTGCCTGGTCCTGGGCCAACCTCACAATTGTTGCCACACTTGAGCCCATAGATGCTGCCACTTTGCCAATCCATCTCGCTGGGGGGTCTTTTTCTCTGACCCTCCACCTTGCCAAACACGATATCCTTCTCCAGCGACTGGTGCCTCCTAACAATATGTCCGAAGTATGAGAGACGAAGTTTGGCCATCCTGGCCTCCAAAGGCTGCACTTCTTCTAACACAGATCTATTGGTTCTTTTGGCAGCCCATGGCACTTTCAATATTCTCCTCCAACACCATAATTCAAAGGCATCAATTCATCTACGGTCTTCCTTATTCACTGTCCAGCTTTCACAAGCATAGGAGATTATTGAAATACCATGGCTTGGGTCAGGTGCACCTTAGTCTTCAAACTGACATCTTTGCTCTTCAACACTTGAAAA
>NW_006408607.1:8635372-8637022 GCF_000296735.1 Chrysochloris asiatica | reverse complement strand
CACTTTTAAAACATCTTGTGCAGCAGATTTGTTTAATGCAACATGTCGTTGGATTTCTTGACTGCTGTTTCCATTAGTGTTGATGGCTGATCCAAGAAAAATGAAGTCTCTGTCAACTTCAATGTTTTCTCCAGTTACATGGATGTTGCGTATTGGTCCAGTTGTCAGGATATTTCTTTTCTTTACATTGAGATGCAACCCATACTAAACGTTATGGTCTTTAAACTTCATCAGTAATATTTCAGGTCCTCATCACTTTCAACAAACAAGGTTGTATCAACTGCATGTCTCAGGCTGTTAGTGAGTCTTCCTCCAACCCTGATGTTACATTCTTCATATAATGCAGTTTCTTGGATTAGTTGCTCAACGTACAGGTTCCTTGTGAGAATAATTAAGTGTTCCAGAATACTTGTTCTTCACTATGTTGTCCATAGCTTGTCATGAGTCATACAATCCAAAGCCTTTGTAGAGTCAACAAAGCACAGGTAAACATCTTTCTGGTATTCTCTGCTTTCAGCCAAGATCCATCTAACATCAATGCAGTGATATATGTGTCATTCCACGTCCTTGTCTGAATTCAGCTTGAACCTCTGGAAGTTCTCTGTCAGTGTCTGACTCTGATTGCAGCCATTTTTGTATTATCTTAAGGAAGATTTTACTTGCTTAAGACAATACAAAATGTGTTATTAATGCTATTGTCCAATGATTTCTGCATTTAGTTGGGTCGCCTCTCTTTGGGATTGGCACAAACATGGATATTTTCCAGTCAATTGGTCAGGTAGTTGTCTTCCAAATCTCTTGGCATAGATAAGTGAGTGCCTCCAGTGCTGCATGAGTTTGTTGACATTTTTCGGCTTGTACTGCATCAATTCCCGGTGCCGTGTTCTTTGCCAATGCTTCAGTGCACCTTGGATTTCTTCCTTCAGTATAACTTGCTCTTGGTCATATGCTACCTCTTGAAATGGCTGAACATTGACCATTTCTTTTTGGTACACTGACTCTGTGTATTCCTTCAACCTTATTTTGATGCTTTCTGTATCATTTGTATTTTTTCCATCTATGTTGATGTTTTCTGCATCACTCAATATTCTACCCATGCTGTTGTTGTTGTTAAGTGTCATCGAGTTGGTTCCAACCCATAGCAACCCTCTATAAGATCTCCAAGGATTGCTTGAACTGCCGACCTTGTGAATCAAACTGATGTTGCAGTCCAGTACATTAACCAACACTGCCACGTGGTTGTTGTTAAGAGCTGTTGAGTCAGTTCCGGCCCATAGCGACCCTGTATAGGGTTTCCAAGGAGCAGCTGGTAAGCCTGAACCGCCAACCTTGCAGTTCAAATGGCTTTGCAGTCTGGCAAATTAACCCCCAGCGTCACACCAGGACTCCTAATTACAAGTCAAGGCTTGAGCTTTTTCTTCAATTCCCTCAGCTTGAGAAATGCTGAGTGTGTATTTCCCTTTTGGTTTTCTAACTTCAGGTTTTTGAACATTTTGTTATAATATTTGACTTGGTCTTCTTGACCTGACTTCTGAAACTTTCTGTTTAGGTCTTTTACCTCACTTCCTCCATTTGCTTTAGTATCTTTATGCTGGAAAGCAACTTTCAGAGTCTCTTCTGGCATCCATTTTGGTCTTTTCCTTCTTTCTT
>NW_006408607.1:8603759-8635077 GCF_000296735.1 Chrysochloris asiatica | reverse complement strand
GTATTTGCAATGAAGAAGTCATTGGTCTTGATAAATTCTATCAAGAGATCTCCAGCATCATTTCTATCACCAAGGCCCTATTTTCTGACTACTGATCCTTACTATTTGTCTCCTATCTTTGTATTCCAATCACCAGTAGTTACCAATACATCTTACATGCATGTTTGATCAATTTCAGATTGGAGAAGTTGGTAGAATTCTTCAATTTCATCATCACTGGCTTTAGTAGTTGGTGTGCAAGTCTTAATAATAGTGGTACTAACAGGTCTTCCTTGTAGGCATATGGATATTATCCTATCACACAGTATTGTACTTCAAAACAGATCCTGATGTGTTCTTTTTAATGATGAATGCGACACCATTCCTCTTAAATTCGTCATTCCAGGATAGTAAACCATGTGATTGTCAGCTTCAAAATGGCTAATGCCAGTCCATTTCAGCTCACTAATGCCTAGAATACTGATGTTGATGCATTCCATTTCATTTTTGACAATTTCCTATTTTCCTAGAATCATACTTCGTACATTCCATGTTTCAATTATTAATGGGTATTTGCAGCTGTTTCTTTTCATTGTGAGTTGTGTACCATCAGCAAATGAAGGTCCTTTCAAAGGCTTTTACTCCATTTGTGTTATCACGGTCAACTCTACTTTGAGGAGGCAGCTCTTTCCCAGTCATATTTCGGGTGTCTTCCAACCTGAGAGGCTCATCTTCCGGTATATCTGAAAATATCCTGGTGCTTTTCATCATGTTGCAGTAGTCAATACCCTGGTGTTGGCAGTGTTCCACTGTTATTCATAATGTTTTCAGTGACGAAATAGTCATTAGGAGTCTGCTTCTCCTTCCTAGGCTGTCTTGGTCTGGAAGCTCAGCTGAAGACTGTCCACCTTGGGTGACCCTGCTGGTATTTAACGTATCTGTGACATAGCTTCCAGAGTCACAGCAACACACAAGCCATCACAGTATGACAAAATGACAGACAAGTGGTGAGTTACAAAACCAGGAGTCTTCCTACTTTGTTCTTCTCTTTTAGAATCGTTTTAACTATTTGAAACCTCTTGCCTTTCTATAACATTGAGGATTGGTTTTTTTATTTCTGTAAAATCAGTTGTTGGCATTTTAATAGAGATCACATTGATTCTGCTGATTGCTGTGAGTAGTACTGACATCTTAACAATTTCAATCTTCCAACCTATAAACATGCAACATCGTTTTTATTTACTGAAGTCTTCTTTAATATCTTTTAGCAGTATTTAACTTTTCACTGTATTAAGTCTTTCATATCTCTGGTTAGAATTACTCCTAGGTATTTTAGTCTCTTAGATGCTACTGTAAATCAAATTGTTTCCCAATTTGCTTTTTGGATTTCTTGGTGCTGGTATACAAACAAAACTTTTATTAGTGGTATCAGAAAAACATGGACTTTAGAATAAGACACACAAAAATCTTGCTTCTGTCATGTAAAATCTGTGGACCTCAGACAAGCTGGTTAATGTCTCTACATATTTCATCTAGAAATGAGGATAATATCTGTATACTGTGAGGATAAAATTTATGAGCATACCACTTGCAACGTGCAAAACATACATTTCTGTCATACAAAAAGCACTCAGAAAATTGTGTTTGTTATCACTGTGATCACGTTGGGAGAGAACGAGAGTTCTTTCTAAAATACATTATCCACTTCCCTCCATGTCTGGGTGCCTTGGGACATGCAGCTTGTACTGTGTCATGATTATCAGGGTAACAACCTCAGGGCCTACTGAGGCGTGCGAGGTCACTATGCCAGAATCCTCGGATTAGAATGTTTGCGATTCTTGAGTCCTTTTCATATTGCGTCCTCTCTCTCACAGTGAGCCAGTCATCTGTAACATACTCCTATTGCTCTATCTCCATAGAAGAATTTCCCACTACTGCTTTCTGATTGGCTTTTTCTTAACTGCCAAGTTTACAAAAATAGATAACAAGCTCTTTAGTACTGAGAACAAACCAGAAGCTTGATGTTTTGGTGGGAACAGTAGGGAGTTCCCTGAGAAGTACAGGGCTAAGATCAAATTCTTGAACACGGTTTAATAGGGGATGGGGGTGGGCAGTGTAACTCCGGGGTTCGTGCAGATAAGAATTTATCAGGTAAATGAGGCATGTCTGAAAAATATGTCTCAGAATCAATTTAAAAGAACAAACTCCTTACAAGGAAGAAGGTAAAAAACAGGTAACCAGGAATAAGATAGAGGAGTTAATACTTAACAAAAGAAATGGCTACATTCATTCATTCAGGATTTCCTGCCAAAAATGACCATCCTGAAGTGAGTAGTAATAATCGTTGTGCATTTTCCCATGACTTGAAATTGAACTTCACTCATGACATAATATATGAAATTTCCCATTTAACATTTGATTGAAAAGGTTAAAAGTAAAGCAGTATTTAACATTTGAGAAGGTTAAAAGCAGACTATCTAGGTTCTACCCTTGCTTTAAGACCAAGTCAGATTCTAATTTTGAGCAAGTCTTCTAAATCCTCCTTTCTTTCTTCAAACTCACTATCTGTAAAAAGGGTCAAAGAAGAAGGAGGTGGGATGAAAGTCGAGGTGATGTACTTTGAAGACGGAAGAAGGAGCTTAGCGCTAAGGAATGCAGGCAGTCAATGTGCTAGAAAAGGCAAGAAAACAGTCTCTCCCTTAAAGTCTCAAGAAGGACACACAGCCTGGCACTGACTGTAGACTCTTTTCGAACTGTAAGAATACATTTGTATTGCTTTCAGCCACTAAATTTATGGTAATTTGTCACACGGATTAGGAAAGTGTTTCCAGCCCCCACCTCCACCCTCTGCAGAGAATACCACATTCAGTCTCAAACGAAACTGAATGGAAGAAGCATCTTCTAGATGGCAAATCCTGTTCTAAAATATTTAATAGGATTCAACTGGATGCTCAGTAGAGATCTTTTACCTTTGCAGAGCATTTCAACATTAGATACACTTTATTTTACTAGGAGACAGTTGGAAATGCACACATACTAACGATAATATATTAAAATAAATACTTTAAATTTGCTCAAGATGATCAGCACGACTCAGGATAAGATTCAAAACATGAATGTGTGAACATGATGGTTACTTTATTTTGTAATTACTATTTTGTTGTATTAGCACACAGACTTTGACCAATGCTAATTATATGAACAAATGCTTCTTATTAACCGTATAAAATGGAACTACACATAGACGACTACACACAAACAGGCGGGGTTCTTCAGAGTGGAACTACATATATCCTAACAAGTTTTGGGTTTTGTTTTAGTGTAAATACCTGTTCCAATTCCTGCTCTGCGTACTGGCGTCTGCTCAGTTCACATTCAGCTCCCTCCCTCAGCTCTCTCAGCCTGCAGGCCTCCTCTTTGGCGTAATTGATCTCATCCATCATTTTGCGCTCTAGATTTTGCTTTTCTACGGCAACATTTCTGTTTTCTTCCTGTGCCTTTTCAAGCCTTACACAACAATAAAAATGAACATTTCTCACAAAGGTTTCCAGACTTCATTATTTTACTGAATCCACAGCATTTTAAAAATATTAACCGTTAAGTCAAGATAATAAAAGTATCAGGCAGCCTACCACGTCATACTTCTGGTTATCTGTGATTCAGAGCACAGGGACAGTAGAGAAACACTCTTCAGCAAACAGATGCATGAAATGCATAATGATTTGAATTCAAACTAAAAAATACAATTCAACTACTCACATAATTCTACCTATATTTGATTATTTCCAGTGGTCTTCTTTCTATCTATCTATTGCCAAGCATATGCATTTCTAATAAATCTGAAATGATAACACATTGATACTTTTGTTAAAATACGAAAAGAAATGGGCAGACATTCAGGCCACATGTACTCACCTAAATCTAAATGTGTAAGCACATGTCCTGATTGCATTCTTAGGAACTGTATTTTCCTAGAGACAACAAAAATGACACCTGTTTTGACTCACCTTTCTTGTAGGTCCATTAGACTCTGCTCTGCAGTTTGCAGACTCTCTAAGTCTTTCATCATTTTTGCCACGTGTTCTTTTGATGTCTTATTCTGTGTATAAGCAAACCAGCACCCTCCAACACCAATTACTATAGAAACTGTGAGGATAAAATCCTTCATCCAGTTAGGAGGTGGGCCTACAAAGAGGAACACATATGGATAAATTAGTCTTTGAGCATAATGGTACATTGAACCTCAACTTGCAAAGGTGATTTTTTTTTTTTTTTTGGGGGGTAGTTTTTGTTGTTGTTAAGTACCATGGAGTCGGTTCCATCTCATAGTGACCCTGCACAGGGTTTCCAAGGATGCAAATCTTAAGGGAGCAGAAAGCCTCATCTTTCTCCCACAGAACAGCTGGTAGTTTCAAACTGCTGACCTTGAGGTTAGCAGCCCAATTCATAACCACTACGCTACAGATATCTAAAAACTAAAACTAAAAAAATCTGTAAAGATCTTCCTCCTATACACAAGCTATGGTCTTTTAAAAATAACTTCTGCAAATAATCAACACGCTCATTATAACTACCTGATACAATGAACACACTGTCTACCTCCGAGTCAATTTGGACTCACAGCAACCCTCATATGTAAGGTTCTGAGGATGCAAATCTTTACAGAAACAGGAAGTCTCATGTTTATCCTGCAGAGTGGCTGATAGGTTTGAACTGAGGATTCTGTAGTTAGCAGTCAGGTGCTTACCCTGCAGCTCGACACTAGGGCTCCTTTACTAGGCCTGTTGTTGTTAGTGCCATTAAACTGGTTCTGACTCACAGCAACCCTGCATAGGGTTCCCCTAGGAGCTGTTGGTGGATTTCAACCAAGGACCTTTCAGTTAGCTTGTTATACAGCACCACACCAGGACTCCTTGTTAGGTCTATGATGTTGTTGTTGTTAAATGTTGTCACGTTGTTTCCAACTCACAGCAATCCTAAATGGGTTTCTTAGGAGTGGATGATGAGTGTGAGCCATTGACTTTGTGGTTAGCAGTCCAGTGCTTACCCTACAGTGCCATGCCAAGAACTCTTACTAGGTTTATTATTGTTGCCATTAAATGTCATCAAGTCAGTTCTGACTCATAATGACCCTGTAGAGAGTTCCAAGGAGCAGCTGGTGAGTTTGAACCAGCAACATGGCAGTTCAAACTGACCTTAGGGTCAAGTGCTTTATCTTACAGAGCCACTGTTGCTGTTGTTAAGAACCACTGAGTTGGCTCCGACCCAGAGCAACCCTGTATAGGGTTCTTGAGGAAAGGCTGGTGAGCTTGAACCACCGACCTTGTAGTTCAAACTGACTTTGCAGTCCAGCGCATTAACCCACAGTGCCACACCAGGACTCCTACCAAGCCATGTGGTGGTGGTAGTGGTAGTACGCCGGGGGAGTCGATTCCGACTCATAGCAACCCTGTATAGGGTTTCCGAGGCTGTAAATCTTTATGGGAGCAGAAAGCCTCATCTTTCTCCCACGGAACGGCTGGTAGTTTTGAACTGCTACACTTGAGGTAGCAGCCCAACTCATAACCACTACACTACCAGAGCTCCTTTACAGAGCCATTGTTGTTGTTAGGTGTCATCGAGTCAGCACCGACTCATAGCGACCCTATGCACAGCAGACTGAAACACAGCCCGATCCTAGGCCAACCTCACTACTGTTGCCACACTGGAGTCCACTGATGCCGCCACCTGGCCAATCCATCTCATTGGGGGTTTTCCTCTTTTTCTCTGACCCTCCACCTTACCAAACATGATCTCCTTCTCCAGCGACTGGTCAGGAGGGCAGAAATAAACTCACAGGGATGCACCATGTCCAGGCTAGTGGCATAGGAAGTAATACCCAAAGTCCTGGGACCTTTGAAAATGCAACAGCATCTCCAGTCTTGTGGTGCTGTGTGGGATGAGAGGAGTCCTAAGAGAACAATTTTATCATTCCAACCCCCTTCCCTCCGTCAAGTGAAGACAGCTGCCATGCTATAAAAAACCCAATCATTTGCATTTCCACAAGCATGCAGCTACATAACTAACTATGTCCGTCAATCAGTGCTTCTCAATGTGGGTAACTATCTCCCTCACCCCCAGTGGGCCAGTGACAATTTTTGGTTGTCGCACTGGGAGAGAAGAGGTGTGACTGGTATCTAGCAAGCAGAGGTCAAGGATGTCGGTAAACACCCTACAATGCATAGAACCCTGCGGATGCTGCCACCCCACCACGCCTAACAAATAATTAGCTATCCCCAATCTTGCGGAGGTTCAGAAGCCCTGGGCTAAAATAGTCTTGAGTGTGTGTTATATTTCCAGTGGCTACATGCTAGAGATGTCTGGGTTACTAGAAGAAAGAGCGGGGCACCTCCTCCCCAGCCTTTCAGGCATGATGCTAACCCTAGAATTGTTTCTAAGCTAAGAAGCCAATGTCGACAGATAGCAATGACAACAAACACGGATCACTATGACTGGATGCTTATTTACCCTTGCTCTTCAAGACCTGCTAATCTTTAGGGTGCTCTCTAAATGGGAGCCACGATGTCAACCAGTACTACACAGTGAACGTCTTTAATGCTTCGAAAAGCTAGAGATTGCAGTGAAAAATTGCCTAAATGGCCAGTCCCCTCACCTCCCCCAAGAAAGTGCTTTGCATGTTTGATGAAAGGACCAGCTCTAAAAACAAGCCCCTATGCTTACAAGGCTGGGGTCACATAACTACATTAGCTGGGTGTCAGAAACCCTCAGTGTTCCTGATTTCTAGAGGGCACACCCTCACCCACAGTGAGGACAAGCCCTGAAGAAAGCCAAGCCTCTCCAAAGATTTTGTTTTTTCTTCTGCCTCAGACTGAGAGGTTTAGCTTGGGCTCTGGTTCACATCTGAGTCCAGAAAACTACCAGAAATCACCACGGAAAAGGATGAGTCAGTCCTGAACTCTATAATCAGCACCATACTGGAAAAGAGTTATGTGAAAACTTCAAAATCTATCTTTGCTCATTTGACAATGCTGTTTTTTTTAAATAATGGAGGTGTTCCAATTGGGGGGGGGGCACTCGCTCAAGTAATAATTCTATGACAAATGCATTTAAAAAGTAATGCATCATTAACTTCTTAACCAGCTTACTTATTAAAACATTTGCCTTCAACATTCTTTGAGACTAGCTTGATTTTTCTCCAAATGACTTGGTAAGGCAGTAAAATCTGGGAAAACCAGACTTGTGTCAGGTGCAAGTTTGCCAAAAAAGGAAAACTCAAATGTTTTCCATGAAAACAAGCAACAGAAAAGTTCTAAGACTGCAACCTGTTCAAGGCAGAAAGTTTGTCAGGCCCAAAAAAGCAGAGCTGTCCCGAGACTCCAGAGCGACTGTTCCCCTGTCCAATTGTCTCTCTCCTTTTTAACTTAAAAAAAGGTTCCTCCCCCTCAGGTTAATAAAATATTCCTGACCAAAATCCATACTTTAATTACTAATCATTCAAATGAAAATAATCAAAATCTCCTAAAAGACAATCTGCCAGTGAATACAGTCAGAAGCTTAGGACAAGGAAACAGTTTGGAAAGGGCTCATTTCTGTGCAATGCCCGGCATTTCAGTAGTGGGCTGTTTCCTAGGGCTAGTCATTTCCACCAACAATGCATCCCCACCAACTCTTCCAGGGGAGGGGCTCCCAGCTGTCTCACCAGCTGCTCCTTCAGCCCTAGCCAAAAAAGCACCACCAGTAAAGCCAAGGAATCCATCCCATGACTCCCATAACCTGTTTACAGCAGGGTCACCTCCAAGATGCTAGAGAGCCCAGAACTCTCCTAAGTCCAAGAGTTCAGGCTGCATAAGCATTCGTTTCCTCATTAGTTTTTAGCATTAATTGTTTTTATTCCTTTCTGGCTTCTGAAAAATACCATTCCTTCTAAAATGTGTATTCTTCAAACACTTTCCCCCAGAGCTTTCTGAAATTTGAGATAAAATAAAATAAGCATATTAAGTGTCCCTCCTGGGGGAGGGGGAAATATTCCCATCAAAGTAAAGAAATACAAGGCTTATTTTCCTTACAAATATGATATAACACTTCGTTAAGTGATCCTCCTCCAAACAATCTGAAGAACAATCACATCACATTCTCCACCTTCTGCTAGGAAAGTCTGCTGCTTTCTAGCGTTTCAGTGGGCGTTTGCTTCTCATCTAAACAATACTTTTCTTGGTGACAATGAAATCGAGTCAGGATCTATTACTTCGTGTCATCAAGATGGTTTCTGCTCCAATTCTTAAAAGGATTCTTCAGTGAACAGCAATTATCACATCAACATTCTGACTGCTTTAAAGTTTTACATTTTGAAATTATCAAGTAATCATTTTTAGTTTTTTTGTTTACATTAAGCACCAGTTTTGCCATTTTCATAGCCCATGCTTCAATGACAGACCATCTTATCCTAAAAATCTTTCATTTTATGATGCTAATTGATGTTTTTCACAGCTAGTAGATTTTTCCTAGTGGTATACTACCTTTCTTACTTTTCCCTTGTTTAAACGACACATAGATGATGTGATTATTATCTTTCGAGTAAAACAGAATACTAACGTGTTAGAGG
The DNA here is from genome assembly GCF_000296735.1 of Chrysochloris asiatica. Taxonomy (NCBI): domain Eukaryota; kingdom Metazoa; phylum Chordata; class Mammalia; order Afrosoricida; family Chrysochloridae; genus Chrysochloris; species Chrysochloris asiatica. The sequence goes on along the minus strand of NW_006408607.1, from coordinate 8,626,496 downwards.
TCCAAACAAAACCACATCCAGCGCCTTGAGTTGAAGTTTCTGTCTGTGACTCCGGTCACTGATTTTCAGCTGAGAGCTCATAAATGATGGTTCATGCACTGCTATCCTGTTCATTTAAAAAACACATATACATTAAATGAAAATATTTATAACATATACACAAATATTTCATGAACACATTCATAAAATTCCACAGATTAGTGAAAACTGCCAAGAGTTTATCAGCGTGTGATTTAATACTATATTACACTTATTCGAAGCCTTCCAGTACAAGTTTAGTTGTAGAAAGATGCTGGTATGCTAATAGCTTACTTGCTATATTCAGTTTTGTTTTCTAAGGTTGCTTTCTTACAATGATTTAGAAACTTATCAATTTCAGAGTCTTTTATAATTCCTAATTAGCCTTTGGTATTTTATAATATTTTTACAAAGAACAATAAAATTATAAATGACTTGATATCAATTGTTGTTAAATGCCATCAAGTCATTTATAATTCATAGAGCCCCTGTATAGGGTTTTCAAGGAGTGGCTGGTGGGTTTGAACTGCTGACCTTGAGGTCAGTCCAGCGCTTACTCTAAGGCATCACACTAGGGACTCCTGGCATCAATAGCAGCCGTAACAAATTCTTGTCAATTGACAGTCTGTCACTTTTATTTACATGTATCTAAAACATCTGTACCTATACATTCTAATATTTAAACTGTTTCAAAACCAAACAAAGCAAACTGAAGTCCTAAGTGGAAAGTGAGATGTCACTGTGGGTAGATTTAGGGTTGATGTAAGAAGGCTGAACCATTTTATTAGTATTCATTTATGAAGCAGGGGAAGGGAAAAGGCAGAGGTGAAATAAGGAAACAAAATCACTTTGGACTGCAAATTCAAGTAACCCAATAGTCAATTAAGACTTCTAAAGGACTAAGTATGATGTCATAAACACCAAGACTAGCAATAACAATGAAACATTCAAACAAGCATGTGTTATGTGCCAGGTCCTATGCCAAAAGCTTAATTATAATATATCCACTTTATAAATGAGAAAGCCAAGTTTCTAAGAGGGTAAGTAACTTGACCAAGGATATATAATTAGTAAATGTTGTTGTTGTTATGTGCCGTGGAGTCAGTTCCGACTCATTGCGATCCTGTACAGGGTTTCCGAGGCTGTAAATCTTTACAGGAGCAGAAAGCCTCATCTTTCTCCCAAGGAATAGCTGGTAGTTTCAAACTGCTGACCATGAGGTTCACAGCCCGATTCGTAACCACTACGCTACCAGAGCTCCTTAATTAATAAATGGTATAAATTCAACCCCAAATATGCATGACTCTGAAGACTGTTCTCTGACCCACTATAATTGATTTCAGAAGAGATGAGTTCATTTCTTCTCTGGGTATAAAGAAATCACAAGAACCCCCATGAGGTTTCTATAAAACCTCAGCAGGTAGAGAACTACTAACTGTCCCTTTTACAAAACGCTTCTCTTCATCTTCTCCACAGGCACTCTTCCTGTATGCTTTACGCTGACACTGAGCAAACTGGAGGCAAAAACTACGTCTTACCTACACAGTCCCAAAGCCTACCATGGTACATGGCAAAAGTAGATGCTTGGTAAATGTTTGCATAATAGATGAGTGAATGCATGGTGGATGCATGTATGAATGATTAGCAAGACTATCAACAGCCTAAATTTAAGGAAGGTAATAATGTGATATAGTGACAAGAAAACAGCAAGATGGAGTTGATCCATTAAGAGCTCAGAGGTGCAGTGAGGCTACCTGAGTGGGTGAGAACATCTCAGGTTGTTAATGATTCTTCCTCCAATCCTGATGCCACATCCTTCATATAATCCAGTTTTTCGGATTATGTGCTCAGCATATGTACTCGGTAAGGAATGAGGACACATGCATCAAGTGGAGAGCTTTATGGAGTACAGAAACCACAGTAAAAAGCTTAAGGACAATCTAGAGCCATGGGGTCAATTTCGGCTCACAGATGTTTTAGAAGAGGCTAGAACCGCCCAGAGGATTTTGAAGGCTGGAATCTTTTAGAGAAGTAGGCTGCTACATCTTTTTCTTTCATGCGTCAGTTAGTTAGTTTGAACCTGTGACCTTTTGGTTATCAGCCAAGCACTTAATCATTGTGCCACCAGAGTTCCTACAACATTATCAGTAACTAAAAATAAAATGAAACAATGTTTTATTGTCATAGAAAGAAAACAAAACAATGATTTGCTAATGGTTCAAGCTCACCAGCTACTCCTTGGAAACCCTATACAGGGTTGCTATGGGTCGGAATAGACTAGACGGCACTTCACAACAAGAATAGGTCAATCGTCTGGAACGTGCAATACAGTTTCTTATATATTACAATAAATTAGCTCTTACTTCATCAATGACCTAACATAGAGCTCTGACCCTTAGATACTAGTTTAGTTAACTGATATTAACCCTAAGTTGACTCTCTGTGGAAACGTAAAATAAGAACTGCTCCTGCTCTGCTAAATGCAAGAAAACCCTAAACAGGGTCACTATGAGTTGGAAACAACTCAATGGCACACAACAACAACATGGAATCAAATTGATCAGGGATACAATATGTACATTTCACCTCTTGTACTAATTAACTAGTTATATTAAGGAACTAATAAGTGATTAATTAGGCCTTTTTAAATTTAAATCTCTATGGAGAAACTGAACATAAAAAGAAATTTTGTCAAGGAAAAGGTCTCGTGGAATCATTTTAACATCATAAAGTCAGCTAAGGACTAGTTACACAATATAATTTACAAAAGCAGCAAAAAATCTAAGAAGTGAAAAACATCTAAGAGAGGAACGTCACTCTGGACTTTGATATCAAATCTATTGGTTCAGATAACGGCCTTAGACAAAATACTTGCCTGACTTGTTTTTTCATCTATAAAATGGAAATAGATGAAGACATTATTTAATAAAGCTTTAACATAAAGTCTCTCTAACTAATATATGCTATAAAATGGGTGCTATTTATTTAAGGAACCCTGGTGGTACCAGGGACGAGGTATTGGGCTGCTAACTGAAGTGGTCTGTTCGTGTAAAGGTCTACATGCTCAAGAAACACTATACTCACAGCACTACATATTGTGAGTCACATTCGGCTTGAAGGTAGTGGGTTTTGTTTAATATTTCCTTGGTGGTGCGGTGGCTAAAGTGCTTAACTGCCAACCAAAACATCAGTGGTTCAAACCCACCAGTGGCTCCCAGGGAGTCGTCTTTTATGAAGATTCACAGTCGTAGAAACCCCTAAGGGACAGTTCGATGCTGTGCTGTATTGTTGCTATGAGTTGATATAGACTGAATGACAGTGTGGGAGTTGTTAGGTGGTGCTGAGTGGGTTCCAACACATGACTACCTTATGCTCAACAGAACGAAAGACTACCCGTTCCTGCACCATTCTCACAATTGCTGCTAGAATTAAGCCCATTGTTGCTGCCAATGTACCAACCCATCTTGTTAGGGGGTCTTCCTTTTTTTTGCTGACCCTCTACTTTACCTAGCAAGATGTCCTTCTGAAGGGACTGGTCCCTCCTGATAAAATGTTGTTAAGTATTAGAAAGGATGTCTGGCCATCCTGGCTTCCAAGGAGCATTCTAGCTGTACTTATTCCAACATAGATTGGTCTGTTGTTTTGACAGTCCACAGCACTTTTAATATTCGCCCCTAAGACCATAACTCAAATGCATCAATTTTTCTACGATCTTCCTTATTCACTGTCCAACTTTCACGTGCATATGAGGTTAATGAAAATACCATGGCTTGGATCAGGCGCACCTTAGTCCTCAAATTGACATCTTTACTTTTGAGCACTATAAAGAGGTCTTGTGCAGCAGATATGCCTAATTAAATAATACATCATTTGATTTCTTAACTGCTGCTTCCATGAGTGTTGATGGTTGATCCCAGCAAAATGAAGTCTTTGACAACTTCAAACTTTTCTCCATTTATCTTGATGTTATTTATTTATTGGTCCACTGGTGAAGATTTTTTGTTTTCTTTACATTGAGATGCAATCCATACTACAGACTATAGTTTTTTATATTGATCAGTAAGTATTTTAAGTCCTCTTCACTTTCAGCAAGCAAGGTTATATCATCTGCATATCTCAGGTTGTTAACGACTCTTCCTCCAATCCTGATGCAACATTCTTCATATAATCCAGTTTTTCAGCTTATGTGTTCGGCATATGGACTCAATAAGTATGGTGACAGAATACAACCCTGGCAAACATCTTTCCTAATTTTAAGTCATTTGGTAGTTCCCATGTTCTGTTCAAACAACTGCCTCCTGGTCCATGCGCAGGTTCCTCATGAGGACAATTTAAGTATTCCAGAATACTCAATTAAGTGCTCCGGAATACTCATTCTCCACAATACTGTCCATAGTTTGTCATGAGCCACACAATCCAAAGCCTTTACATGTCAATAAAGCACTCGTAAACATCTTTCTGGTATTCTCTGCTTTCAGCCAAGAGTTATCTGACGTCAGCAATGATACCCCTTTGTTTTATGTCCTCGTCTGCATCCAGCGTGAACCTCTGGAAGTTCTCTGTCAATGTCAAGTTGGCAAGTTGTTTTAGAATGATCTTTACAAAATTTTAATTGCATACGTTATTAATGATATTGTTTGATGATTTCCACATTCTGTTGGGTTACCTCTCTATGGAACAGGCACAAGTATGGATCTCTTCCAATCAGTTGGCGAGGTAGTTGTCTTCCAAATTTCTTGGCATACATGAGTGAGTGCTTCCAGTGAGGTATCAGTTTCTTAAAATATTTTCATTTGTATTTTATTAATTCTCAGAGCCTTGATTTTTCTCATTGCCTTCAATGCACCTTGAATTCCTTCATTCAGTATCACTGGCTCTTGATCATATTGTACCTCTTGAAAGGACTGAACATTGACCATTACTTTACGGGACAGTGACTCTATGTATTCCTCCCATCTTATTTTGATGGCTTGTGCATCATTCAATATTTTTGCCATGTTGTTGTTGCTGTTAAGTGACATCGAGTCAGTTCTTACCCATAGCACCCTGATAGGGTTTCCAGGAAGCAGCTGGTTAGATTGAATCGCAACCTTGTGGTTCAAATCAACTTTGCAACCCAGCAAATTAACCCAGAGCGCCACATCAGGACTCTGTTTTTTTGCCAACAGAATTCTTCAATCATGTAAGTTGAGGTTTGATTTTTTTCTTTAGTTCCCTTAGCTTGAGAAATGCTGACCATGTTCTTCCCTTTTGAGTTTTCTAACCCCAAGTCCTTGTACATTTTGGTACAACATTTGACTGTATTCTCATGCTGCCCTTTGAAATTTTCTATTCAGCTCTTTTACCTCCTCATTTCTCCCATTTGCTTTAACATCTCTACAAAGGATAATAAGTTGCAGAGTCCCTTCTGACACCCATTTTGTTCTTTACCTTCTTTCTTGTCTTCTTAATGACCTTTTGCTTTCTTCCTGTATGATGTTCTTGATATCATCTCACAACTCTCTGATCTTCAGTCTTTAGTGTCTAATGCATCAAATCTGTTAGTCAGATGATGTACAAATTCCGGTGGGATATGCTCAAGTTCATATTTTGGCTCTTGTGGATTTCTTTTCATTTTCTTCAGCTTTAGCCTGAACTTGTGTATGAACAACTGATGGTCTGTTTTAGCTGATGATATGGAGCTTTCCTACCATATCTTTCCACAGATGTAGTCAATTTGATCTCTGTTTGATTCCATTTGGTGCGGTCCATGTGTATGATTGCAAATACCATTTTTAAGCAACAGAAAAGACAATGAATAAGTTATTGGTCTTGCAAAATTCTATCATGTGATCTTCAGCCCTGTTTCTATCACCAAGGCCATTATTTGTCAACTACTGATCTGACTTCTTTGTTTCCAGCCTTTGCATTCAATTGCCAGGAACAATCAATACATTTTGATTGCATGTTTGATCAATTTCGTTATCAATAGCTTTAGTGGATGGTGTTTAAACGTCAATAACTGGTATTAACTAATCTTCCCTGCAGGTGTATGGATATTATCCTATCACAGACTGCATTGTACTTCAAGACAGACCTTGATATGTTCTTTTTGATGATGAATACAATGTTTCAGTTTGTCATTATTGGCACAGTAAACCATGCTATTGCCAGATGGCCAATATCAGTCCATTTCAGAGTACTAATGCCTAGGATATTGATGTTTAGGCATTTCATTTTATTTTTGACAATTTCCAATTTTCCTATAATCATACTTTCTACATTCCATGTTCAAATTATTAATACATGTTTACAGCCATTTTTCTTCATACGGAGTTGTGCCCCATCAGCAAATGAAGGTCCCGAAGGCTTTACTCCATTCTCGTCATTTTGATCAACTCTATTTTGAGAAGGCAGATCTTCCCCAGTAACATTTTGAGTGGTTCCTAATCTGAAGGGCTCGTCTTCCAGCACTATATCTGACAGTAGTCTGGTGCTGTTCACCATGTTTCAGTATTTAATATTCTGGTGCTATCTGACAGTTTTCCACTACTATTCATAAGGTTTTCAGTGACTAAATATTCAGAAGTAGTCCCTCTGTCCTTCTTCCTAATCTGTCTTCGACTGGAAACCTGTCCAACATGGGTGACTCTGCTGGTATTTACAGTACCAGTGGTATAGCTTCCAGAATCACAGCAGCACGCAAGCTACTACAGTACAATAGATTGACAGACCAGTGGTAGGTTCTTCTATTGTCTTCCTTATTCATTGTCCAACTTTCACATGCATATGAGGCTACTGAAAATACCATGGCTTGGCTCAGGCACACTTTAGTTGTCAAATTGACATCTTTGCTCTTGAACAAGTGTTCAAGAGGTCTTGTGCAGCAGATTTACCTAATGCACTATATCTTCTGATTATGGATACAAACAAAATGAAGTCTTTGGCAAACTCAATCTCTTCTCCATCTTATTTAATTGCTCCAGTTGTGAGGATTTTTGTTTTCTTGACATTGAGGTGCAACCCCATAACAAAGGCTGTGATATTTTTAAGTCCTCTTTGCTTTCAGCAAGCAAGGTTGTATCACGTGCATATTTTAGGTTGTTAATGGCCATCCTGTTGCCAAATTCTTATTCATATAATCTAGCTTTTCAGATTATTTGCTCAGCATGGAGGAGGGGAATATTACTTATTACTAAACTGGTGATGCTGTAGGATAAGCATTGGATTGCTAACTTCAAGTTTGGCAGTTCAAACCCACAAGACACTCTGTAGGAAAAACAGGACGCTTTTTGTGCCCATAAAGATGTGCAGCCTCAGAAGCCCTACACAGTGTTGCCATGAGTTGGAATCAACTTAATGGCAGTGGGCTTCTTTGGAGTAGAGGATGGGGAGGGGAACAAGTGTCGGGTTGTGTTTTTAAATTGAGGTAAAACTTAAGGCCACTATTCTTTTAAGTAGTTATCACTGTTATTAAAAGAACATCAATTCTGACATCAGTGTACATCAATTATTCATAAGGTGGATCAAGACAGATGAATAGGCTTTGATATATTTACCACTGCTCAGAGGCTGACCCTCTGATGTTATCAAGAAACATGCATCTGATTTACCTTGTAACTCTCAAAATTACTTTCCTTAAGAATATAAAAGGAAGGTGTGGGATGATGACTTAGAAAGAAAAAATGTATTTATATATATATTAAAAAAAAAAAAAAAAGAATGTATATAATTAGTTTCATTGTGCCTTCATTCATCAGAGTAAATTTGCAGAGTCAGCACTGACTCAAAACACCTAATCTGCAATTCTCCACTAGTGGGAAATACATTTGGCTCACCAAGTAACGACTCACCTGGGAAGTGTCGTCCCTTTCACATTATGATCTCTAAAATTCTTTTCATATTGGGGTAGTTCAACAAACTCTATCAACCACTGAAGAGTGTCCTCCAGAGTCCAATTATGAACTGCAAGAATACACGAAGAAGGCATATGTCAAACACACCTGTTTTACATACTTTAAAAACAAAACAAAATAATGACACATGAATACAACAACATCAGGGGAAATAGAGCTGTTAAGATTCAATTTTCAATTTAACTCAGTCAACATTAAGTACCCAAATGCCATCTCACATACTATTAAGACATGTATTTCTTGCCCTTGAGGATTTACAATCTATAATAGGGAAGGCAGGGAAAAGTGCGGGGGTGGGGGGAGACACAAACTCTTAACATGGTTAACTTTTAAATACGCATCTATACAAAGTTTGTAGTAGATGAAATAATGCATTATTTTCTTGGGTATAGAAGATCTAACAGAAATATATTTCATTCATCCTTCCTTCCTTCCTTCCACCCACCCACCCACCCATCCATAGAATAGTATTGGGTGTTAGGTTCCATTCTAAGCACTGGAAATGCAGCATTGAAATGATGGATAAAATCCTTGCTTTATGGAACTTCGATACTTTTGGGGTGGGAAGGGACAGCTTCTGAAGGAAAATCAGCTATAAAGAATAGAAGGGAGGATGTCGGGGGCAAGCTTCTCTGAGGAGTACATATCTGAACTAAAACCTAAATTTTGCAAGGAGTCAGTATGATGAAGATGTGGGAGAAAAATATTCCAAATAGAAGAAATAGCTAATGTGAAGGCCTTAAGATAGCAATTAAGTTTTCTGGGTTTGAGAGATACCATGAAAATAGTGAGAGAGGGGAGAGGTCGTGGACAACTCTGAAGACTGTTGAATATTCCTCTAATTTCAATAAGAACAGCATAAAATAATCTCTTGCTCTCGTACACAGCAAATAAGAAGAGATGGAAGCAACACACTTAAGGGAAAGAAGGGACTGGTGATCTGAATCTAGCCAGAGGCTCTGTGATCTGGTGGTCTCCTCTCCTTCCACAACGATTGTAGTTGTTGTGAAGTGCTATCGAGTCAGTTCCAATTCACAGCAACCCTATATAGCATTTCCCAGGAGCAGCTGGTGAGTTTGAACTGCCAACCTTTTGGAGCAGTTCCACTCTGTCACATGGGTTGCTATGAGTGAAAATCAATTCAGCAGCACACAACATATGGTGAATGGACTGTAGGGGATAAGCCTAAAAACTAATAGATCACTAAAGAGAATACTCCTTATAGAACTGCCCAGGTAAAAAAGGCTACTGGTTTGGACAGTAATAGAGAAAACTGTTCCATTACTTTCTTAGTTTCTCATCCCAAAATGAGTATAATCATCGTATCCAAACTCACTTTACTATTAGTCCGATACACAAGTCTGAAGCTTTGAGAGATCATTTGAAGGATCATCAGCATAGTCTTCAGAATGAATGAGATCATCCAGAAGAGTGAAGACAGACATCTAAGAACTCAGTGATGCTCATTCCAAACAGAGGTGACCCAACAGTTAATGTGGAAATTATTCAACAATATCACTAACATCACATGCAATTAAAATGTTGCTGAAGATAATTTAAAAATGGTTGTGAGCAATACATCAAAAGGGAGCTGCCTGAAATCCAAGGCAGATTCAGAGGAAAGCATGGAATGAGGCATAGATATCACTACTGACATCACTTGGATCTTGGATGAAAGCAAAGAATATCAGAAGGATGTTGATTGTGTCTGATTTCATATGCAAAGGCATTCAACTGTGTGGATTACAACAAACTAAGGATAACATTGTGAAGAATGGGAATTCCAGAACACCTTACTGAGCTCATGCAGAATTAATTTGTAAGTCCAAGAGGAAGTTGTTAGACAAGCACAAGGAAAAGCTGCACAGCTTACAATCAGGAGACGTGTGCATCGGGATTGTTGTAACCTTTTACCATGCTTACTAAATCTATATGCTGAGCATATAATCTGAGAAGCTGGATTATATGAAGAAAAATGTGGCATCATTAACAACCAGCAATATGTAGATGACACAACTTGCTAGCTGGAGGGGTACAAGACTTGAAGCACTTAACTGATGAAGATCAAAGACTACAGCCTTCACATTGACTATACCTCAATGCAAAGAAAAAAAAAATCTCACCACCAGACCAATAAATAAGATCTGGAGAAATGGTTGAAGTCATCAAAGGTTTCATTTTACTCAGATTCTTTTACTTAGATCTATAATCACACTCATCAAGAAATCTAAGGGCTTACTGTATTGGAGAAATCTGTTGCAAAAGACCTCTTTTCAAAAACAAAGATGTCACTTTGAAGGTGCTATGGGCTAATGTGTCAGACTTCAAAGTCATTGAACCACAAGGTTGGTGGTTCAAGCTCAGCAGCTGCTCCTTGGAAACCAAACCATCGTTATTTTCAACTGCTTTAAGTGCATGTGAAAGCAATGAATAAGGGAGACTGAAGAGGAATCGATACCTTTGAACTGTGTGGTGTTGGCAAGGAATACGGACTATGCCATGGATTACCAGAAAAACAAACTAATGCTCTTTGGAAGCACCTCTCCCAAACTTTAGAAAAACCAGATCCTTGAGAAGGACTTCATGCTCAGTGCAACGGAAGGTCAGCAAACAAGAAGACCCTCAAGAGATGGTCTGAGCCAGTAGCTGAAACATAGCAAAGACTATGAGGACTCTTGGGACATGGGGGTCACTATGAATAGGAACCGACTTGATGGTGGCTAATAGCATAACAATCTAAGAGACTGATTCAAAGAGAAAATGATAGCTAACCTCTCCTCTCTTTGCCATTTACTCTGAATTAAGCTCTTTGCATGCATTTTCTCCTCTAGTCACATTTTTAAAAAATGAACTGTGAACATGATTATCCCCATTATGGGATAAGAAACTGAGAAATTAAACAGGACCAAAGAGGGTAAACTGCAAAGGTAAATGTGAACCAGGGCGAACTAATCACAGAAGCTACCCTGAAAGCAATAATATGAAGTAACAGCAAAAATGTGCGCAAGCAGTTAAACACTGGAAACTACTGAGAAGTTTCTTTGCAAAGAGTATGAAGGACAATGATGAATTCACCTACAGGAAAGGATGCAAGTATACTTGAAAAAGGAAGTGTTTCATACAAACTGCTGTTATTCATAAGGTTTCAGTGACTAACCATACATAAGTGACCCACCCCTCCTTCTTCCTAGTCTGCAACCTGTCCAATCATGGGTGACCCTGCTGGTATTTAAAATACTAGTGGCATAGCTTTCACCATCACAGCAACACACAAGCCACCACACTATTACAAACTGACAGATGAGGTGTGAAGTTTCATAAAGTTTTCAGGACCTTCATTTGCTGTGGGGCACAACTCAAAATGAGAAGAAATATTAATAACAGAAATGTGGAAAGAATGCAGTATGAATCTAGGAAAACTGGGAAGTCATCAAAAATGTAATGCAACATATAAAGATCGATGTCCTAGGCATTGTTGTTGTTAAGTGCCGTCAAGTCGGTTCCAACTCATAGAGACCTTATATAGGATTTCTGAGGAGCGGCTGGTGAACTTGAACAATTGACTTTGCAGTAGCGCACTAAAATTGACTGCTACTGGTCACTTAAAATTGGAAAATCTAATAGTTTACTATGCTGAGAACAACAAACTGAAGAGGATGGTGTCACATTCATTGTCAAAAAAAGCATCTCAAAATCAATTTTGAAGTACAATGCTATGTGTGACCAAATACTATCCACACACCTACAAGGAACCAAGTCAGTACCACTACTGTTCAAATCTATTCACCCAACCACTAAAGCCAGTGACGTTCTTCAGTGTGAAATTGATCCAAAGTGAAATCAAGATGCAGTGACAACGACTGGCGATTGGCATGTCAAAGTTGGAAACAAAGAGGAAGGGTAAGCAATTAGTAAATACCGCCTTGATGATAAAAAACTATGCTGGAGATTATATGAAAGACTTTTGTAAAACCAATGACTTATTCATTGTAAATGTCTTTTTTTAAACAACATAAAAGGCAACTAGATACATGAAACTCACCAGAAGGGATACACAGGAATCAAACTGATTACCTCTGTGGGAAGAAACAACAGAAAAGTTCATATCATCAGTCAAAACAAGGTCAGGACAGACTGTAGAACAAGCCATCAACTGCTCATATACAAGGTCAGGCTGAAGAAAATTACAAGACCACAAGAACCAAAATATGATCCTGAATATATCCCACCAGAATTTATACATCATCTGAACAGAGATGACACCTTAGACACTAAAGACCAAAGGCCAGAAGAGCTGTGGGATGACATCAAGAGCATCATACAAGAAGAAAAGTAAAAGGTCAATAAAAAGGCAAGAAAGAAGGATAAGAACAAAATAATAATGTTAGAAGAGACTACAGCATAGAGGTGCTAAAGCAAATGGAAGAAATGAGGAGGTAAAAGAGTTGAAAAGAAAATTTCAAATGATAGGTCAAGAAGACAAAGTCAAGTATTATAATGTTATCATGTTCAAAGATCTGGAGTTAGAAAACCAAAAGGGAAGAATACACTCAGCATTTCGTAAGCTCAAAGAACTGAAGAAAAATTTCAAGCCTTGACATGTAATATTGAAGGATTCTATGGAGAAAATATTGAATGGTCCAGAAATTATCAAAAGATGGAAGGCACATAGAGTCAGTGTGCCAAAAAGCAGTGAAATAACCATTTCAAGAAGTAGCATATGATCAAGAACCTATGGTACACTAAGTAAGTCCAAGCTTCACTGAAGGCACTGGCGAAAAACAAAACTCCAGGAATTCACAGAAAACAAATGGAAATGTTTCAACAAACTGAAGCAGCACTGGAGGCGCTCACTCATTTATGCCAAGTTATTTAGAAAACTGCTACCTTGCCAACCAGGTATTGGATTGGAAGAGATCCATATTTGTGCCCGTTCCAAAGAGAAGTGTGAAAATCATCAAGCAACATCATTAATATCATACTCAAGTCAAATTTTGCTGAAGATAATTCAAAAAATGCTAGGAGCAATACAATGACAGAAAGCAGCCAGAAGAGGACATGGAATTTAAGATATCCTTGCTGGTATCTGCTGGAACTTAGCTGAAAGCAGACACTACCCAAAATATGTTTGCTTGTGCTTAATTGTCTATGCAAAGGCTTTCAATTGTGTGGGTCATAACAAACTATGGATCACACATTGCAAAGAACGGATACTCTGGAGCAATTCATGAGGAGCCTGCACACACATCAACAGACAGTCATTCTAACAGAACAAGGGGATACTGAATGGTTTAAAATCAGGAAAGATGTGTGGCAGTGTTGTATCCTTTCATTATACTTATTCAATCAATGCTGAACAAATAATTGGAGAAACTAGATTATGCAGATGACACAAACTTGCTTGCTGGAAGTGAAAAGTTAATTTACTAATGAAGATCAAAAGCTACAGCCTTCAGTACGAATTGCACTTCAATGTAAAGAAAACAAAAATCCTCATAACTGTACCCACAAATAACATCATAATAAATGCAGAAAAGACTGAAGTTGTCAAAGACTTCAATTTGCTTGGATCTACAATCAACACTTAATGAAAGCAACAGTCAAGAAACCAGAAAACTAGGTGAATCTACAAAAGACCTCTTTAAAGTGCTAAAGAACAAAGATGTCAGTTTGAGGAACAAGGTGCATCTGACCCAAACCATGGTATTTTCAATCACCTCGTATGCATGTGAAAGTTGGACAGTGAATAAGAAGACCACAAAAGAACCAATGCATTTGAATTATTATGCAGACAAAGAATATTGAAAGCACCACAGACTGTCAGAAGGACAAATAAATCTGTCTTGGAAGAAACACAACCAGAATGCTCTAAGAAGCAAGGAGAGCGAGACTTTGCCTCTTATTCTTTGGACATGTTGTCAGGAGGGACAAGATCCTAGAAAAGGACATTATACTTGGAAGGTCATTTAAAAAGAAGAGGCCCCTCAACAAGATGGACTGACACAGTGGCAGCAATAATGGGCTCAAACATAGTCATTGTGAGGATGGTGTAGGACCACGCAGTTCTTTGTTCTGTTGTGCACAGGGGTCGCTGTGAGTAGGAACTGACTTGACAGCATCTAACAGCAACATACTGTTGTCATTTAAGGCTTGGAAAAACAAAGTGCTTCTAGGTAACGGAACTAACGGGTCAGAAGATGTGAAGAGCGTGAGTGAGCAATGAAAGCAGCAGATCTGGGACTCCATCTGTGTAGAAATTCATCTGAGGAATGATCTTCCTGAAAAACTACAGAAAATCATGAATTCACAATGGCACGCAGAGCTAGTTCTTGGCAATCTGCCCTTTTCATTAAGTGATCTTTAAAAGAAAAAGCTTAAATAAATCATAAGCAAACAACTGGCTATCAAACACTTCATTCAAAACTTACACATGGTTAATTTATAATTTTATATCAAGACAAAGCTTTGACTTTTTTTTTTTTTTTAATACATTCTCTCCTTCGTGTGTTCCTGCCGCAAGTCTGGGCATGTGCCTGAGGCTGTATCTATGTAGCCAAATAACTTAGGCTATCAGCCAACTGTTCAGGCCCCGGGTGCTTTCCACTGAATTTAGTACATTCAGAGGAGTCTCTTTGCTCTTAAATTTCTTCCTATTCAAGATGAACTGCATTGAGAATTGCCCAGTCCTGACTGCCAAGAAACGCACAGTGCAGCTGCATCTCACACACCCACACGAAAACCACAGCCAAGGAAACAAGGTAATATTCTGCCATTCCTATGGCTGCTCAACTGGTCAACAGTGAAAGTTCCTGAGCAAATAAACACTCCAGCACTTCAAAACATTCTCGCAATCCACACTGAGCCACACAGAAAGGAAGACAAAATTCAAACGGAAAGAATATATATTCTTACACCTAGTAATTCATTCTAGTGGAGCCCTGGTAGTGCAGTGAATTATGAACTGGGCTGGTAACCACAAGGTCAATCGTTCAAATGTACCAGTTGCTCCTCGGGAGAAAAAATAAGGCTTTCTGCTCCGACTCAGCAGCACACAACCACCATCACTAACCCTACCACTCCATATTGTGGGGGTGGTGTTGATTGGCAGTCAGCTCCAGTTAATGATGACCTTATGTATACATGTTGCTGCTGTTAAGTGCTGTTGAATCGGTTCAGACTCATAGCGAGCCCTATATGGGGTTTCCGAGTAGCAGTTGGTCAGTCTCAATTGCTGACCTTGCAGCAGTTGAAACCATCCTTTTGGTCTAGTGCTTTACCCTAGAGAACCACACCAGAACTCCATATGTCTACATGGTACATAGTATATTAAACACTGTAATAGTTTTAATGTAATTTTCTTTGAGTGCTTAAAATAACAAAAATTTAACACAGAATATGCAGTTTACTTTGGGGAGATATTCTCTTTGTACTGTCTAGTTCTTTTGGTGATGCTACGGAATTCCTTCATTTCTCATCTTGTGACCAAAACTTATTTATTATAATTTCTGTGTCTACTCTAAATACACTCATTATTCTTAGTTCTTTTGTTCTCTGTTGTTCTTCCGGCTGTTCCGTCAACGTGAAACCTTTTCTCTATACTTACCTTTATTAAACTGGTCTAGTTCTGCCTATTTAATTTACTAATATTTCCTTTCTCAACGAAATACTAAATTCCTCAGGGGAGTTTTCCCTGACATTCTTACATGATCGCAAATCACCCTATACTTTTTGTACATAACATTAGACTATGTACATAATTATTCATTTGCACAACTACTCTTACGACATTGTTTTTATTCCATTATGGCCCAGCAATGGGCTCAAGTATAAGAACGATTGTGAGGACGGCACAGGGCTGTTGTGGATACGGGGTTGCTATGAGTAGGAAACAACAGCTAACAATAACAATAAGCAACTTGCTTGCCACTTCAGCCCTAGGTATTTGGTAGACAAAGGATGTTAACTAATTGCTTGTTGGATGTTGCTGAATAAATAAGTCTCACATGTGTAACTGACAAATATTTTGAAAATTTTTCACATTTTAATGAAGACTAAATGTAGCAAGCAGAACAGGAATGACCTATATAAGGCATTCTTAGTGATGAAACAGCTATTCAAGAATGATTCCAGTGCCTTCCTACTCGCCTCCCATTTTTACAAGTGCTGTAACTAAACACCATTTCCACCGGAGGGCAGGTAGAGATGATTCAACATTGCTTTTAGAAGTATATTTTTCCAAACTGCAAAGCTACAGAAATGCCTGTTTCTACACTAACTTACTTTGTTAATTATAGAAATTGTAGCCAATGCAATGCATTAGTATCTCATAAAGTCATTGATTTTTGGCAATTCTTCCTATTGTTCTGTTATTCCAAGACCAGCAGAAAGAAGGGCAGAAAATCTGATTCTAGTTCCAACTGTATCTCTGACTCACTGCGACTTCTTATGTTATTTACCTGTGGCTCAGTTTTCTGTCTTGTTTGTTTTTTGTTAAAAACCACAAAAGAAGCTGAGGACCACTAATATTTTTCAGTTTCTACAATTCCATTATAACAACTAGAGTTGGTTTTTAATATATGGCTAAACTGTAAGCCCAGAACAGCAGATGGCAAAATATTGTGAAGAAAACGTGGCTCAATTTCAAATAACCATCGTAACCAGAACCAGAACCTCCAAATGAGGGGAGTGAGGCTAGAAGATATGTGTGGAGTCATATGTCTGTGGGTTTCACAGGAGCAGAGGGAAGATAAGGAGTCTCCTTTCTATGACCCCTCCCCACCTACTATCATCAGGGTTATTTCTGTAACAGAGAATGAGGTTCCAGTTTCTGCCCCAAATTTCTCCTATTTTACTTGCTGTCAGTTCCATCACCACATAACTATTGGCAGTAGCACTTAAGGGAGATGAAAAATGGAAACTGAGCCTGAGAGGAGAGAACTTTTACACAATCCAGCATCTCCAGTATGGACAGGATGGGGACATAGGAAGATGGGAAATTGCTAGCAACAGAGAGGGAAAACAACTGGCTTCAGCTGAAACAGAGTTCAGGAAATGACATATGAGTCAAGCATATATGCACTCTCAGGTGTACAAACTAGGTGAGCTGGACAAAGCATCCTGCTGACAGTGATCTCTCCTTCCCCTGAGTTGTTAAGTATGGGACTCACTATGCTACCAGATGGCTCTTCATGGGAAATGCTGAGTTCTGTAACTATTTGTTTATTATCTTCCATTCTCAGTATACTATAAAGTTCTATAGAACAGGGGATAGTAGGTTTTTATCCCCTAGGAACATAGCATTGCAGTAAAATTCAAACAGCAACATTCATGAGTCTGGCACAGGACAGGCACTGTCTCCATCTGTGATACACAGGGTGGGTCTCCATGAGTCAGAGATAAACGATGACAGGAAAAAGAAGAGCAGAGCACAGAGCCCAACACAAAATTGTCATTTAATTCATAACTAAGCATATAACTGTTTTCTTCCTTAAGACAAGAACCTGTTTTACTTTACCCTTTCTCTTCTTTCTCTCCCACAGTTGTATGAAAACATCAAAGAAAAGGTTTTCATGCTGAAAGAAATATTCTTTGATGGCTACTAAGGGTGGGAAGGAAGGAGGAGTTGTTGCTGTTGTTGTTGTTGTTTTAGGTGCCATCAAGTCAGTACAGACTAACAGAGACACTAAGCAAGACAGAATGAAACACTGCCTGGACCTGGGCCAACCTTACAATTGTTGCTACATCTGAGCCCATCGCTGCTGCCACTTGGCCAATCCATCTCATTGGGGGTCTTCCTCTTTTTCTCTGGCCCTCCACTTTACCAAACATGATACCCTTCTCCAGCGACTGGTCCCTCCTGACAATTATCTCCAAAGTATGGCAGATGAAGTTTGGCCATCCTGGCCTCCAAGGAGCATTCTGGCTGCACTTCTTCCAACACAAACCTATTTGTTCTTTTGGCAGGCCATGGTACTTTTAAGATTCTCCTCCATCACCATAACTCAAATGCATCAATTCTTCTATGATTTTCCTTATTCACTGTCCAACTTTCACGTGCATATAAGGTAACTGAAAATACCATGGCTTGGGTAAGGTGCATCTTAGTCCTGAAATTGACATCTTTGCTCTTCAACACTTCAATCTTTTCTCCATTTATATGAATGTTGTGGTGTGGATTTTTGTTTTGTTTACATTGATATGTAACCCACACATAACGCTGTGCTCTTTGATCTTCATCAGTATTTTAAGTCCTCTTCACTTTTCAGCAAGTAAGGTTGTATTATCTGCGTATCGCAGGTTGTTAACGAGTCTTCCTCCAATCCTGATAACACATTTTTCTTCATATAATCCAGCTTCTCAGATTATTTGCTCATTATACATACAGATTAAATAAGTATGGTGAAAGACTACAACCCTGTCACACACCTTTCCTGATTTTAAACTATTCAGTAGTCCCTTGTTCTATTCGAACAACTGCCTCTCTTGGCAACTACAGTGATCTACATGTACAGAAATAGACTGAATATTATGGAGGAATTTGTGTATAGAAAGGTTTGTGCAGGCTGTAAACAAACCCACAAACATGGTTGAGGGTTGTTGTTGTTGTGAAGTGCCGTCGAGTCGACACTGTACAGGGTTTCCAAGGCTATAAATCTTTACAGGAGCAGAAAGCCTCATCTTTCTCCTGAGGAGCGGCTGGTAGTTTCGAACTGCTGACCGATTTGTAACCACT
Organism: Chrysochloris asiatica; assembly: GCF_000296735.1. Taxonomy (NCBI): domain Eukaryota; kingdom Metazoa; phylum Chordata; class Mammalia; order Afrosoricida; family Chrysochloridae; genus Chrysochloris; species Chrysochloris asiatica. The sequence continues at coordinate 8,607,851 of NW_006408607.1, read as the reverse complement.
ACGCTACCAGGGCTCCTTGGTACAGGGGGCAAAATTTTGAAAATTTCTTAACTCTTATCAAACATCTTGATGGAATGAGTTGTTGGGCCCAGGGGCTCAGAACCTCAGTCTTAGTGGATATTGTGATCAATTGGCATAACACAGTCTACAGAGACAGTGTTCTATAACATAGTTTTGTGAGTAGATGACTGGTCATGTAAGGTGTAACTATTTGTCTCTCACTGTACGGAGTAAAGAAGAGTAATGAAAATTGAAGATGTTTGAATCAATTAGTCCAATCGACCAATGGAACAAGTGAGCATCAGTCTTCACAACCCTGAGATCAGGAGCATTAGAGGATGCCCAGCTACGACTACCAACTCTTCTGAAAGGGATCACATTGGATCACATTAGAAGGTCCTGGATAGAGTGGGGAAAAATGTGGAACAAAAGTCAAAATTATATAAAAGACCAGCTCACTAGTCAAAAGGCAACCAGAAGAACCTGAAACTATGGTCTTCAGTAACCCTTCAGTGGGAACTGAACTCACCCTCATGGTTCAGTTTTCAGTCAAGTATGTAAGGGGACACTAACACTATTGAGGTATTTGTTGTTGTTGTTAAGTACCGCGGAGTCGGTTCCAACTCATAGTGACCCTGCACAGGGTTTCCGAGGTTGTAAATCTTTATGGGAGCAGAAAGCCTCATCTTTCTCCTGCAGAACGGCTGGTAGTTTCAAACTGCCAACCTTGAGGTTAGCAGCCCGATTCATAACAAAACCAAAAGGTCAACATGTATCTAAGGACAAAACTCATAAGGGATAGGAAAAACAGGAGGAAGTGAAACAAGAATCACAGGAAGGAAGGAGGATAACAGATGTTACATTGAGGGGAATACAATCATTAAAATGAAATGAAGTATGGAGTTTATTTCATGTAAAACTTGATGATTTGCTCTGTAAACCTTTACTCAATTCACAATTGCTGTTGTTAAAGGCAACTGAGTTAGTTTCAACCCAAAACAACCCCCAATTCACAATAAAAATTTAAAAATAACAACAACAAACCATCAAAGACCATTTAGTTTTTAGGATCTCCTTGCAAAGCAGCACTAGAGAATCCAAAACTTAAGGAAGTTTTTGTTGTTGTTAAGTGCCACTGTGTTGGTTTCAACTCATAGTCACCCTGTATAAGGTTTTCAAGGAGTGGCTGGTGACTTTGAACCACCAACCTTGAGGTCTAGTGCTTATCCTGCAGCGCCACACCAGGACTCTTAAGTTAAGAGACGTTGATTTATCACTGTGTGCTTGAGGATAAATAAATGAGAATCTGTGTGCTGCCAGTCCAGGCCCCTGCCTTAAGTATACCAACTACAGGCAAACCAACGTGAAAGACACACTGCAAAAGATTAACACAGATGGATTACCTTGGTCCCTTCATCTAGAAAAGGCAATCTTATAAAACCAACACACTCTGTGCCTGGAGCTATATACTTGTATTAAGTGACAGGACTAAAAATACAAACCAGCTTAGTGAAGTACCAACATGTAAGTTTCATCTGTTAGTTAATATAAGTACATACTGTCCTAACAAACCTTTAAGGATGATTTGTCAAATCACCTAAATACTGGGGAGGGGAAAAACTAAACAAAAGTACCGAATTTCTAATTATAAATGATTTGTGAACATGTCAGCATATGTCGGCATATGTTAATAACAGTAGTAGCTAACATTTTATAAGTACATTTTGGCAATTTGCAATCACAAGCTACATGTTTTACATAAATTGTCTCATAAAATTCATCCACCTTATGAAATAGGCAGCAAAAGACGTATCATTCATGGTTTACAGACAGGAAACGGGCTCAGGGGCTTTAAATAATGAACCTGATCAAAACTATGCACCAAGTAAGTAGCGACAATAGGTTGCAAACCAGGTCTACCAACTCCAAAATCCCAACCTCTTAACTACCATATTCCTGCACCTCGTGTACATTCTGAGAAAAATTTAAAATACAGCCAAATTTCCCATTATACATAACATACACAGACATTATTTTTATTTTACATTTCATTCTTAACAGTGTTCCTACTGGCGCTTTGGGATAATGCTCTGGATCGCAAGGTTGGTGTTAACTACCAGGACTGATGGTCCAAATTCACCAGCTTCTCTTCAGAAACCCTGTACGCACGGTCACTGTGAGTCGGAACGGACTCAGTGGCACTTAACAACAACCATATTTTAAAAACTGCTAGATTCTAAATTTATGATCTAAAACATTTGTATATGGCCTAACTTTTTCTTTTGGCAAATTACTGTATTTTAGACAATAACAACTTTATAATACGGTTATTCAGTTAAATAATACACACTCATTACTTTCTACTAAGCATGAAAGTATAAATAACAAAAGGTTTGATTTGGAAGAGGAAGAAAAAATAAACATTGCTAACATAAGGCACTGTACTTAAAGCTGTCAATATGTAATAGGTTATGATAGGAAGTTCTATATTTTGAAACTTGTTTTCTATAACTGCTCTAAACGATTTGCAGCTTGAAAAGTGTTTGGATTATTGGCATGTTTATGTGAAGTACTATACTCCAAAGCAATACAGACGTGTAATGGTATTCGTCATTTTAAAATTGAATTTCAACTGAGAATTTACAATGATTAAAGCCTGAGCAGTTCACTTGGCATGACAGAAATGTGCAAATAAACTACCACAGGAGAACGCAGTTAACCTACTGTTCAATATAACAGGGCTTTCGATAATGAAAAGCAACTTGACAGAGAACAACAGCTTTTTAAATCTAAGAAGTGACAAGGTGTAAGGCCTGCCTCGTTCCATTTTCTAACCTCTAGAAAATGCCCAGCTGCTCTGAACAGTCAGGACAGGCTTATCTTTATAACTGTGCCAGAATGTGAGCTCCTCATCTGCACGGTGGTCAGCAGCACGTGTCTTTGTAACACTGGCTGAATTCCTGCAACATGCTATACTGGAACACCAAAGAGCCAAGCCACACCTCTCACTTGGGAAGTTGAGATATTAGTAGAAATGAATACATATTTTTTCTCATAAGCTCTTTATCTTTTACCAGTAACAGGTCAGTGTGATTTTTAGGCATGCCTAAACATTGGTAAATGTCTGAACATTCAGAAACTTGAAATTTACCAGGGTGCCCTCTTTCCAACAGTAGCACAAAGGACACTACGGGAAGCCTTTTCTTTTCTGTTGTAAACGGCAATCTTATTTTCCCTGAAACAAGGTGTCATCAACACCTTGTCCTATAAAGATGGGGCAAAACAGCAAAGGCGTAGATTGAAAACAAATCGGCATAATACTCATCTCAAAATGGTCACCACTGTTACGAAGAGTAACCCACAAAGGATGTGTAGAGATGACGCTTATGAAGCTCTAAGTGCAAATTATTCTCCTAATAAAACAGATTTTTAAAAAAATACGATGAGAAATGTTTTACAACTGTGGGAAATTCAAGTAATGCATTTTATATAGGATTCAACAAAACCAGTGGGCTCGTCAGCCAAAAAGGAATTAAGATGTTTACTCAAGTTTCTCCAAATAGTTCACTATTGGTGTCACTGAAAGTAACAGCTTAGGGGCAGAGTAACTGAATCTCTCTGGTTATTCATTTTATACTCAGTTGTTTTATTGGGTGTGTTGGGTTTTTTTGTAACACTAACTGAGAATTTAAAAAATACTTCGTATCAAATGAAAGTTTCATTTAAGGGCATACAATGTTTTCTACTCATTTTGATTCCTCAAAGTCCTATAAACTCCAAGTTGCTGTGAAGTCAGTTCTAACACATGGTAACCTCATATGTGTAGGAATGTCCTCTCTAGTGTTTTCAGTAACTCATTTCTCAGAAGTAAGACTGCCAGGCCTTCTTTCCCATTTGCTCTACCCAGAGATTACCATATCTTTGTTGTTGTTGTGTGCCATCGAGTTGGTACCGACTCATAGCGACCCTGTGCACAACAGAATGAAACACTGCACAGTCCTGGGCTAACCTCACAATTGTTGCCACACTTGAGCCCATTGATTCTGCCATATTGCCAATCCATCTCACTGGGAGGTCTTCCTCTTTTTCTCT
>NW_006408607.1:8584706-8603278 GCF_000296735.1 Chrysochloris asiatica | reverse complement strand
GTTGATAAGAATGTTGTTTGTTGTTCCAGTGGTGAGGATTTGTATTTTCTTTCCATAGAGATGCAATTCATACCAATGGCTGTATTCTTTGATCTTCATCAGTATCAGTAAGTATCCCGTATCTTATACAATGCCAAATGCCAAAAGTATTGCTGCAAGGTGCTGTCAGTCGATTCTGACTCCTAGTAACTAACTGTATGCACAACAGAATTTATCATTATGTCATTTATTGGTTCAGTTATGAGGATTTTTCTTTAGATTGAGGTGCAATCCATACTATAGTCTTTGACCTTCATCAGTAAGGTATTTTACATTCTCTTCACTTACACCAAAGCAAGGTTATGTCATCTGCATATTAAAGGCTGTTAATGAGTCTTCCTGGAATCCTGATGCCATGTCCTTCTTGTAATTCAGCTTCTATGATTATGTGCTCAGCATACAGATTGAGTAAGTAGAGTGAATAGATACAAGCCAAAAATACAGCAGACACTCAACAAATGTGGAGTCCTGGTGTGCCACAGTAGAACAAGCACTATACCAGTTTTGTACTGTAAGGTCAGTGGCACAAACGCACCAGCCACTCCTCGGAAATGCTTGTTGTTTTTATGTGCCATGGAAGGTCTCCAAGGCTGTACATCTTTATGGGAACAGAAAGCCTCATCGAAATTTCTCCCATGGAATAGCTGGTAGTTTCGAACTGTAGAATCCCGAGGTTAGCACCTATACAGCGTCAATATGAGTTACAGACAACTTGACAGCACTTAACAACAATAAGAAATGAATGTTCAATGGTAAGTAAACAGTTGTTGCAAAGTGCCACTGAGTTAGTTCTGACACACAGCAACCCTGTATTGGGTTTCCGAGAAGCAGCTAGTGAGCTTGAACTGTTGACTTTGCAGTCTGACACATTAACCCACAGTGCCACAGGTAAACAGGAGGAACTCAATCAATATTTGTTGATGGAATGGACAACAAGAGGATTCTGCTAACCAAGGATTCAGCACTACGGAGGAGCCAACCACCTGCATCTACTCTAGTTAGTGGTATTTTCTAAATAAAACAACAATTTTTTTTTTTTTTAATGTGACTGCTGCTACTGCTGCGTGCCATGGAGTCGGTTCCGACTCATAGTGACCCTTAAAGAGTTTCCGAGGCTGTAAATCTTTGTGGGAGCAGAAAGCCTCATCTTTCTCCCGCAGAACAGCTGGTAGTTTCGAACTGCTGACCTTGAGGTTGGTAGCCCAACTCGTAACCACTACGCTACCAGATCCTGTTTGTTGTTGTTGTTGTTGTTGTTGTTATGTGCCGTGGAGTCAATTCCGACTCAGCGACCCTGTACAGGGTTTCCAAGACTGTAAATCTTCACAGGAGTAGAAAGCCTCATCTTTCTCCCACAGAACAGTTGGTAGTTTCAAACTGCTGACCTTGCGGTTCGCAGCCCGATTCGTAACCACTACGCTACCACACTTCATCAAATGGACAGGTTTTTGTTGTCCAGAGAATTTTTCTTAAAAAAAAAAAAAAAAAAATCTTTTATTTCTAAATTAATAGTTTTAGAAATACTTACTTTAATTATCTATTAAAAATGTTCAATTATTTTTCTTAGAATTTAAAATTTTCTTCAAAGGATTATCAGAATAGGCCACTTGGAATTCCTTCATTGGTATAAACAACTTGGAGTTCCTTCATTCAGCAAATATTTAATGAGCAATTACTATGAGGAATCTTGACGTGGCACTGTCGCATAAAGCACTGGACCATGGGTTGGTCTGAACCGAGGTCTGAGGTTCAAACTCACCAGCTGATCCTTGGAAATCCTATACAGGGTCACTATGAGTCGCAACCGACTTATTGGCACTCAACAACAACAAACTACTAACAGGCATTAGAAAAGGTAAATATAAAATAACACAAGAGTCAAATAAGAGAAACAGCAATGTAAGAAAATGTATGACCTTTTACAGGAATGTAATATATAAAATGAACACTAACATCTAGTTGGAGTCCTAGTGTGTCGCTGTAAGATAAGCACTGGTCTGTTTTCAAGATCTGTTTGAATCAAAAGGTCAGAGGTTCAAACTCACTAGAAGTTCCTTGGAACCCCTATACAGGTTGTCGCTATGAGTCAAACCTGATTCGGTGGCACTTCACCACAACTGTTGTTGTTGTTGTTGTTGTTATGTGCCGTAGAGTCGGTTCCTACTCATAGCGACCCTACATAGGGTTTCCGAGGCTGTAAATCTTTACGGGAGCAGACCGCCTCATCTTTCTCCTGTGGAGCGGCTGGTAGTTTCGAACTGCTGACCTTGAGGCTTGCTGCCCGATTCTTAACCACTACGCTACCAGAGCCCAGTTAATAAATAGCTTCTTTGTAAAGCAAAGTAAAAGTCAGCTACAAATTAAACTTTCGCTACTAGCTGTCACAATCTCCAGGTTATAAGAGACTACATTCAAAACTGGTAAATTCAGATTTCTTCTACAGTAGAAAAACTCACTAATTGTGATCATACAATCATTTCTAAGATAATTTCCATTTGATCTGTAACTACACATGACTATTTCCAGTACATTTAGTATTTAAAAATCTTGTAATTCACAAATACTATATTAGCCACATTTACTTGGTATACAGCATTTTCCAATTTAAGTTTCTCTTCATAAGTACAGCAGTGATTTAGCAATACTACTAATGCCTGTATAGGGTCTCTATGGGTCGGAACCGACTCGACGGCACTTAACAACAACAACAACTAATGCCAAGCACCTTTTAGAGACAGTTCACTTACATGTTTCGTGAGTACTGACACAATGGGTAAAACACTGAATTACTACATAGCCTCCTCATTCATAGGAGACCTCTGTCAATGACCAGAGACTTACAAGAGGAGGAAACACTGTGAATGGATGTGCTTCAGTGATAAAATAAATGTACAAAGAGCCAAAAATGCACTCATTAACCTCAAGTCACTGAATAGTGCTCATATTTGTTCCAGAGATTTGTTTAGATTCCTTTTCCTCCAGAGTTTTCAAATTCATTTCAAAATTTCTCAGTTGCCCAGAAGTCTCCAGGCCATGTGTGAGGGCTGAAAGACAGGTTAGCAGCAGCCAGGTTCTACAGATGGTGGACCCTGGGGTAGCAGCTCTGCAAAGGTAGAGGTCCACAGGAAGCAAACTCCTAAGTAATGGGCCAGGAGAATGACTCATACAGGAGGACTGAGCAGATACAAGTAGAGGTCCAAACAAAGTGGGTTTAAATGTGTCTCTACAAATCAGTGGATGGAGGCAGACAAGTTCTCTCAGTGATAACACTTGTCTTCATTGCTCTAGGGTGACTTCAAAACAACAAAGTTCTAATCAAGACATAGCTTTCGAGGGGGTCTGCTGGGTCAGTTCCATTTAAGGCAGAGAGGTCAGCTCAGAAAGGTTATAGTGTCTTTTGTTTAGGATCCAAACACGTAATCTTAATAGATTTTCTCAAAGGACACAGGACAATCACAGGGGCTTAATTAGGAAGAAGTTTTAAGAAATAGAAAACTGCACTGGTGAGAAAGGCCAAGACCGTTGCACTGAGGAAGTGGTTTCCATTGCGATACTGCACCAGCAGCTCCTCATTCAAGGGCCGCAGGGCATCCTCCAAGAATTCCACTGAGAAGCCTACTCCCTTCACCCTACAGCCCTAATCCTACTCTTATTCAGACTTCTTTTTGTTCCCCAAACTCATTTAAAAGGAACACGGTATGAATCCCTCAAGAATGTCAAAAGTGCTGTTTTGATGTGGTGTAAATCAGAGTGCCGAATTTTGGGGGGGAGACTTAATGAGATGGAAACACCGCCTTCAGAAGTGAATAGATCTAGAGACTATGTTGAGAAACACTAGCTTTATATTTTGATATTTTTGTTTACTAAAGGCTTCAATGATTTTTAGCAGTGCTTTTTGACTTACCCTCATATGACTACATTCTGAAGAAAATAATAGCCAGGTTTTCCCCTGTTGGTGAGGCACAAATATGGGGCAACAGGTTAAGCTAGAATTAACTGTAATCATGGACTACAATTAGAGGTTTAAACGTTGAGTTCATGGCTTGTAACACACAGAACTAAATATAAGTGTTGGATGCTTCTGGACAGTGTCTTTTTAGAGGGCCTAGGAATAAAATACATGCATCCCAGTAGGAATGAGCACACGAGATGCTACATCGTGGTTTCTAAATACCACTTTCACTTTCACTAATAAGTAATCAGGATCCCTTAAAGAAAGTATCATTTCCAGGTTTGGGGCTAAGAAAAAAACAAAAAGAGCCTGCAACTTTTGTGCAAGAAAGCTTTTTGTGCAAGAAATAATATGCTCAAAAAATGATGAACACATATAAAAAGCTACTGGAGCCAGTATGAAAGCTCTCCCACAGGCCAAACTTTGAACAATCTGAGTATTCAAATAATGATAGTCACAAGGTGCAGTTGCTGAATAAAGCATAAATCTAGGAGTCCTAACTGATATCAGTGTATAAAGGCAGAAGACCAGCTAGGCTTCAGAACAGTCATTATTCCATATTTCTCCAATTTCTAGTTCCAAGATTTTTTTTTTTTTTTAATCTCCCATCTACTTTAAAGTTGGTAATACACTCTGTTGGAATCTCCTCCTTAGAGTAGAAAGCCAATTAGTAAATTCAAGAAATAATGGAATTATAAAAAAATTACCACTTGGTAACCATCAGACTGGAATCCTGGTGTGATGCTATAGGATAAACACTGGATTGCTAACTGAAAGGTAAGCAATTAAACCCACCAACCACTCCTCAGAAACCTTATATTGGGTCACTATGATTTCTAGGTTCACTATGATTTGCAAACAAGTTCTGGTAGCACAGTGGTTACAAGTTGGGCTGCTAACCTCAACTTCAGCAGTTCGAAACTACCAGCCATTTTGTGGCCTCAGAAACCCTATACAGATCACTATGAGCCAGAATCGACTCCACGGCGGCACACCACCACCACCATGATTTGCAACCCATTCAAGAATACTTAGCAACAACAACCATAAGAGTAATAATAATTCAGGCAAGAAACATCCATGGATGCTAAAACTGGTGGGTGAAAATAAAATGATAAAGGTGACTTTACACAGCCTCAAAGTAGCTCTTCACAAAACACTAATTACAAAGGGCAGAGTAGCAAGTTTACTATAACGGGAACACAACAGGACATTGTTTGAATCAACCAATCACAGTTACCTCTAAAGGTAATAGCACAAACAGACATCCAATAGTATACAAGGAAAACAATGCATCATTCCTGTCCCAAACTCACACCCTGGGTCTATTCACGTGGATACATTACACCAACCCCAATATAGATACAGTCTACAAAAGGAGTGACATTTTTGAAGAGTACCAGTCAACGCCATGAAAGTCCACGAAATAGTAGGGTGCTGTTCCAGATCAAAGACTACACAGGCAGGACAACTGGGTATAATGGGAGCTTCTGAATCTTTATAACAGCTATAAGGTTATGAAAGGCAAATGGCAAAATTGGAATGAAAGCCTCTGGACAGAGTGTCAATCAAAGTTCTTTGTTCTGGCCTTTCAACTTTTCTCTCAATTTGAAATTGGTTTCAGTTGTTAGGTGCTGTCCAGTTGGTACCAACTCACAGTGACCTTATGCATAACAGAACAAAACACTGCCCAATCCAGCGCCTTCACAATCGTTGCTAAACTTAAGCCCATTGCTGCTGCTTCTACTGTGCCAATTCACCTCATTGGGGGTCTTCCTCTTTTTTGCTGACCTCCACTTTATCAAAGGAGCTCTCTGGTAAGCATAGTGGTTACAAGTCAGGCTGCTAATCTCACAGTCAGCAGTTCTAAAGTACCAGCACTTCCACGGAAGAAAGATGAGGCTTTCTGCTCATGTAATGATTTACAGCCTCATAAACCCTCTGCAGGGTGGCTATGGGTCAGAACCGACTCCACAGCACACAATCACCATCACCACCACTTTATCAAGCATAATGTCCTTCTCCAGGGACTGGTCCATTTTGATGATATGCCCAAAGTATGAGAGACCAAGTCTGCCATCCTGGCTTCTAAGGAGGATGCTGGCTGCATTTCTTCCAACACAGATTGCTTTGTTCTTTTGATAGCCCATGGTACTTTTAATATTCTCCTCCAACACAGTAACTTAAATGCCATCAATTCTTCTACAGTCTTCTTTATTCTTTGTCCAGCTTTCACATGCATATAAGGTTATTGAAAATACCAGGGCTTGGGTCAGGCGCACCTCAGTCATCATCTTCACTCTTGAATACTTTAAAGAGGTCTTGTGCAACAGATTTCCTAGAGCCATATATTGTTTGGAGTCCTGGTGTGGCGCTGTGGGTTAATGTGCTAGACTGCAAAGCCATTTGAACTGCAAGGTCGGCAGTTCAAGTTCACCAGCTGCTCCTTGGAAACCCTATACAGGGTCACTAGGGTCAGAACTGACTCCACAGCACTTAACAACAACAAAAAAATACATTATTTGATTTCTTGACTGTTGCTGCCATGAGTGTTAATGGTTGATACAAGCAAAATGCAGTCTTTGATAACTTCAATCTTTTCTCCATTTACCTTCATGTTATTTATTGGTCCAGTAGTGAGGATTTTTGTTTTCTTTACATTGAACTGAAACCCATACTGAAGGATGTGGTCTTTGATCTTTACCATTAAGTATTTTATGGTCTCTTAGCTTTCAGCAAGTAAGGTTGTATAATCCGCGTATCGTAGATTGTTAATGAGTCTTCCTCCATTCCTGATGCTGCATTCTTCTTCATATAATCCAGCCTCTCAAATTATTTGCTCAGCATACAGCCTAAATAAGAAATGTGAAGGAATACATCCCTGGCGCGCACACCTTTCCTAATTTTAAACCATTCATTCAGTGCTCCCTTATTCTGTTTGAAGAACTGCCTCTTGGTCCACCCTCATGAACACTATTAAGTGTTCTGTAATACTCCTTTCTCTGTAATGTTGTCCATAGCTTGTCATGATGCACACAATCTAAAGCTTTTGCTTTTCAATTATGAAGTTAAAATAAATTTTTTTAAAAAAAGAAAAAATGTTTTCAATCTTTTTCAATTATGTAGGTGGTAGTTTCAAAATTCTCTACTACCTTATCACCTACCAACTTCTCTATTACTTGTAACTTGTGATTTTTTTAAAGAAAGTATAATCACCTTTTAACAACACTAAAAATCATAACAGCAATCATTAGGTCCATAATAGCTGTAAGTACTGTTCTAAGCTCTTTACATTCATTGACTCACGTAACCCTCAATACAATCCTCTCCGGTCTATACGATTATTAACCACAGTATACACATGAGGCAAGTTAGGGACAGGGAGATCAAGTCACTTGTCCAAGATCATAAGTCTACAGTGTTATAAAGAGATCTGAATCCAGACAGTCAAGTTCTTACTGACCTTGGAAGAGTGTCTCTCTAGGAAATGACAGCTGTGCCTTGGTTTCTCAAGGTGTTGTTGATAATAAATGACGTCGAGTTGATTCCTACTCATAGTTACCCTGTGTTTCCAAGGAGCGGCTGGTTAAGTTTGAACTGTCAAACCTTGCACAGTTCAAACCAACCTTGCAGTCCGGTGTTTATCCTACAGCACAACAGTGTTTAAAAGATGAGAGACCTCAGTGATTACAAACCCTAGAAACTTATAAAAAGCTTTCTTGTTGTTCTACTTTTAGCTACCAGCCCCCTGCCATCAAGTCAATTCTGACTTATAGTGACGCCATGAATGGCAGAGCTGTGCTCTCTAGGGTTTTCCATGGCTGATTTTTCTGTAAGTAGATAGTCAGGTCTGTCTTCTGAGACACTTCTGGGTGGATTTGAACCACCAACATTTTAGTTTGCAGTTGAACATGTTAACTACCCAAGAACTCTGTTCCTTTAGTATCAAATTGAAAAGATGTAATATCCCAAATCCACAATAATTGGATAACTTCTAGTATGGATTTAGGATGTTTAACCTGGGTGGCACAAATGGGTAAGTACTGAAATCCTAATTGAATGGTTGGTGGTTGAAACTCACCCAGAGGAGCCTTAGAAGTAAGGCTGGGCATTCTAGTCCCTAAAGTTCGCAGCTTTGAAAGCCCTACGGAATACAGGTCTCCGCAAACATGGCATCACTGTAAGGTGGTATCAATTCAGCAGCAACTAACAACAGTAACATGGAGCAAATAACTACCGATAAACCACTGAAAAAATGTCTGCTATCTTTTGAAAACTAGACTTTAAGGGAAAACAGATTCTTTTCTCGACTCTAGAGCTCTGGTAGCGTAGTGGTTACGAATCGGGCTGCGAACCTTAAGGTTAGCGGTTCGAAACTACAAGCCGCTCCGCGGGAGAAAGATGAGGCTTTCTACTCCCGTAAAGATTTACACCCTTGGAAACCCTGTACAGGGTCGCTATGGGTCGGAACCGACTCGACGGCACTTAACAACAACAAGTTGCATTTAAGGCTAATGTGAAAGTTTAGTAGCCTTTTTAGGGAAGCAATGATTACATTGCTTAAATTCCTAAAAATATTTAAACTTTAGTTAATTCTCAACTTTTATGGATTACTATTGACAACCTCCCTTCTAAACCTGTTTCTATGTTGCCTCTTCTGTCTGTTCAATAATCCCCAGATCTATTGCACTCTTTTTCTTTGCTCTGTTGCAGCACTCATATCCCAGATCTGAAATTGTTCTTATGTCTTAATTTCTTGCTGCCTCACTCCCAGCCCCCAAGGTCCCAGCAGTGCCAGTGGGGAAGAAAGTAATTCTGCTTGTTCGGCTGAAACAATGTTGGAAACAAACCAACAAGTTATTACCAAATAATTAAATTCAGAGTCCTTAAGTTACAATTTTCCCTTTCTTATTACATTGAGTTATTCCGTGGCAAACAAACACTTAATACTTTATTATCCAATTAGTAATGATTGATTATTTATTTTAATGGAAGTATACACAAAAAGGAAAAAAAGACAGAAATCCTACAGGACATAATCTATTTACTTGCAAACTAAGCAAATTCTTATATGGTGGCGTGCCATGGGGTCGGTTCCAACTCATAGTGACCCTGTACAGGGTTTCCAAGATTGTAAATTTTTATGGGAGCAGAATGCCTCTTCTTTCTCCAGCGGAACAGCTGGTAGTTTCGAACTGCTGACCTTGAGGTTAGCAGCCCAATTCATTACCACTACGTTGATGTGGCGCTGTCCGTTAATGCGCCAAACTGCAAAGCCGTTTGAACTGCAAGGTTGGCAGTTCAAGCTCACGAGCTGCTCCTTGGAAATCCTATATAGGGTGAAACCCTATATAGGGTTGCTATGGCTTGGAATTGACTCAACGGCAATTAACAACGACAATACGCTACCAAAGCTCCTTAAATTCTTATATTACACAGGACTTATATAAAATCTGGAATCCTAGTGTGGTGCTATGGGTTAATGTGCCAGACTGCAAAGCCGTTTGAACTGCAAGGTCAGCAGTTCCAGCTCACCAGCTGCTCCTCGGAAACTCTATACAGGGTCGCTATGGGTCAGAACCAACTCGATGGCACTTAACAACAACAAACATAAAACCTGGAGTCCTGGTGTGGCTCTGTGGGTTAATGTGCTAGACTGCAAAGTCAGTGTGAACTGCAACTTCAGGAGTTCAAGCTCAACAGCTGTTCCTCAGAAACCCTATGCATGGTTGCTATGGAAACCCTGTACAAGGTCACTATGAGTTGGCACTGATTCCACAGTACTTAACAACAACAACCTATATCTAGACTGAGTTTGGGGTTTTATTTTTATGTACGGTAATCTCAGGTGGTTGTCTGATGTTGCTTCTCAGTTCAAAGAACATCCGTTAGCTTTTTTTGTAAAGTGAGGTCATTACATATTTCTTTAATTTCTGTTTATCAGGAAATGCCCTAATCACCATCATATTTGAGGGATGGCTTTGCTGGGTATATGGATTCTTGGTTGGCAATTTTTTTTCTTTCAGAGTTTTATATATGTCATCCCATTGTCTTCTTGCCTGCATGGTTTCTGCTGAGAAGTCAGAGCATAGTCTTATCGGTTCTCCTTTGTAGGTAACTTTTTTTGTTTTTCTGAAGCTGCTCTCAGGATTCATTCTCCTTGTCTTTGATTTTGAAAAGTTTGATTCTGATATGTCTTGGTGATTTGCTTTTGGGATCTATCTTGTTTGGGCTTCATTCAGCTTCCTATATGCTTATGTTCTCATTTTTCATGATTTTAGAGAAGTTTTCTTCCAACAACTCTTCAACAATTTTCTCTGTGATTGTCTCTGTCTGTTGTGAAATTCCAGTAACTGAAAGCTGTTCCTCTTCATGGTATCCAATGTAAATCTTAGGCTTTCTTGAGATTTTTTTCTTTTTTTTTTCAAGCTCACACATTTGGGCTTCCATTGTTTTGCATCAACTCCTTTGCCCTTTCTATGCATTTTTCATTTCTGAGCTCTTAGTATTAATCTTCTGGATTTCTAATAGCAAGTTTTGTACTGTTTCAAAATTTGCATTTATTTTGTCTGTTTGTTCTTATAGTGATTTCCTGAATTTTCCTAGTTTTTATAATGTTCTTGCTTTCCTCAAACTTTCTGTCGAGCCTTTCAAGGCATGTAATTATCATTCTTATGAATTCTTTTTCTGTTAGTTCCATTAACTTTTCTTCCTCAGAATGTTTTCTGGCTCTCCATCTTGGTCATTTGTTTGAACTATTATCTTATTTTTCATGTGAGTTAAAATTGTGTTGTCTCTAGTGCATTGTGAAGTTGTCATAATAGCAAAAACCAGTGGAGTAGTTGTTGGACCCAGAGGGGGAAAATCTCTGAGGGCGTTCCTGCAATTCAAGAAGTTTACAAGGTGGTTGTGGAAGGGATGTGACAGCAGAATTCTGGCCATAGACAGAGTTCCTATTGGCATCGGTATTATCTATGTTCAGGGCACTCAAGTCAGTAGGTGGGAGGCCCTTGATGGAGCTGATTTCAGTCTGATAGGACCAGGTGACTGGCTAAGTGCCAGTCTGGTGGCTATGCAGTTGTTCCTGTAGGTCTGGACCTGGGCCTGCCTGAGTCCAGGCACCAAAGCAGTGCAGCTGGCCACACTTCACACTGGCATGGCTCCAACCACATGACTTCAGGATAGCAGGGTCTGTGCTGGGGTAGATGACGCTAGGAGCTAGCCACACTTCTGCTCACCAGGAGACTGTGGGGAAAAAGAAGAAATTGCACTTTCGCTGGTGCCTGTGAGAACACGCTTTGCCAGGCCTTCTTCCACTGTCAAAGCTGCCCACAGGATGGTTGAGCCATGTCTGAGCAGCTGCTCACAAGTTAGGCTCCCTCTCTGGTCCTTCCTACTCAGCCTCTCCTCCTCCCAGGGTGTCAGAAGTTCCATCTGTGGTTGTTTTAGTTTGTCTCTCATATCTTTGTTGTATAGATAGGGTCCGTGTAGCGTGTGTCTGCCTAGCCCACCATCTTACCAGAAGTCTAAACCTACCAATTCTTATAGTATTCTGTTTTTTCAAGTGCTTAGTGCCAATTCTGACTCATACTCAAACCCTGCTTAGGGTGTCTGAGGAGTGGCTGGTTAAGTTTGAATCGAAAACCTTGCAGTTAGCAGTTCAGTGCTCCTAAATCACATTAAGTATTACTTTACTTGAAGTTTTTATCAGAAAGATATTACTTATCACACTTGTAATTTAATAAAACTCTTTTTCGTAATGCCATAAAGACATGCTTCTTGAGACAATTCTCGGGATGCCTTTATAAACTTTAATGATTCTTACTATCTCATGAATGTTCATTTTCTCTCTCGAAGCAGGCCTGATTTGAAAAAATTCACAAGTATCACAAACAGCAAAAAGGTTAGAACCTCATGAAGAAACAGCACTGTGGAAGCCTTTCACCTTCCCAAGCTTTACAAATAGTGTAACAGAAGTTAGGAACAGTAGTCCATGTTCTTAACCATTAATGAGGAATAGTAACTAAGATTTGCCTTTTGAGGGTGTTTAGATCAACTATTTCTTTAGTTTACAAGGATTAGGAGGGCATGTCGTTCTCAGGATTTCCAAACCAACTCAGAATGCTTGCTATGGCATAGATTTTCCCTCCTCAAATTTACTTTTTTACTCCTATAATGCTGTTTTTGAAAGCATCAATGTCTCAACTTTCACAGTATAGAGATTACTAAGAAAACACAGCTGGGATTTCACTTTATAAAAGTATTAAGTGTTATTCATTAGTAGAAACTGAAACTAGTCAGGAATATTTTGAAAAGGGGAGAGGTGTCCCAAAAGTTTTTGATGCCGGTTTCAATTGTAAGAATCATATAATTTCTTTACAATAGCAAAATGAAATTTTAAAGCAATTTCCATTGGAAGATTATATACTAAATTATTATAAAATCTGGAGTAAGACTCCCTTGAGAAAATTCATTTATAGTGCAATAGCTTTAGACTGCAAATACAGAAAGCATTAGGACGTTCTAAAAAAGTAAATACATTTTGTATCATATGACCCAAAGGGTGGGGCCATGGATTCTTAGAGATCAGAGGGTGGGCCATAGCCTCCTAGGTTTCAAAGAGCTGGAAAGCTGCCATCTTGGTTCCAGGGTGTTGGGCCACTTTTAAGGTGTGTCCAGGGGTTTGGTTGCTGTCCAAAGCAGAAGGAGCAGAGCTGTCATACGAAGGGGCAGAACAACAGGGGTTGCAGAGCTAAGGGCTAAGGATTTCCACTCAGATGTACTAGCAGAAGAGTGGTTAAAAATCAGGCTGCTAACCTCAAGGTCAGCAGTTCAAAACTACCACCTGTTCCACAGGAGGAAGATGAGGTTTTCTGCTCCCATAAAGATTTACAGCCTCAGAATCACTGTACAGGGTTGCTATGAGTTAGAACTGATTCCACGGCACATAACCGTCACACCAAAGTAGTGGGAGCAGACCTGTAGTCCCAGTGGACATGAAAGGCACAACTGAAGCTCAGGACCAAGAGGCCACACCTAGAATGCAAAAGGGTATGGCCAACACACAGAGTCTGGGGGCAGGACCTTTGCTCAGATGGTCTCAGGGAAGACAGATTTATTTTCAGGCCTTATGTAATTTGTTCTGCTGGGTTTTCAATTTGCTTGGCTATTAATTCTTTTTTCTTTCCTCTTCAATTTCTCTCACTTATAAAGGAAAACGACTCTTGTCATAACGCTGTGGGCTAATACACTGGATTGCAAAGTTGGTTTGAACCGCTAGGTCAGTGGTTCAAGCTCACCAGTGGTTCTTTGAAAACCCTATACAGGGTCTTTATGGATCGGAACTGACTGAACGGCACTTAACAGTAACAAATAAGGGAAAAACCTGTTGAAACATTTTACTTTGGAAATAGATCACTTATATTCTAGAGTTCACAGGTTTGCAGATGAAGAGAAATTCTATCCAGGATGATAGGCCTGAAGTGCCCCCCATATTCAACTGAGATGATCCAGAAGTTGAGGTTTTAGACTTGAAGCTGATGCAAGATTTGGGAGATGATATGATGGGGTGAATGTCTTTTGCATGTGGGAAGACATGAATTTGGGGAGTCAAAAGGTGGGAGGTTATGAATCGAATTGTGCCGTGCCCCCCGCCCTCCAAAATATACGTTGTAGTATCTAACCTCTGTGTTATAACCCCATTTGGTTATCAGTTGTCTTTGTTGTGTCAATAAGGCAGGAACCATGTAGGGTGTGCTCTCAATGTCCCATGAGATAGCAAAGAAATGAAACAAAGCCAGGGAGAGAAGTAGAGATGACCTAAGACAGACGCCAACACGTGGAGATCTTGAAGAAACCACAAGACAAGCAAAAGAGCAAGGAACACAACCTTCCTTCAGAGCCAACAAAGAAAAAGTCTTCCCCAAGAGCCAGCATGCTGAATCTGGACTTCTAGCTTACTAAACTGTAAAAAACAAAATTTCTGTTTATTGAAGCCCCCACTTGTGCATTTCCGTTAGAGCAGCATTAAGTAATGGAGACACCTCCCTGCTGCCTTCTTAATCCAAGTCACTACCATCTCTCTCACCTGTTCACCTCCAGAGCCTCCGGAGTACCCCTTTCACTCTTGCTCACCTCCCGAGTGAGTCTAATATCCATACAGTAGGCACACAAATCTTTTCAAAACACAAATCACATCACTTCTTTGCTCAAAAGTAACAAAGTAAATTTATTATAATATACTCCAAATTCCTTACCAGGACCTATAATGTGCTATTAGAGCTGCCACCTGCCTAGCTCACTGACTTTATTTATCTTCCCACCGCTCACTACCTTTTAGATTCTCCCCTTATGGACAGTGTTGCGTTCTGTTGTACATAGGGTCACTATGAGTCGGTACCGACTCAATGGCACTTAACAACCACTTCCCTTCTTACAGAACCCACAATACTTTGAGGTTTCTAGACTCAGCACCTTAACCTTGCTGATCTCTACACCTAGAACAGACTTGGGCATTCACATAACTCGGTCTATATTCTAATACCACTTCTTTCAGAGTTCTTCTTGACTACATTACACAGAAAACGCTCATTCATAACCAAGAAGCCCTGGTGGCGCACTGAGTGGCGAAACACAAGGTCTGCTGTTTGAAGTCTCCAGTCACTCTGTGGGAAAAAGGTGAGGCTTTCTGCTCCTATAAAAGTTTACATCTAGGAAACCTTATACAGAGTGGCTATGAGTTGGAACCAACTCAACCAAACCCACCATCCCCCATCTGGCAACCTGGTCACTGGCTGACCTGCTACTCTCCTTTATTTTTAACACTTGCAATTTCCTGAGTGTATATGTATTTACACGCACATATGCAAACTTGCTCTTTCACTTTCTCCTTAAATAAGGGTTAGCTCCAAGAGGGCCGGAAATACATTCTGTTCACAGCTCTATTGCCAAAGTAGGATACTGTCTGTCTCAAAGGAAGTACTAAACACATTGTTAATGATTTAATAACTGAGTGGAACAAATGATTTCTGTCACTTACAATCAAATCAAATCACTGACTGGTAGAGTATCCTCACAACAAATCTGCCATTACACAAGACAGTTTGAAATCTCTTTATATATTTTTTGCCACTAAAATGAAAGTAAGATGAATTACTCAATTTAAAAAACAAAGCTCTGAAACTGACCTACCCCAGGGGATCAACTTTCAGTCAAACAATAGACTGACCTATAAAGTGAACAATCAAACCAGGAAAGAATGCATTCCTCAGTACAATCAACCTTACCAGGCCAAAAGGGCAGATTTTGCCCAAAAACAAGACTGCGAAGACAGGAGGTGGTAAGAAAGAGAGACGAATGAAAACAGAAAGGCAGGGATGAAGTGATGTCCTTACAATGAAGAGACTACAACCAATGTCACAAAACAAAATGTGGGAAAATGGTTGAAGGGAAGATCAATTTGTTCTGTAACTTTCATCCAAACTACCAACAAAAAAATAAAGCTCTGTGGTTTCAAAAGACAAAACATACTGTCATTTCAAGCCACTCAATAATGCAAACTGAACAGTTATGCACAAGACTTTACTAACTATTTAGTTTTATGATAAATACAGCCTCCAATACTTAATACAGTATAAGTTGTATTACAAACTAGAGGGTTTACTTTGGGGGGCATTCTTAAAAACCACTCAAAAGAATCTAGACACAGTCCTAAAATATATAATCACTAACCTGAAATCTCAACTAGCCTCTTTGAGGAGATTCCCATTACATAAATAAAAGAAAATGCAGTCTAATACCATGGTCAGATTCATGTAACTGAGCATGCTCATTAAAAAGAGATGAGGTGGGAGAACAAACAAGATGGTGGATCGGGTAGAAGTGCAGTGAGGAGCTCCATCAGCAACAACAGAGAGTACCAGACCAAGCAGGCTCAGGGGATGGTGCCAGAACTCTGAACCATACAAGGATTATTTACAAGGTTGGAAGGCTTGCCGCTAGGGGAATTTGTAGCAGAATTAAGAAATCCATTGCTTTCTAATCCAAGACGCTCAGCTGCTCCCAGAGCCTCCATCTTGAGACCAAGCTGGGGAAGGATCAGAGCAGCCATAAACGCCTTACAGAACTGCAGAAATAAAGGTGTGGACTTTTTTTTTTTGGTATCTGTTCATTGGTCTCTCATTGTCTACGCACCTCCATTCTGGTGATTACAAGGGGTGCCTAAGCGAGTGGACACCCCACCCTCATCCCCGGAGGGTTCTACTATGCATACGCACAGATCTCCTCAAAATTTAAAGTGACAGTTTTGACAGTTTAGTTTACCACTTAAAACCAAACAGCCACAGCCAAACCTGAACTGTTTATCACTAGGAAAAAGGCCTGAAAGGGGATTGTGAAGTGGGACAGGCAGACTGCAAAGGAAACAGGCTGAAAATTAAATCCTGAGTTACGACCAACAGTTGTTGTTGTTAAGTGCCGTCGAGTCAATTCCAACCAACATCTTGAAATTTCTTAGGAAGAAAAGTGAAAAGGAATACCCATCTCCTGATCATATTTACCTGGAGGCAATCAGAAAGCACAAAAAATACCAAAATACACACCCATCTAATTATTAAGGCCAGAGATAACTCCTGAATATGACCAAAACCAGAAACAGATGACCATATCAGCACATGTCCAGAAACAAGATAAAGGGACTGAGGCAAATGAGCTGGAAGTAGACCTACACTCCATACTGGAAGACAGGCAGGCTTTGGAAATGCCTGAGAAGGAATTCAGAAAAATTATTATAAAATATTATCAAAACACTTTACAATGGAGTTGAGAACAATTAGGAAGAAGTCAGGAAAGCACTACAGGGACAATCAAATAAGATAGATACAACATTGGAAACAATTCAAAATCTACAGAAAGAGATCTAAATGATTAATATAATAACATAGTCATAAATGATTAATGATAGAATATCAAAAATGGACAATACACTGAAAGGGCAAAGGAGTAGAAGTGAAGAGATAGAAGCCAGAACTAGTGAGCTACAAGATAAATCTCTCAACACTACTAAGATAGAACGGCAAGCACAAAAAAGGATAAAAAATCTGAAGAAGGCCTAAGATTCATGTTGGACAAAATGAAGAGGAATAACTTAAGAATTATCGGCATTCTGGAACAGGAAGAATCACACAAGTCCACAGAGAAGATAGTTGAAGAGCTTCTGGAAGAAAATTTCCCTAACATGCTGAAAAGCGAAAAGATAAGCATTCAAGAAACTCAACGAACCCCAAGAAGGATAGACCCGAAAAGACAATCACCAAGACATATAATAATCAAGATCTCCAAAATCAAGGATAAGCACAGAATCCTGAAAGCAGCTAGGGAAAAGAGAAGTGTAACATACAAAAAGAAAGCAAATCAGATTAAGCTCGGATCTCTCAACAGAAACTAAGCAGGCAAGAAGGCAATGGAGAGACATATATAAAACCCTGAAAGAAAAAAACTTCCAACCAAGAATCCTCTACCCAGCAAAGATGTCAACCAAATATGATGGTGTAATCAAAACATTCCAGGATAAACAGAAGCTGGCACTGTGGGTTAATGCGCCAGACTGCAAATCCGTTTGAAATGCAAGGTCGGTGGTTCAAGCTCACCAGTCACTCCTTGGACACCCTACAGAGGGCCTCTATGGGTCAGAACCGACTCAATGACACTAACAACAACGGGATTTTACCAAAGCCAACCCTGCTATGGAAAGCATCCTAAAGAAAGTTCTGTGGACTGAAAACCAACAAGAACAGACAACAACCAGAGAATGACGTAATTAGCAGCATCACCCTGAATTCAATCAACAAATTAGTCAAGAAGAGAATAAAATTATAAGAACAGAGGATCTGGGAGGTCAGTCTATGATCAAAACTATTACAATGTGAAAGAAGGTTAACACAGAGAACAGAGATCCAGGTGGCGAGAAAGATAGATTTCAGGATAAAATAGACCGTCTTAAATGGAGGAGAGTTAATGGAATATAAGGTAACCACAACAATGGGGTTGGGGGAGGGGTTTAGTTTGGGTGTTGGGGAAGGCAATACAAGAAGGGGTGGGGGGAGGAGGTGGAAGATCAAGATAGGGGAACATTGAGACACGTTTGCATGGCCTAGTAGGACAGAGGTAAATAGTGATGCATGCTCAACCTTGGAACAACAAGGCTCTGTGATACACGGATCTAGGCATAGCTTGAAGAGGGGAAATAATACTAAAATGCTTGACTGTCTTATCAATATTAGTTTCCCTTGCCTACTATTGTAAAATAGACCTTGAGTGGGATAGGAGAAATGTTGGAAACATGATTACAGCAAACCTGTAAGCCTATCTTCAGCCTATCCCTGATTGGAATACCAAAAGGGGTTCAACTGAAACAATAACAGCAATCGGACTGACTGCTGCAGGAACGGGCAAGCTGTTTGCCTGGGCGTCGTCATGACACGTGGTCAGGACCCCTCAGACCAAGCTCCCTTCCAAGACTGAGACTCAAGGGAAATACATGGACAGGTGTGTGGTCTGGCTGGTGACCACGCTGGTCACCAGT